>NW_026527002.1:25044940-25392440 GCF_024362965.1 Panthera pardus
CATGGGTCAAGTTCATAACTCTGCAGAGAACTGGATGGGCTGGGAGATACACAAACAAGAAGAGGATGACAGCTTATATTTGCAGACAAACCAGAAGTCAGCGTAGAAGCCTTTTCTTGTCTAGTGATGAGGTGGTTGCTTATTCTGAAACATAAAGTCTGTTTTTAGCAATATGAAGAATTACTGATGTCTCAAGCACACTGAAACCCCTTCAGTTTGACTTTGACTTTGTCTTCAGGTCTTTGAGATTTTAAGCTCCTACATTTCCTAGCCAGAAACCAAACTCTATTCCGAGGGCAAATATACAGCCATAATTTTGACCTTAATATCAATGAATCTTTTTTAAATAAAAAGTGACTGGCAAACTGGTCAAGCTAAGAATCAGAATTTGTCACCATATGTTTTAAAGTAAGAAAGCATGACAGAGTATTTTCTTCTGTCATTGACCCTACAATCATCCTATCAGGTACTCATAATGAAATTGAATTTTGTCTCCTCTTCTTTTTCAGATAAATATATAACAATAATAATATTGGTAAAGTTTTCCAGACTTTCATTGGTAATTCATGAAGAACAATTAAAATAAAAAAATAATCTTTAGGGAATATTGTGCTCACTCATACTGAGATAGGAAAATTAGCCGGCAGATAATTATAGGTTCACAATATAACAAAAAATATATAATTTAACATCTTTTCTAATTCAATCTATTTACCAAACACAATTTCCATATATTTACACTTCATGAGTGAGGAAACTCTGAGTAGTATGAAGTTGTCCAAGTCCGACAACGATACCAGAAAGTCAATCCATGACTTCTGATCAGAGCACATATTTTTTTACACTTAATCACACAAAGTAAAGAGAATAGAGAGGTTAGATTTTACGATATGCATGGTAAATCACCTTTAAATTATTATCTTATAATCTCATGGAGGATTAGACACAGCAATTAGTATAGAATTGAGAGTTGGTAGTTAGTAATTTTAAGCACAATCGATAAATAATCATAGTTACATTTTATAAATCATTAAGTGCTCTTTCACACCATAATCAGAACAGAGTTCTAATCACATTTATAAGTAAGAATGGTTTTTAAATCTTATTTCCTTGATAATATACTCTATCCTTGTATTTGTAATTTGTGAAGATTTTAAAGATTTAGATTAGACTCAGGAACAACATTTCTCAGGGTCGCCTTGGAAAGACATGTGCATTAGAGTATTCCAGAAAATATTTATATTGAATGTATGGCAGTATTAAAGTTCATTGCAGCACTTCTGCAGCTGCTCCAGATGCTACCCAATCTAGGTTTTAAGATTTCAAATAAGAGCTTATGGGCAGTTGTCAAGGTAATTTCTCTTCCAAGAATTTATTTGGGCAATTTCATTACTCCAGTCACTACAGCTAAGGTCTCTTTCTTAGGCTGAGCATAATTTCTTTCAAATTTAGTCACAGGATGTGACACAAACCAAGTAGTGCTTTCACTGACATCTGAAAATCTATGGTATCAGAGAAGAAGCTTGAGGACAACTGCACAAGCCAGGAATACAGCAAAAAAGGCCAAATATATTCACAATTTTACTCACGCCAGCTTTTTGTTGTTGCTGCGATGAAGTCATTTCCAGTTTTTAAAAATGTTTTCTTGATTATTTAGATATCCAGTGTACTTTTAAGTTTTTTTGTTGATGGAATTTGTTCTGCTACTCTGTTTAATGGCCATTATAAAGTCTTTATAGAAAAACTTTAAGAGTAACATATATTTGAATGTATAATTGTACATTATATATGTGGCTGGATATTTCAGTGCTTCTAAAAAATGATAAGTATTTAACTCATGACTAGACACTCTACATATATATTTCTTGATATTTTTCAGTAGACTTCTCTATTGTAATAGAGTGTTTTTATTAAGTTTTGATTTCATTAATAAATTATTTCTCCTTCTGTATTTATAGAGATAAAAAAGCTATTAGGTGTTCTTTGGTGTTTAAAGTCACACTTAGACACACTAGGCAAAATCCTTATCAACATTATCGTGCTAAAAAAATGATGGCAATAGTGGGGCTTTAGTTTGAAGGAAATAACAGTAAAACTGAGAAATTGCAATTTTACAAAACCATCTCAATTACCTGGTTGCTGTATCTAAAGAGCCAAAGTGAAGTGGAGAGTTGTACAATTGTTCCAGTAATTAAGTCCCTAAGAGCTCAAAACACATTTTGCCTAGATAATCCAGGTAATTCTGACTCAAGTGTCCGAGTCCCACTTTAAGATTACCCAATGTACTAGAAATCCCAACTTATGGAACAGCTAAATCAGAGAACCATTCTTCTGTCACAGAAGGATTTATACTAGCATTTTTTTCATTGTTAACAAGGCCATAGCCCCCCATGAATGAGGAAAGTTTTTTGCTCATAAATTGAGTTACTCAATTTACGTTGACCAATCTCCTAAAAGCAAACATGGAATTCCTAGCACCGATCTAATTTCTGATACCCTTGTTTTACCTGTCTAGAGCAGTGCTTTGGGAATCAAACACCTGGTTCAATAGCCAAGATCTTTGCTTAATAACTGTTAACCCCAGAAAAATTGTTTAATTTTTGTAAGCTCTGTTACTCATCTATTAAATAACTATAACAATATTCCATAGTCTACATGACTGTTGAAAGACTAACATGACAACAGAAATAAAACAGTCTAACCAGAAAAATAAGAAGCACTCAATTTTTAGTACTAATATTTGGATGCTAGCTCCTACTTCCCACCTGAGGGAAATATAAATTACAAGTCACTCTTAAATGTGATCAACATTCAGTGAAAACAATATATAAGTGGCAGCTTTGCAAATCTTTTCTTTTTCCGCCTACGGCAATTCATTTCTGAAAGTAGAATTAGTAGATAGAAAATATTTTTTTTTAATTCATTTGAAAACTGTTCACTGAGTATATACTTTGTGCTACTCACAGTACTAGACACTGAACAGGTGATAGTGAGAAAATACCCTCAGGACTGTGCAGTCTTGCAGGGAAGATGGATAACAACAAGAGAGGGGCAAACTATGTCTGAAGACTTACAAGAAGAAACATAAAGATCCATTATCATTGTTGAAACTTTAACATCCTTCTTTCAGAAATGGATGGATACATCAGTCACAACTGGTCATCCACCTGCAAAATCAAAATTGAAATCAATGACACTACAATCAAATTGATATAATTGACATCTATACACTGCATCCAACTACAGCAGAATACACATTCTTCTCAAGCTCATATGAAACATTTACCAAAATAGACCACATTCTGGGCCATAAAACACACCTTAACAGATTTAAATGAATAGAAATGATACAATATCTGCTCTCTGAACATAATGAAATAAAACTATGAATCAATAACAGAAAGAAAAATATCTCTGAGCATATGGAAATTAACAACACATTTCTAAGAAAATATGAGTCAAAAAGGAAATCTCAAGGTATATTTTAAAATATTTTGAATAAAATGAAAAAAAAAATTATCCAGATTTGTGAGCTACAGTAAAAATAGGACATCGAGGGATGTTTATAGCATCATTAAGTGCATATATGAGAAAATAAGAAAGATCTAAAATCAATAACTTTCAACCTTAAGATATTAGAAAAAGAGAGCAAATTAAATCAAAAGTAAACAGGAAAAAATAAATAATAAGAATTAGAATAGAGATCAATGAAATGGAAAACAAGAAATCAATAGAGAAACCTGATGAAACAAAAAGTTGGTTGTTTGAAGATCCATAAAATCAATAAGCCTCTAGCCAGGCTAACTCAGAAAAAGGTAGGGCAAAAAAATTACTAATGTCAGAAATGAAAGGGGAGACCTCACTACAGATCAGATGAATATTAAAAAGGATAATAAAGGAATAAAAGAATATTACCAAAAACTCTGAGCCCATAAATATAGTAACTTGGATGTAATGGACCAATTCCTTGAAAAACACAAGTTACCAAAAATCCAACAAGAAGAAACAGTCTGAATGGGCCTATATCTATCAAAGAAATTGAATCAATAATTAATAAACTTCCAAAACAGAAATCACCAGGCCCAGATGGATTTACTGGTAAATTCTACCAAGAATTTAAGGAAAAAAAGTAACAGTTGTCTACAATTACTTTCAGAGGATAAAAACAGAGGGAGGACTTCCTAACTTATTCTGTGAGCATTACCTTAATCCCAGAATCAAACAAAGACATTACAAGAAAAGTATAGATCAATATCACTCATGAACAGAGACACAAAAATCCTTAACAAATTATTAGAAAATCAAGTTCAAAAATGCATTAGAAGACTTACATACCACAGTCCTGTAGGACTTAATCCAGATATGCAAGTCTGGTTCAAGACTTGAAAATCAATATAACCTATAATATCAACCATCTTAAAAATACTAATAATAACATGATCATATCAATAGATGCAGAAAAAGGATGTGATGAAATCTAATACCCATTTATAATAAAAACTCTTAGTGCATTAAGACTAGAAGGGAGCTTCCTCAACTTGATAAAGCCTGTAAAAAGCCTACAGTGAATGTTACACTTAGTAGTGAGAAACTAGAAGCTTTCCCACTAAGATCAGGAACAATGAGAGGATGTCCCTTCTCACCACTCCTTTTCAACATCATACTGAAAGTCCTAGCTAATGCATTAAGACAAGAAAAGGAAATAAAAGGTATACAGAGTAGGAAGAAGGAAATAAAATTGTTTGCAGATGACATTATTGTCTATAGAGAACACCTAAAAGAATCAACATATAACTCAGAACTAATATGTGAATATAGCAAAGTAGCAGGATACAGGATTAATACACAAAAGTCACTTTCCTATATACCAGCAACAAACAAGTAAAATTTGAAATTAGAAACACAATATCCTTTATATTACAACACCCCAAAATGAAATACTTAGGTATAATTCAACAAAATATGTACAAGATCTATATGATGTGATGAATAAAATAAAAACCTAAATAAATGGTGAGAAATGCCATGTGCATGAATAGGAATACTCAGTATTGTCAAGACACCATTTCCTCCCAATTTGATCTATAAATTAAATGTAATCCTAGCAACTTATTTTGTTGGTATTAGCAAAATTATCCTCAAGTTTATATGGAAAAGCAAAATAACCACAAGAACAAAGTTGGAACTTTGTTCCAACATCTACCCAACATCGAGACTTACTATAAAGCAACAGTAACCAAGATAGAATAGTACTGGTGAGAGAATAAACAAATAGATCAATGAAATAGTATAGAACGCCCAGAAACAGACCCACAGAAATACAGTCAACTCATATCTGAGAAAGAAGAAAAGGTAGTACAATAGATCTAAGGTAATCTTTTCAATAAGTATTGCTGGAACAACTAGTCATCCACCTGCAAAAAATGAATCAAGACACATACCTTACAGCTTTCACAAAAGTTAGCTAAAAATGTATCTTAGACCTAAATGTAAAATACAAAACTATTAAACTCCTAGAAGATAACATGAGAAAATCCAGATGACCTTGAGAAAGGTGATGACCACTTAGATACAACAAGACTTAAGGCATGATTTATGATTGATAAGCTGGACTTCATTAAAATTAAAAATTTCAGCTCTGCAAAAGACAATATCAAGAGAATGAGAAGACACACACACACGCAGAAAATATTTGCAAAAGACACATCTGATACAGGAATGTTATTCAAATATACAAAGAACTCTTAAAACTCAACAGTAAAAAAAATAGACAACCTGATTACAAAATGGGCCAAAGACTTTAACATATACCTTACCCAAGAAGATACGCAGATGGCAAATAAGCATATCAAAACATGCTCCACATCATATGCCAACAGGGGAATGCAAATTAAAACAACAGTGAGACGCCACTACATAC
The DNA here is from genome assembly GCF_024362965.1 of Panthera pardus. NCBI lineage: Eukaryota > Metazoa > Chordata > Mammalia > Carnivora > Felidae > Panthera > Panthera pardus. The sequence continues at coordinate 25,050,861 of NW_026527002.1, forward strand.
CTATTAAAATAGCCAAAATCTGGGGTTCCTGGGTGGCTCAGTGGGTTAAGCATCTGACTTCAGCTCGGGTCACTCATAGTTTGTGAGTCTGAGCCCCACATCGGGCTCTGTGCTGACAGCTCAGAGCCTAGAGCCTGCTTCAGATTCTGTGTCTCCTTCTCTCTCTGCTCCTCCCCTGCTCGTACTCTGTCTCTCTCTGTCTCTCAAAAATAAATACACATTGAAAAAAATAGATTAATAAAATAAAATAAAAAAGCCAAAATCCAAACATTGACAACACCAAACTGGAAAGGATGTTGAGCAACATAAACTCTCATGAATTTTGGAGGGTAGCTTGGTGGTTTCTTACAAAAGTATACTTACTCTTACCATACAACGCAGTAAATTCAGTCCTTGGCCTTTACTAGGCATTTACCCTGAGTAATTTCCAAAAGAACTGAAAACTTTGTACATAAAAGCCTGCAAACAGATGCTTATAGCAGCTTTATTTATAATTGCCAAATCTTGGAAGCATCAAAAATGTCTTTCAGTAGGGAAATGGATTAATAAACTGTAGTACACCCAGACTGTGAAATATTATTCAGCGCCAAAGAGAAATGAGCTGTCAAGCTATGAAAAAGACATGGAGGAAACTTAAAGGCATGTTACTAAGTGGATAAGACCAACCTCAAAGAAGTTACGTACTATATGACTCCCAACTATGTGACATCGTAGAAGAGGCAAAACTGCAGAGACTATAAAAGGATCAGTGGTTGCCAGGTGTAGAGGTGGCTGGAGGGATGAATAGGCAGAGTACAGAGGATTTTCACAATAATGAAGGTATGCTTTATGATACTATAATGGTGGATACATCTCATTATACATTATACATGTCCAGATCCATGGAATGTAAAACACCAAGAGTGAACCATAATGTAAACTATGGACTTTGAGTGATTATTATGTGTCAATGTAGGTTCATCAGTTATAACAAATGTACCACTCTGGTGAGGGCTATGCTTGTGGGGGCAGGAGGTATATGGGAATTACCTGCACTTCCTTTCCTTTTTTTTTTTTTTGTGAATCTAAAACTGCTCTAAATATTTTTTAAAACTATACAAACACACGTGCATATATGTTTATTTACACATATAAATAAGCACCAATTTGAGGGGAAATATTTCCAGTATAAGATTCATTCTTTCTGAAGCTTTCTTAGTAATTCTGAATTATGTAGTCATATATAAAATTCCTAATTCATAATTGTGACATTCCTACCTTAATTTAAAAAAAAATATTTATTTATTTTTTTTTGAGAGAGACAGAGAGACAGCACAAGCTGGAGAGGGGCAGAGAGAGGGGGGACAGAATCCGGAGCAGGCTCCAGGCTCCAAGCTGTCAGCACAGAGCCTGACACAGGGATTGAGCCCACAAACCATGAGAATGTCATGACCTGAGCCAAAGTCAGGCACAACCAGCTGAGCCACCTAGGCACCCCTGTACCTGAATTTAAAAATTGACAACACAGGGGCGCCTGGGTGGCTCAGTCGGTTGAGCAGCCGACTTCGGCTCAGGTCACGATCTCGCAGTCCGTGAGTTCGAGCCCCATGTCAGGCTCTGTGCTGACAGCTCGGAGCCTGGAGCCTGTTTCGGATTCTGTGTCTCCCTCTCTCTGACCCTCCCCCGTTCATGCTCTGTCTCTCTCTGTCTCAAAAATAAATAAACGTTAAAAAAATTTAAAAAAAAATTGACAACACAGATATGCAGAAAAGCCACAATATAAATTATTTATATAAAATTTTATTCCAGGGGCACTTGGGTGGTTCAGTTGGTTGAGCATCAGCCTCTTGATTTCGGCTCAGGTCATGATCCCAGGGTCATGGGATCAAACCCCACGTTGGGTTCCACACTGAGCATGGAGCCTGCTTAAGATTTTCTCTCTCTCTCCCTTCTCTTTTTCTACCACTCTCTCTGCCCTTGCCCCTGCTCACACACACATACTCTCTCTTTCTAAAAAAAAAAAAAAAAAAAAAAATTGATTCCATAGCCTCAAAAGCAAATATTATTGTCTGGAACACAAACCATTTAATCTCTCCATGTGATGATATAACTAGTGATTTTTAATGTTCTTTTTTATTTTGTTTTCCACATTTTCTCTGATAAATGTACAAAATGTGTGTACTTTTTAAATAAAAAGGAAGTCAATTGATTTTAAGTGATTTTCTTTCTTTCTTTTCTTCCTTCCTTCCTTCCTTCTTTTCTTTCTTCCTCTTTCTTTCTTTCTTTCTTTCTTTCTTTCTTTCTTTCTTTCTTTCTTTCTTTCTTTCTTTCTTTCTTCTCTGTGTCCTTCTTTAAATAACGAAATCTGATACCAGATCATTGATTTAAAAAAAAAAAAGATGGCAAAGTAGGAGGCCCCAGCCCCAGTCCTTCAACAAAGATCAACCATTAGATAGCTACCCATGACCAAAAATAGCTCTGGGAGCTCTCAAGTGTCCACTTAAGATGCTTCAGCAATACAATGGAGCACGTGAGAATACCCACATGAAAAAAGTTGAAAGAACAGTTTAATTTTGCCTGCATCAACCTGTCCCCCTGGCTGGCACTGCTCAGCACCAAGAGAGAATTCCCTGGCCCCAAAGAGTAGTCCTAATTGGGAAAAGAGGAGTGGGGTGAGGGGCAAGCTTCCTCAACCTTTCAGGGCACCGCACAAAGAACCTACTTCAGATTCACCTCCTCAGAGACCAGCCAAGCTGAGACATCTAGGGATGGCTAGGAACAAAGAAGAAAGACAAGGGCTACCATTATCAGCCACAAAGCAAGAGCAATGAGTGACCCTGCAGAAGATCCCAGCACGCTTCACCAGTGGAGACCTCAGTAGCCCTTGTGGATCCTGCAGACCACCCTCCAAGTTTCATCAGGAAGGACCTCAGTTACAGACCCCAATAGCCTATTCCACAGAAGACGAAGCAGCTTTGGCTGAAGAAACCAAGATGGCGGTCACAGACACTCTTGCAGACTTCACCACTGAGGCTGTTGCCCCATCTTATTTCTCTTTGACAGATGCCAGCTGCCTAAGATACTCCCTGCTCCCTCCCCCAGCTCCGGCGGAATCTGGGATCCTCACCAGCAACCAGTGCCAGCTTCTGTGGTCGTGTGCATGCAAGGTGCCCGCCAGGACCCCAGCACCTGACTCTCACCGCTGTGCACGTGCTCGTGGTGAGCCCCCCGCAACTGCAGAGTAATGCCAACAGTGAAGCCCCCCCCTCACACCTGCTTGTAGGCCAGCAACTGGCCCTGACTCCTGTCACTCACTTACACAGACGGGCGTGCCTGCAGCTAGCCAGGCAGCTGGGCCACTACTTGCTGCTGGCCAAACTCCTCTCATCAGTTTCTACTACCGGGCTGTCACCCATGATGAGCCTCTGAAGTTGTGCAAGGCCGCACTGACAGTCACGACCACCCTGCAGCTGCAGGTGCACCCCTATCTCGCCCTGGCCCCAGCCTTTGCCACCATGTGTGTTTCTGCAGCCAGTCCCTGCCGCTACGTTGGCCCCTGCAGTTAAGCACCTAAACATCAATAGCACTGGCCACCATTGTCTTCTGCCCTAGACCCTAGCCTCTGGACTTGGAAGTGCCACTGAGTACCCCAACAGTCCTAGCAGCCATTGCAGATACTGCACGGCTCTCACCAAGAATCATGCAGTTGTCAACATCGCAAACTCCAGCAGCCTGGGCAAGTGAGTCGCCACCACCCTCTGGACCTGGAGCTGCCGTATACCCCCGCACATGGTGTTCCACATATGATCCCGAGGGTTACAGCACAACCAGCATGCACTGCCCTCAGGTGAAGGTCTTTCCAAAGTCAGTCCACTAATTCTGCAAGAGGTGACTATTCCATTACATTGGTAAAAGTACCTATCTAGTCAAGTTAAGAATACTCCACTACTATAATATGGCAATGTGTTTGTTAATCACTTACTTCTAGTATAAAGGTGAAAGGGCAGAAGTATTACAAAATAATTATAGCTATAATAATTTATTAACGAATACACAATATGAAAAGATGCAAATTGTGGCATCAAAAATATGAATTGTAAGGGGGCTTAGAGGGGGAGACTTTTTGTATGTGATCAAAATTGTTATCAGCTTAAAATAGACTGTTATAAGATGTTTTGTGTAAGTCACAGGGTAATCATGTAGGTACACACAAGTTAAAGGAATCAAAACATACTGGAGGGGGCCCTGGGTGGCTCAGTTGGTTAAGCATCAGACTTCTGCTTAGGTCATGATCTTGCCGTTCCTATGTTCAAGCCCCGCGTCAGACTCTGTGTTGACAGCTCAGAGCCTGGAGTCTGTTTCAGATTCTGTGTCTCCCATACTCTCTGCCCCTCAGCTGCTCATACTCTGTCTTTCTCTATCTCTCAAAAGTAAATAAACATTAAAAATACCATACGGGAATAGAAAACCATGAATTCACAAAGAAAGACAGCAAGAGAGGAAAAGAAAGGGAACCCAGGAACTACAGAACAGCCATAAAATAATTTTGAAAATGGTATTAGTAAGCCTTTACCTCTTAATAATAACTTCAGATGTAGATGATTTAAATTAGACAATCAAAGGCATAGATAAGCTGAATAGATTTTTAAAAATTCCAACTATTTGCTGCTTAACAGAGCAAATACCCATAAGCTCAAAGTGAAGAGATGATAACAGATAGCCCATGCAAATGGAAACCAAACAGAGCAGTGGTGGCCCTACTTATATCAGAAAAAAAGACTTTAATAAGTCAGAACACAACACACACACACACACACACACACACACACACACACACAGTAACAAGAGAAAAGAAAGGTCTTTATAGAATGACAAATGGGTCAATTCATCAAGAGGATATAGCAATTATATATATACACAACCTTAGACACCTAAGTATATTAAGCAAATACCAACAGATATGAAGAGAAAAATAGACAATAGAATAATTATAGGGACTTCGATAACACACTTTGAACAATAGAAAGATCATCCAGACAGAGAATCAATAAGGAAACATTGGGCTTGAAATAAATTTTAGACCAAATGAACCTAACAAACATACACAGAACAGCATCAGAATACACATTTTTTTCTCAAATGCACACAGAACATTCTCCAGGATAGATCATAGGATAGGTTGAAAAAAAAAAGTGTTAGCAAATTTAAGAAGATTGAGGGGTGCCTTGGTGGCTCAGTCGGTTAAACTAAGCATCCTACTTCAGTTCAGGTCATGATCTCGCGGTCCATGGGTTCAAGCTCCGCATCTGGTTCTGTGCTGACAGCTCAGAGCCTGGAACCTGCTTTGGATTATGTGTTTCCCTCTCCACCCCTCCTCTGATCGTACTCTGTCTCTCTCCGTCTCTCAAAAAAATGAATAAATGTTAATTTGTTTTTAATTTTAAAAGATTAAAATCATACCAAGTCTCTTATCTTAACACAATGGTATCAAATTAGAAATTAACGGGAGGAAAAACTGGAAAATTCACAAATATGTGGAAATTAAGCAACATACTCCTAAATAACTGGTAGGTCAAAGATCAAATTAAATGGGAAATCGAAGCATATCTTGAGACAAACAAAATGGAAACAACATACTGAAACTTATAGGATACAGCATCAACAGTTCAAAGAGGGAAGTTCATAGTGATAAATGCCTACATTAAGAAAAAAAAATTCAAATAAACAATCTAATATAACACAAGAAACTAGAGAAAGATTTAAGGTACAGGATACTGACTGTAGTTAACGGTAACATATTGTATACAAAAGTTGCAGAGACTAAATATTAAATATGCCTATAATAAGAACAACAAAATAAAATGATAATTGTGTAAAATGAAGGATGTATGAACTAACTTTATTGTGGTAATCCCTTCACAATATATATGTTCCCTTTTGTAAATTTTTTAAATGTTTATTTATTTTTTGAGGGACAGTGAGAGAGACAGAGCATGAGCAGGGGAGGGGCAGAGAGAGAGGGAGACACAGAATCCATAGCAGGCTCCAGGCTCTGAACTGTTGGCACAGAGCCTGATGAGGGGCTCAAATTCACAAACCATGAGATCATGACCCGATCCAAGTTGGATGCTTAACTGACTGAGCCACTCAGGAGCTCCTACAATATATATGTGTTTCAAATCATCACGTTATATACCTCAAACTTGCACTATGTGTTGTGCCAGTCATATCCCAATAAAGCTGAAAAAAATCTCAAAACACATGTAAAAAAAGAAAAACTGTAACAAAGAAAAAATATAAATCATTTTTTGCCTAAGCTTCCCATGACAACCCCATTCTCCACCGAGTAAATCCAATTTCCTTTGCCTAACATTTACAGTCTTCATCCCCTGGCCCTAGTCAGTGTCTGTCGCTTATTTTTCTACCTTCTATGGGTGTGTTCACATTTTGGCCTATTGCATTCTGGGCCCCGCATTGGGCTCTGCAGTGACAGCGTGGAGCCTGCTTGAAATCTGATCTGCCTCTCCCCTGCTCATTCATGTTCTTTCTCTCTCTCAAAATAAATAAATAAAATAAATTTAAAAACTAGAAATATGTTGCACACAAATTCAAAGGAGAGAACATCCTCACAATAACCATAATTGTTTTTTAAAGTATTTTTTAATCCTATGCTATATCATTCCCTAAAGAACAAGTACTTATATATATAATACATATGTAGCATATTACATATAAGAGAATCTACTTTAGTATAGGCAGTCAAGCATTATAAAAAATGGGTTCAGCTTCCTGAAATACAAAGTTTAAAAACACTCATGCTTTAAAACAAATAAACCGAACCCCCCAAGCCTACCTCCCTAACTAATTTGTGGGTCAGAATGGAGTCTGGTATTTTAAATACTTTATAATTCTTTATTTTAAAATTAGTCTTTAATGATATGTGTCTCTTCTGTCATATTACATTTTTTTATACGTGAGAAGAAATCATTTGCGTTCCTTAATTAAATAACTTATTATTTGTATTCTTTTTGCCCTATTATCCTTATTCTTTTTGTCTAGCTAATGCCACTTTTACTCGTAATGTTACCAATACATTGCTGTACTTTTAGATAGAAGTAGCATTTTCCGGGGCTGAAACATTCATTGAGGTTGAATGGAGAGGGAGGACAGGAACTGGGGGCAGAATGCTTTCCTTGGGCAGACCCGCCCTTCTCAACGTGCTGTCCACTGCATTGAGCTCAACTTGCAGGCTCTAAGGTAGAGGGAGTGGTATGTGATGGATAAGGACCGAGTACTTGAGGGTGCCTGGCCGGCTCAGTCAGAAGAGTACACAGCTAGGGGCGCCTGGGTGGCTCAGTCGGTTGAGAGTCCGACTTGGGCTCAGGTCATCATCTCAGGGTCAGTGAGTTCGAGTCCCTCATCGGGCTCTGTGCCGACAGCTCAGAGCCTGGAGCCTGCTTCGGATTCTGTGTCTCCTTCTCTCTCTGCCCCTCCCCCACTCATGCTCTCTCTCTCTCTCTCTCTCTCTCTCTCTCTCTCTCAAAAATAAACAAACATTCACACACACACAAAAAAGAAGAGTGTGCAACTCGTGATCTCGGGGTTGTGAGTTCAAGACCTACATTGAGTGTGGAGATTACTGAAACAAATAAAAACAAACAAACAAAAAAGGATCAGGTACTGGGACTGGCATCTTCTCTTCCCTCTCTCATTCATTTCTTTTAATGATGACTTCAGCCACTCTTAGGGCAACTTTAGCCATCGTTTATGGTAAGTTCACAAATAAGAAAAAGCCACAAAACTCAAAAGAATATTTAAAGTCTAAATTATTAGCTTTTTTGTAACCCTAAGGTTATAACTGTGTTCTTTATGTTTTGTTATATTTGAAAGGTTATGATCAAAGAAAAACAATGGCTTAAAAAATATAGAGAGAAAAATAAACCAAAAATACATATTGAGTATAGGATCTTTTTTTTTTTTTTTTGAGAAAACCTAAAATTTGCAAACTTAAATAAAGATTTGAAGTGGCACCTGGGTGGCGGAGTTGGGTGAGTGTTCGACTCTTGATTTCAGCTCAGGTCATGATCTCATGGTTCATGAGATCAAGCCCTGTGTTGGGCTCTGCACTGACAGTGGGAAGCCTGCTTGGGATTCTCTCTCTGTGTCCCTTCCCTGCTCCTGCTCTCTCCCTCTATCTCACAAAATAAATAAATAAACGTAAAAAAAATGGGTATTTATTTAATGACTTGTTCAAGCACAGTTGGAAGGAGGAACTTAGCATATCAGAGAGGACCTCAGTCTCCACTTCAAGTTTATACCCATTGGCATTTTAGAGAGCACAGGGAGTGATTCTTTCCATGCCTAACGGTGGAACCTGTTGAAAGACAGCTAGAGGAGACTTGAACATAGGCCACCTTTATAAAGGTCATATTGAAAATTATGGGCCTGGTGTGGACAGCATTTCCTAATAATGCTTCCCCAAGTTAGACAAATCTACATACCTAATCCCAGTCAGTGCTAGACAAACACAAGCCTCTCCAGGTACATCAGTAAAATGAACAGCATGGAATAGGAGAGTAGAACATCTGCTTCCTGGTGGTCCTTTGACAATCTAGAGGATACCTTTTGAGAGGAAGCTGGAAGGACTTTTTCTTCCTAACTCACTAATTGCCTAACTAGTTTTTCTTCCTTACAAGGGGAGTCATAACCAGTGGGACAAGATACCTGAAATTAAAAGGCATCTTCTCATGATGGGAAGAATATATAGAGATCACCCCCCATTCCCAGCAACTCTTACTGGAATATAGAAACCTAGAAAAAGGGAAAGAGCTGCTATTACATATGTCTTGGATATAAGAAAAGAATACAAGGATCTACTAGTTATGATGCATAAATAAAAACAAAAAAGATACCAAAGATGATGAGGTTTCAAAAACTTCAGAAGGAAGAAGGATTCATTTAGATTTTGATTCATCTTCCTTTCCACATTGGGTCAGAATGTAAAAAGGTAAATATATTAATTTTCAAAAATGTCACCACTTCTGCTTATTTGTAAAAAGAAAAAAAGGCTCATTAAAATGAGTTAAAGTAGATCTAAAACTTGTGATTCAAGGCCAATGTGCCACAGAGTCATGACAAACAGAACACAGATTCATATGGATACTAAAAATTCTGAATAAATTATGCAGATTGAATACATAAGTATTCTTCTTTTCAAATGCGTGTTGTTAAATAAATCCTTTGAAAGCATTACAGAACTAATCGTATCTTTATTAACTATTTTATCAGTGATCTATTACTAAATAGAAAACTACCAATAAAGAATTTCATTCTGTAGAGTCCTTTATTTGACTTTTTATAGAAGTCCTCAGATTCACATAAATGTTGTAAAACTCTACTACCATTGCTGACTCTCTCATAGTCATCAGTGCCCTCTAAGACATCCCAAAGGATATTTTCAACCTCCTACCCCTTTGTGCCTCAGCTGCATTTAACATGTTGACTATTCCTGGCTTATTGGAAAAACTGTCTTTCCTTGGCATTTTGACACCATTTTTCCTCTTTCTTCCCACTGGGCTGGTCATTTCTCTTGAGCTTCCATTGTTATCTCCTCCTGTTCTCCAATGTCATTCCCTGCTAGTGTTGCTCAACCTTCTGTTACGATGTGCTCTTCCTCTGGGTGAGCTTACCCGTCTTCATGACTATTTGTCCTCTGTACCTTTGATCTCTTTTCAGAGTTCATGCATGTATATTCACCTGCATAACTAATATATTACTTGTAAATTCCAAAATAATCTTAAATCCAACATGTCCAAAATTAAGCTCCTCATCTTCCACACTAACCTGCTTTTCTTCCAGTAGTTTTTATCAGTAAATGGCCATTCTATCCACTCAGTTGCATAAGTCAGAAATCTGGGAGTCATTCTTGATATCCCCTCTGCAGTATCTGTGGTATGAAGTTAATCAGAAAGGCTTTATAAAATCTTACCTCCCCTCCCCCAAAAGAAGGTGTAATTAAAAGTAGTTGTAAAAAAAGTAAATAAAAATAAGGGTAGAAACATAAAATGTTGCTGGGAAAATGACAGTGAAAGTTGGTGAGAACCACACAGAAGGTCTTCCCTGGTTGTTATTTAATTCTTGTATACCTATTTGTAACAAAGGATTGACAGAATCAAACATATGTGGGTCTCTAAAAGAAAATATCTCCCCAACTATCTTTGGGGTTTCTCTGGAAAAGTAACACAGTGCTCATTGGGTTGAGCCTTTAAAAAGAGATGTTGTTTCTCTTAATGTCAGTGGATAGGCCTGCTTTGCATCATCAATTATTATCAAAAATACATTTGGACACTAGCATTCAGAATGTCTTCTCACTTCAGCCTTTCCTCACACAAGGTGGGTGTAGCAGATCTGGGAACAAATTAAAAGACGTTAGCTTGTTTGTGTTCTTTTCCAGAGAACATGCTCTGGAAAAGATCTATTTTCTACTCATTGTAAGCTACAGGATAATGCATACGGAGTAACTATCTCGGTACTTACAGAATTAGCTGGGCAAGCCTTGTTACTGCCTTAAGAGATTTTTAATTATATAGTTTATTTCAGTAATTGCTTTATTTTATAGTGCACTTACTTTGTGTACATGGCAACTGTTGTTCCTTTAATTATAAGGTTGAGTATCATATAATTACAGAGTAAATACACAGTTATTTCTGTCGTCTGTGCCAGTGTTTAGGTAACTTGGTGTTTGTACAAAGGAACCAAATGGTACTGGGAAGCCTTTTATTTGATTCCCATAGAAATAGGCCCCAGCACAAAATTTGATCATGTATTATATTATTTTTCCTTTTACATCATTTGCAAGTGCCATGAGATAAGTTACATTACAATGAGAAGTAACATCATAGGCTTTTAAAAAATGTCCTACTTACTTTCATAAGTATCAAAAACTTACTTTCATAAGTATCAAGGAAATCACTTATTATGGTCCCTTTAATTTAATGCTTTCCAATTTCAAGTTTTATTCTTTGTAATTGCTATCAATTCCTAGCTTAAACCTAATACAGCTGTCTGAAAATTAGAAAAATAAATCACAATTCAGAGTATATTCAAATACTTATAAGTTCACAAACGGAAACAAGAAAAATGAGAACAATGGGCACTTTCATTTCAGTCTCATTAACTGTTACCATAATTATTAAAGATATTTTTATTTTGTGATTTCTATAAGGTCAGTTTTACATCAATTTCTACAATGACCTAGGGTTTGAAAGGTTTTTAAAAATGATGTATTTTAGGGGTGCCTGGGTGGCTCAGTTGGTTATACATTCGACTCTTGATTTTAGCTCAGGTCGTGATCTCACAGTTCATGAATTTGAGCCATGCATTGCGCTCCACACTGATGGTGCGGAGTCAGCTTCATATTCTCTGTCTCCCTCTCTCTCTGCCCCTCCCCTGCTCATTCTATCTTTCTCTCTCTCAAAATAAAGAAACATTGAAAAAATGATATGTTTTATACTTTAGTTTCTCCTCATTAATCATGCCTAATAATCAAATAAACCTGTTCATTAATCAATTCATTCTATCAACATTAATTTGATGCTTACTGTGTTCCAGGAACTGAACATGCTACATTCCACGTGCTCATTATTTAGTAGGAGAGGTAAACAAACAAACCAATGATGGTAACTTGTGTTAAAATGTCCCCAATATTGCTCCATAAATGGCTGAGGTGTGGTGCAGAGGAATCATCAGTTACAATGAGGGCAGACAAGGTTGGAGACTAGGAGGGAAGGAAATTGGACCTTGAAAGCTGAAAAGTCACCCTCTACACAGGCAAGATAAATTTTCAGAAAGTGATATCAAAAAGTACAATAATGACAACTACTGGTTAAGGCTTGATAGAAAGGAATAGTAGTTCCATTTTGTAGAAGGTCAAATATACGTGTGAGTCTCTTAAGCCAAAGATTAGAGTCTACTAATAATAAGGTTAATTGATGGCAAGGAGAATTACAAATAAGATTTTCTATTGTCCCCAAACTACAACCCTAATATAAGTAAAATGATTTTGTTCAGAATTGGCAATTAAAGGATATGAGTACATGGAGATACTGAGAGAACTTCCTGCTATAGAACAGAGCCACAGAGAACTCACCCCAGCAGAATAGAGTCTTGAGCATGCGTATGAATCTACCTGCACCCAAACTAAGAGCCATCTCTGTAGCTCAGCCAGTGCGCATAGTGCAATGAACCAAGTTCACTGCTGATTTAGTATGGGTAAAGAGTTATGCTGTTTTGGGAGAATGGTATAATAATTGCTCTATGGTGTAATGCATTGCTTAATATCCAATGTGAATTAGAATAGGAAACATATTGTGTATATAGGATATTTCCACAAGTACATTTCCAAGGGAGCTGAAAAGACTCAAATATATATATATATATATATATATTTGTGGAATATATATATATATATATATATATATATATTTGTGGAATATATATATATATATATATTTGTGGAATATATATATATTTGTGGAATATATATATATATATTTGTGGAATATATATATATATATATATATATATTTGTGGAATATATATATATATATATTCCACAATTTACTGGAATGTGTTTCTCTTTTGCTTCTAGAGTGATCATTACCCTTCTAGGTTTATGGTGAATTAGAGCCCACTGATGATTCTGAAATTCAGCTCCTTGGACTACTCCTTTGTAGTTCTTGTCATTATTTCTTTTAAGCTATACTTAAAATATCAAGATCCTCCAATGTAGATTTGGAGTTAATCTGATTAACTGAAGTTAATCTACTGAGGCAAGGTCAGAAGAAATGCTTTAAGGACTTTTTGAAGCACGCCCTCACATGTGGCATGGTTGGAGGGTTACTGGGAAACCATGCTGTGGAATGCTCATCTTGATGCCAAATGAGCCTTGATATCAGGAGACAAGATTGTAAGCAAAGCCTCTGTACAAAAGATCTTGTTAGCTACACACTAGAAGGGCTTTGTCTTTACCCAACACTGAGAAAACACTTTGAGTCTTTTTCAGATAAAACTATTTCAGGTAAAACTAACCACGCCTCCTCGCATAGAAGGCTATAAGTTATGGAGACTTTTCATGTCTTAATATTAAGAACATCAGTTACTTCTAAAGTTACAAGGAACAGTTTTTCTTATGTAAACCACAACACCGCAATAGAAAATGAGCTGGGAGGTGGTTAAGAATAAAAAGTAAATTAACTCGTCAATAAGAGAAAAAGATATAAATGTGCTTCTACTTATCGATATTTCATAACTAAGAACATGCCTCCTCACTAAATGCACATATCAGCTTAAAATCCGCTTTATGGTCAATAGGGAAATATTATAAAGAAAGGGAGAAGAGAAAGAACAGATAACTCAGAAATTTCCTCAGTAAATATTTTAACTGGAAATTAATCAGCTCTTTGCTTGACTTCCTGTGTATCAGAAATGTGTGTCGGAGGTAAGGTACAGTCTTTAACGATCTGATATAAAAACCACAATTTATACACTTATATTAAAAAAAAATTAGCTATTTAAAAATAAAGTTGATTTTCTATGAAATCTCCTAAATAACTGAACAGGATTAAAGTTATGAGTTGGGTCTGACAAGTTTGCTTCAGTAGAATTACTATATATTTTCTAAAATCTCTTTCAATATAACACTTTATTTATAATTGTTTTAAGAAAGGACGACCAGAATTGCATGCCATAACTGGAGGTCACGTAAAGAACCAACAATTATTAATTTTTTAGTAGCACTTGCTTAATTTTGTTTTCAAAGCAAAAATTCCTGTTTGTATAGTTTGGATAATACCTTGATAACCAAATGCACAAATATACACGCGTGTGCAAGCACACACGCTTTCAGAAAATACCCTGTCAAAAATAAATGGGCTAAGCATGGCTCACAAATCTTTGATTGCCTTTTCCATTTGTCCAAGTGCCTCCTCTGAAAAGCAGGATCACAACAGCCTGCATTTCATCACTGTCCAAGAATTAAGTTTGGCTAGAACCTGGCTCTTAGGCAGACCTAAAATCATGTCCATTACACTTGTCTAAAGGTTAATTATATATTCTCATATTGTGGCTGGCTTCTCACTTGTGCTAGCTACCACAGTATTTAATTTTAAGAACAATTAGTAACCACATGTTTTGCGGATAGGGGGAATCTTAACATCTGAAACAAGGTTTCTACAATGTATTTTGTGCATACGAATTCTGTGTCAAACACAGTATTTGGTTTCTGACATAGGGGAAACTGGAGACCAGGGATCTCTCTAGGGAGCTGTCAACACCCTTTAGATTTTTTTTTCATATGTTTACAGTGTTACCAGCACCAGCTCTTAATAACAACATGGATGTGAAGAAGATTCTTGAAATTTATACCTTAATCATCATCTTCACATTAACCCACACCAAATCTTGTAGCCACTCGTTTTCTGAGTGCATAAATGGATGCTCAATAATATTCTGTCTTGAAGAATGAAATTTGTAAAGATTCCTGGACTTGGGCAAACATAAAAGTTTTTGGTTTTAACCCGAGACAACTCACAGGTCTCCTCTGGCTTCCCCTAAATTTTTTACTTCTTCTGATTATATCAGAGAGGAAGTCTACATTAGGGCCTGGTTCCTCTTCAGTACCTTTTTTTCATTTGTTAACCCGTCTCTTAACAAAGAGCTTGTATTCCCAGCCCTGGGCCATTGATATAACGAGAGCAGCCAAGGGAATGAAGCTAGTGGGGCTGGAGCAACCCAGAGGAGCATCAATCAATTGAGCACATGTCATGTTGATAATAAATACTGAAAGCAGGGAATCCTGAGTCTACAAACCCAAAGGGCGTCCTGTATTTCATTCAGACGTTGGGGTAGCACTGTCCCTTTCATCTGAATTTCCTGACGGGCCAGGCAAATATGATCTTACTCTCGGTAATATTGTATGAAGCTCACAACAGGCAAACACTCTCATTTCCCAGACATATTCCCACGGGTGCATTCATATTCTTTCGAGAACATCAGACTTTTCTGCTATGACAACTCAACTAGATGCATGCACTTCTCTATGTGGTGGCAGAAGGTGTAGGAAAGGTAATAAAAGCAGCACCTGATGAAGAAAGCTTTCCTTCTTCCCTTCCTCTCTTGTGCAGTCATAAACTTTGTCCTTCATACTGTCCCAAACAACAAATGCAATTTTCCTGAGACCCTGGGACCTCTTAGGTAGAGGAAAAAGGTCAGAGTATCTCTCACTCGGTGAGGAAACCTCACTAGTTTTACAATGTATGAAGCTACACTTGTCAAGGAAATTTCTTTGCTAAATATTCATTGAATCCTTAGTAGAGCTAGCTGGTGCTGGGAGCCGGCAATAGCGAAGCAAATTGAAATTGCTTCCTGCCATCAAGTCAGTCAGTCTAGTGAGTGTGAGAGAAACTAGTGTATCTCCAGCATCTAGAACAATGGCTACCTCATTGTCATCTTTTATCATACATTTCAATAAATGTTTATAGTTTCACAAGATTATACAAGTACCGGTGGGAAAAGGCACAGAAATGTGAAAGAGCAACACAATTTCACTGACAGGAACTGAGGCTTCAAAATGTTGAGTGACTTGTACACATATACGGCTCCTAAGTGCCAGGATTAGAATATAATGTCTATTTCTAGAACTAGCCCCTTTTGTCACTAGATGAGAGTATCATGGTCTAGACAAGGAGTGATCAGGGTTAATGTGCAATGCGTAACTAGGCTGGCTTGTCTAGCTTAGCGTTCCTGGGCCTGCCAGCCCTCCGTGGGGGCTACCGAGAATTATTTTTTTAATTTGTTGAACAGCCCTGACCCAGGCTTGTGCCTCTACGTCTTTTTAACTGCATCTGGGGCATGGTGTTTACCATACACCTCTGCATTGGTGACACAGTACTCCCCCACCTTTTTAACATCCTGAATATCCTTATACCTGGAGAGTTCCTGAGAGAGGAGGAGGGCAAGGAAGAAGGAAAGTAAGAATTCTAAGAAACATCCTCGGCTTAGTGCTTATCTTCTTTCTACTGAGGTTTTCTGGTTGGTATTCAGGTTTCCGGAAGTGGTGAATTCTTATATGGCTGGTAAGTGGATCACCAGCTCCTGTCATCATGAAATTCACATATAAGTCCAGTAACATGTGTTTGAAACACACATTAAAGGGAAAGAAACAACCAAAAACAATGGTGTTGATACATTTGTAAATTTTGGAATAATTTCAGATTTATAGACAGTTTGCAAATACGGTACAGAGTTCTAATACGTCCTCCATCTAGCTTCCTTAATGTTAACATTTTATATAACCATGGTATGTTTATTAAAACTAAAAAAAGTACTTGTGTTCAGGACTTTAAACACTTTCCTGGGAGTCATAAAAGATTCATGAATAACTGGAGATAAATTCCATATCCTTGTTTGGAAGACTTAACATTATAATGATGCCAGTTCTTTTAGAATTAATGAATAAATTTAATATAATCCCTATGAAATGCCAGTGGGACTTCCTTTAGAACTCGACATAATAATTTTGTTTTATTTTAGAAAAGTGGAGTAATAAGAAATTTATCCTACTGGATATTAAAATATGTTATTGACTCAAAATGATGTGGTATTAATGTAATAAAGAGACAAAATGAATGAAAGAAAAGAGAACCCTCAGAAATAGATCTAAGGTAAACACAAAAATATGATACAGATTGAATCAGTAGAAAAGGATGGATTATTTCATAAACATTTTGGATCAAATGGCTACAGAGTGATTTTGAGAATCATATATATTCCTAATAGATTAAGATTGTTAAACAGAATAAGAATGTTACATTACATATATGCATATGATTTTATAGTGAGAAAGGATGTTAAAAAGTTATAACAAAGGCAGAGATCATAAGCTTGAATATCAATTCAGCTACACACATTTTTAATATATTTCCATAAGGAGAAGTAAAAAAAAAACCTATATTCCTGAAAGTGGTAGATAGAACATGTCATTCCAAAATATGTCACTACGGCATAAGGATTCTTTTATGCTAAAGGCCCTTAAAAAACAAGCAAACAGCAAATGCAAGCCAAGCATTTCATCTGCCCTTTTCTTCTGAAAACAGGAGATAAAAATTCCCATGTGAAAGATGCCCTTCCTTTACCAGGAGAAAAGAAATATTCTTCAATGGGGAATCAAAGCTGAGAGAATTCTGTACAAACAGACCTTGTTAAAATAATTTTTATCTTCCTTTGGCCTCTCCATCTATTTTAGTTTCTTTTTCACAATTGCCTCCCTTTGTTCAACCTAGTATAACAGCATTTAGGTATTTTGCCACTTCTTTGAGCTTCGTTTCCTTATGAAATCTCCTGCGTCATGTAAAACTTATATAAACTTGTATACTTTTCTCCTGTTAATCTGTCTTATATCAGTTTAATTCTCAGGCACAACTGAAAAAGTCTAAAGAGGGAAGATAAATAATTTTGCCTCCTCTATGTTCCAAAAACATTTCCATGTGGAAAACTTATAAATTTAAAAATGGACTTAAAATCCAAACACAGAGAAGATTAATATCCTTAAATTATAAAGAACATTTAAAAATCATGACAAAACATGAAAATTCCATTTAGAATAAAAAAATGAACATGAACAAGAACTGTGCAGGAGAAGATAGAAAAATAGTCCTACACATATTAAATATATACTGACTCAGAGATGCAGTTTTCAAGAAGACATCAAAAATCTGTTAGGGAATTGGGAAAGATTTAATTCAAAAATGACTACAGCCAGTGTTATCTTCAAACATGTAGTTTTGGAATGTCAATTCACAGAATCCATAGAACTATTCTATGAATTATTTTGGCAACATATATCTAAAACTTTGAAAATTCTGTGATTCCTTTTATGTAACAAATCCTTAGGAAATAGTAAAACATTAGAATAAAGATTTAACCACCAATGTAACTGTTGTTATATCACTTAACAAACAAACTTAGAATTAGTTTGAAGGCCCTGCAATAGAGTGATCGAGAAAGTTTTGTTTCATTTATATGCTGACATACTAGAGATTAATAAAAATAATTTTTTAAAAATGTATTTACTGACTTGGGAAATGTTCACTATTTGTAGTTAGGTAAGAAAACATACCGTAAAACATAACTGCATAAAATATACAAATAAGTACATAAAAATATCTAGAAATATACACATCAATATGTACTTTCAGTAATAATGACTTAATTTTTTGGTGTTGCTTAGTGATATCATTTTTATCTATATATTTGTTATGCTTCTTAGTGTTTAAATTAAAAATAAAATAAATTGTAGAAGTTGTCTCTATGCTAATCAGGTAAATTAGATAGACAAATGCCCCATGAGTTTACCTTGTACTAAAAATTGCCACCAGTGGTTACTGAGCAATCATTTTCATAAGCAATAGTATGAAAGGATGCTAAAAATTTACAGGAAATGAGAATGTGTTCCATCATTAATATCATTTCAGTTCAGTTAAGTTAAAAAGTCAGATAAGGCCCTAAGGTCACATGGAGTCTTTAATGGAGCATATGTTTGATTCAATAGAAATGTTATAGCCAAAACATTTGCATCAATGAACTACACATGAATTAAAGATAAGTGAATCAAAAGCCTTAATGTACTGATTTGGAGTCGCAAAATCTGTATAATTGTTAAATGTTTCATTAATTTACCAAATGGTTCCTACTTCATGTCTTTTTCTATTTGCAAATTAGAGATAGTACAAAATACATTCGATCTTAATTAGAGATAGTACAAAATACATTCTATCTGTGCACCGTACAAAATGTTAAGCTAATACTTAGAAAACACTTAGAGTTCTTTTGAAGAATGCAAAATGTATATCAATAGAAAGAATATTATGTCTTTTAAGAGAAAGGTTTATGACTACAAATAATTTTTGAAACAGTATTAAGCTTTAATGTACCTGTTCTTATAATACTAATAATGATACAAATTATATAGCAATGCATACTTTAAAATGTTTTAAAATGTGATTTCATTGAAATTCACATCAACTCTGAAATAGCTAAGCAAACTTTATAAGCCTATATGTGGAAAATCGAAGCCCAGGGTGGTTAAGATGTGAGAGATAATTGTCTGCTAGCAAACAAGAGTGGTCAGTTATTGGTATCTGTCTTTAAAGAATCGTGACAAATCTTCACAAGGAGATAGCCGGGCTTGTGAAGAAGTCTTGAAATTATTCCATACGAACATTGGTAGAGAGAACTGAAGAAATCTAGCTTGGAGGAGAGACTGTGCTCGATACAATGAGAGCTGAGTTCAAATATCAACATGTTACTTTGGATAACAGAGAATCTCAGATTTATTTTTGTTTGGTTTTGAACCAATGACCACGTAGGTTTGCAACCTGGTTCTGCCCTTTAATGATTATGAGACCTTAGAAGCCTTGGCTTCCTCATCTATAAAACAAAGGTAAAGTTTTTGATACTTATCTTCATTTTAGTGGATAAAATGTGGATTTGATTCTGAACCTTAGAAATAAATGTAGTAGTTCACCCATTTAGATTAGAGAATGCTTTGAAACAATAACAGGCAATTTACTAAAATCAAATTCACCAACAATAATGTGAGACAAACGTTTTAAAAAATGATTGAAAGCATTGGGATAGTGTCTACCTTATAGTAGAGATTCAGAAAAATGTAGCTAATATTAAACTCATTTTGTGTCTTTTTAAGAAAATGTTTATTTATTTATGTTGAGAGAGAGTGTGCAAACACACACACGTGCGTGTGAACAAGGGAGGGGCAGAGAGAGAGAGAGAGAGAGAGAGAGAATCCCAAGCAGGCTTCACATCGCTAGCACTGAGGCCCATGCCTGGCTCCATCCCAGGAACCCATGAGATCATGACCTGAGCCGAAATCAAGAGTCAGACGATCAGCTGACTGAGCCACCCAGACGTCCCACATTTTGTGTCTTTTGACGTCCTATGCAACCACCATGTGTTGACTGCTGAATATGATTTTGACAAATTAGCCTTTACAAAGTCTGTTTCTCAGGTTGGGTGTCAAACACATTAATTCTTTGATGGCTGATCATCTTCTGAATTGCTGAGTTTGAGAACAAACATAAAGTGCTCTGGGAAATTTAGAATTGCACTTTTATCTCCAACTACCCATATTGTTTTGGGAAACCTCTTTCTCCTTTTGTGAATTAGGTAACTCATGTTACTGTTCATATTTAAGCATTCTCAATGGTTAAGGCTGAGATATAATCTGGAAATGGGGCTGCAATCTTTGGAAGTTCCAAGATCTGGCAAAGACTCCCGGGGGCCCCATGTATGACTCTATAGAGTTTACCAGCAATTCCAGGTTCACACAATCTAACCCTAGGCATCGTTAAGACTCTGGCTTCTCAAGGGTAAACTCAAGATCCTTCGAAATCACCAGAAGACCACTAACCTAATGGTTACACTCACAGCCTCTAGAATGAAATAATTTCGGTTCTAAACTTCCTGTAACATGTGTTGGGTATGTGATCTTTTCAAATATTAAGCCTCTCAGTGTCCCAGTTACTCGATCAGTAAAGTAGGTTAAAGTAGGGATTTTTAATAGTTATCTGCTTCAAAGTCCTGTTGTGGGAGTGACATGAATGAATATATTTAGATGGTCAGGATGATTCCAGAAATATTAGTTATTAGTATTTTCCAAACTGGCTACAATAATACATTGTGAGAACAATGCACCTTACAAACTCTTAGGGAATACATTTTGAGAATCTCTTCCAGGCTTTTCTTCACTGAGGTTTCATGTCTACTCAAATTCAGGGTGGTTTTGAATACATGTTGGCAAGTTGTCTGATGGGTAGAAATTCTACTGAGAGTAGCCTTCTAAGACAGTTTGCTCAGGTTCAGTTAATATTGTATTGGTCTTTGATCTTTAGGTTTGTGTATCATACTTGGGAAAATGCTAGAAAAAAAAGGAAAGAGCCAGATGAAGGAGAGGCAGTAGAATTTAGTAATTAAACCATTATACCTGAACAGTAATATTACGGAAGAATAGGGAAGATACCAGAAGAAAGAAAGGAGCAATAATAGAAAGGGCAGATACCTGACTCGTTGACTGGGATAAAGTTCTCAAATCTTGGAGTTATTTTAGCTGGAAAGGATGAAGTCCAGGAGGCCTATGAATTAAGTTCCTTGGGGAAAGGGATGTGACTAAAAGAACAGATAAAAGAATAACTTAGAGCTCCTCATGGTTACATAAGCCGGACTGAATATATGACCTGTTCTCAGTTCCAGCATTACGTTTATCAGATATCAGAGAATTATGACAAATAATGATAACAAATACACGAAGAGAAATAAAACAGGTGTCAAAAGTTCTTTGAAGTGTTTCTTTAAAAGTAGATTGAGTCATTCTTTATTTAATACATCAATTAGTTGTTGGGAATTCAAAGTATTTTCCCTAGAAACACTGTTTTAAACTATAGTTAGTCCCACAAGAACTACCAAGTATCTATAATACAAAATATAACTGTGGAGTACTACTGAACGTGTCACTTTCTACCACCATGTACGATGCTTGTATAATATAAAAATAAAGTGTAAAATACAGTTTGCTTTTATAAAAAGTATAAAATAAAGCATATATAATACACAACCTCAATCCCTAATTAAAGAATACAAAACCCCCCACATACCTGTTAAGTCATGAGTAGATGATTCCTAAAGTGTATCTGTCTGAACTCAACAGTGCAATAAGTATTAAGATGAAATTTGGCATCCTCATTTAAGTGAGGTTAAAGTCCTCACTTAAGTGAGGACTGGTTAAAGATGTCTGGGGTCAGCATACTGGAAGTTCTAGTCATTGCAATCAAAATAAAAAGGAATGATGAATACTAACATGGGATAAGAAGAGCCAATTTTTTATTTGTATACAATGCAATGGACATTGGGAAAATCCCAGAGAATAAATAGAAAAATTTTCAGAAAGAACAAGCTCTGAAACATGGATAGATTACAAATAAACGTACAAAACCTGCCTTCCTACACAATAGAAATAATCATTTGGAAAATGTTCTCTGATAGCTGCATATTACATTCACAATAGTCACACGTATGTAACATTCCTGAAACTAAGTACATTTTGGAAATCCATACGAAGGAAACGATCAAAGTTTATTAAGTGACGTAAGATTAACCTGTATAAAAATTTCTATTTTAAGATTATAAATTCCCTCAGTTAATCAATGTAATTTCATGTAGTTCTAATTACAATTCTAAGTAGACTTTTGAGGAGTAGGATAAGAACTGAACAAGTAATTCAAAATCATATTTGGAATAATTAACAATAAAGAATAGGCTATAAATTTTTATGAATAAAAGATGAGGGAAGACACTCCATCAGATTGCAAAGACAATGGAGAAAGTCATTTAAAAATGATCCTGGAACAAGAGGACATATCCATATGGAAAAAATCAAAAGTGAGAACCTGCACTTCTCACTCCATGCAAAATTTAAACTCAAAATGAATTGTGATGTACATGTAAATCACAAATATAAAATGTATACATTTTGAGGGGAAAAAAGCCATAGGAGAAAATCTTTGTGACCTTTAATCAGGCAAAGTGGTCTTAGGTATAAAACCAAAAGTTCAATCATAAATTTAAAAATTGGTAAATTATATCTCAATTAAAACTTTTGCTCTGCAAAAGACATTAAGAGAATAAAATGACAAGCCACAGACTGGAAGAAAATATTTTCAAATCACGCACTAGGCAAAGAACGTGTATCTTGAATCTTAAGAAAATTTAAAAGTTGACAGAAAAACAATATTTGTAATTGACTAAACTATTTGAACAGGGTGCTAACCGAGAAAGATATGAGGATAGCAAATGAGGACAGGAAAAGATGTTCGACCCCTTTAGTCATTAGAGAAATACAATTTAAACATACAAAGGACAGCATGGAGAGATGTTTTGAGATGTTGGGATTATTCTGTCTCCAGTCTTTCACGGTGATTACCAGATCTATGCATGTCTAAATCTCATAGAACTGTACACCAGAAACACTACAAAACAAGTAAAAACCATTGAACTATATGTGTTTTAAGTTTAAAATTTTAATTACAATAAATTAATGATTGGGTGAATAAAAAAATTACGATCAAAATATTGTGGCAAAGAATTTTTAAAAATCATTTAAATAGGCCAGTCCCCAGCGATATACCAAAACATCCATGAGAATTTAATATATAATAATGATGAATTTTCAAATAAGTGGGAAAAGATGGACGGTGGAATGATATTGAGGCAACTGGATAACAATGGGGGGGGATAGCCCACACCTAACATAAAAATAAATCCCTTTTAAATCAAGTTTTTATATTAAAAAAGAAACTACCAAAAGAAATTCTAGAAGAATATTTTTATAATATTAGGGAGAAGGCAATTTTTTCTAAGATGACAACAAAGGTAGAACTCAAAAAGTAAAACTGTTAGATTTGAATATATAAATTTTAAAACATACATATAAGCAATGTGAATAGACAAATAATGAGCTAGGAAAAAAAACTTGCTTTTGAAAACTCAGCAGGAACTAGAGGTATAGGTTCTAAGGTGCACAGTCCATGTTATGCAAATGAGCCATGGCAGGAACTAATCAAACCCAGACCCCACATAGAAATCTTCATACCCAGGAAGACATAGGTGAGCACATTTAAAGTAGATAATGTGTGGACAAGAACACATACACATGTAGAATAAGTAGGTTAATATATCTATATTATAATTGCAAAGGGCTCAAAAGGACAATTTGGACACGCTTTTAAAGTCATTATCGTCTATTACAATTCTATTTTCGAAGTGCAAATAATGCTTATCTTTTATTTATTTATTTATTTATTTAAGTGTATTAATTTTGAGCGAGAGAGAGAGAGAGAGAGAAAGCGAACAGGGTAGAGGCAGAGAGAGAGGGAGAGGGAGAATCCCAAATAAGCTCCGTGCTGTCAGTGCAGAGCACCCTACAGGGTTCTATCTCACTAATCTTGAGATCATGACCTAAGCCTAAAACAAGAGTAGGATGCTTAACCGACTTATCTTTTATTTAAGACAAAATTGAATTTCATTCTGTCTTTGACTTTTAAACCAGGCAATGATGGGCAAGCATATAACTTGTATCTGTTTGAATGTCTGTAAAATTAGAAATAATAGCATCTTGATGTAAGCCACCTCCATATGCATCAATATCACATAAGCCATAATCTGAGAATGTGTTTGGTAATGGCTTTTATTCAGCCTCTTCTCGTGAGTGGAAAAGCTCTACCTTAAACCTTAGTTTTAAATAGGGAACGTGATTCCTAACTCTACCTCATGTTTGGCATCTTTATTCTCTATTGTCCTTCATGAGCCGGTCACGTGGCTTTCTCACCCTGCTTCTTGACTAACAGTCTAGAGGACATGTGGCTTAAGCCCCACTTACTGCTTTGCATTTTAATTCTACTTAATTTTGGTCTCAGAAATCTTGATTTTGTTTTGAATATCACTTATTTTTTATTTTTATATTTTATGTCTAATATTCACATGTTTGAAGCAATCTAGAAGAAATCTCAGAGTACCAACTTCTTGTTCTACTTTTATTTATTTTTTTTTTAATTTTTTTTTAAACATTTTATTTATTTTTGAGACAGAGAGAGACATAGCATGAACGGGGGAGGGGCAGAGAGAGAGGGAGACACAGAATCGGAAGCAGGCTCCAGACTCTGAGCCATCAGCCCAGAGCCCGACGTGGGGCTCGAACTCACGGACCGCGAGATCGTGACCTGAGCCGAAGTCGGACGCTTAACCGACTGAGCCACCCAGGCGCCCCATTGTTCTACTTTTAATAAAAGTGTAAGCTAAGCCTGAGGGAAGAGTATTAGTATTACTGATATTAGTATTGTCCATATTCTTTTCTTTAAGTTTATTTATTTATTTTGAGAGAGACAGAGAGAGCATGAATGGGGATGGGCAGAGAGAGGGAAAGAGAGAGAATCTCAAGTAGGCTCCACACTGTCAGCACAGAGCCTGATGAGGGGCTCTGACCCATGAACCGTGAAATCATGACCTGAGCAGAAGTTGGACACTTAACCAACTGAGCCACCCATAGGCTCCCATAATCTTAATATTGCATGAAAAATTAAGATTAGTATGAAGTCTTTAGAATCCACATGAGATTTAGACTAGAGTTGCCAAATAAAGTACAAAGAAGTCAATGAAATTTAAATTCCAGATAAACAATGAATAATATTTTTGTATGAATAGCTCAAATACTGCATGGAACATACTTATACAAAAATATTTGAGTTTTTAATAGAAACTAAAGTCTAACTATATCTTTATTCCTGTATTTTTATTTACTAAATATGGCAATCTTAAATTAGGCACAATAAAAGTTTTCTTACAATCAGAATATTGGATCTTCAGCATCATTTATTGTTCCTGAAACCTTTAGGTTTTAAACACTAAACTACAGGCATTATAGGTCTCTACTTCCCAGACTTGTGAACTTAGATGAGTCTATGTCTGTAAAACATTTAGCACAGTGCCTGATGCAGGAAAGAGTTTCAGAGGTGAAAATTATTAATGTATGAAATACTGACTGTATTGAAACTGAGGATAAATACTTCAAATAAAGGAATAAGAAATCAATATAAATTAATGGTTTCCAAGAAATGTGTAAAATGATTGGTCTTTAAAAAATGACTGGTATTTGGATATGAGAGAAGCAAAGGAAACCTTCTCACTGGATGAAGTTTGGGAGTAGGGGGTACATAGCAAATTTATGGACTAATCATTGGATTTGGAAAAGCCAAAGAGGAGACAGTTATGACAGGTTTTCTGCCGTAATACCATGAAATAAATTTGCAAGGGGAGGAAAAATTCAGGTAATGAAACACTCTGAGAGGCAAGCAGAAGAATTTGGATTCAATATGGTAGATAGGAGGAAGCCCTTTTCAATTTTTGACCAAGGAAGTAAAATGATGAAATTGGTCCCTTACAAAATTAGTCTGTCCAAAGTATGCAAGATGGATTGGAGGACAGAGAAACTTACTAGATCCGTCATGAGGCTATCATAGTAATCCAGGTATGAAGTGATAGTGACCTAGATTAGCTGGTGGCATGAGGACAGGTACAGCAGGCAAATCTGAAAGATATGTGAGAGGAGAAATGACAGGAGATGAGGAGGTAAAGGAAAGTCAAGGTGATGTTAAGAATTCTTACTTAAATGAACAACTGAAAAACGATAATGATGGCGAAAGAAATATGAAAATTGATAAAACTGAAAAACAAGACTAATTTTAGACAAACGTCAGCACAGAAAAATAGGTAACTTTTCCTGGAATTGCATGTGTGTTTGTATTTTTCTTTCAATAACTAACCAATGTTAGCTGCATGACCACTTGATATTTCGATAACTCTTATTTCTAGATCAGATCATCAACTGCAGAAGACTGTCACCTGGCAGGGTAGGAAATCAGTTATTGATTAAGGAAGTAATCTATGTCGACCTCTGTATGCCATAATAGATTGCCTATGTTTATAGAATTATGGTCTAATGAAACGTTCTCAAATATGAGGCATATTTATTCAACAATTCAACAATATTTATTCAACAATTCTTTGGTGTTTTCTAAGCTTCTTCCTGGATTTATGATGTGGCATTGTATCCATTAATCACAATTATTCTATATCAATATAGAAATGCTAGATAATACCATTCTAGGGTAGAGGATTGTATACATACTACCTTTTAAGGTTTTTTGTTGTTTTACACTTGTTTTTTTTTCCCCAATATTAAAAAAACATTATATATTTTAGTAATTCTATATGGAAGGAATCTTTATTTCTTCCTGCTCAAGTATAGTAGCTATTTATAATTTTCAGGGCAGTTTTTCTAAATAATTTTTTCTCAACAGTTTTTATTTTAATCTCAACAAGCATCTCAAACAAACAAATTTATTCAAACAAGAAAAACAATTATATCTTCTTTTCTTTTCTTTCTTTTCATTCTTTCTTTCTTTCTTTCCTTTCTTTTCATTCTTTCTTTCTTCCTTGTCTCTCTAAAGACATGAATTTGAGAGAAGAAGGTTGGGATAATGATACCAGGGAAAGTAAGAAAAAATAATCAGATGGGTGGTTGAGGAGCAGAAAAAAAAATCTATTACTTCTAAGTAAATATTCGATTTTTTAATGTTTATTTTTGAGGGAGAGAGAGAGCGAGCACATGCACACATAGGGGAGAGGCAGAAAGAAGGAGACAGAGGATCCTAAGGGAACTCTGCACTGACAGCAGAGAGCCTGGTGTGTGGCTCGAACTCACAAACCCTGAGATCATGACCAGTCAGACGCTTAACTGACTGAGCCACCCAGGTGCCCCAAATGTTCTATTTCAAATTCATGACGACCTTCCTTATTTATGAAGCACATTTTTCTAGCAGATCTTCGATACATATTACAGGTCAATTTTTGCATGTTTACATGTATTATATCAAAGTAACATCCAAGAATTTTACTTTTGTGAGTAGGAAAAATATGACTGTTCCCACCTTAAGATCAAGGAAAGTGAACTTTCACTTTCATAAAAATTGTCCACATTCTAATCACCAGTGAGGGGCCTAAACAAATCCACCTCTTCTAACTTTCCTCACTATAGCAATTCTTGGCAGAAACAAAGAAAATAATCAACAAATGTGGGCGAATACTTGTGAGAGAAGTGCAGGTGTTACGGAGACTCTTTTGCTAGTATTAAATAGCCTCTCACAAATGCAACACTCCGGACTCCCAAAAGCCCTGAGAATGGTTCACTTTGTCACCCAGGGATTATTTTGTTCCTCCTCCCCACAAATCCCATGCTAACATCAAAACAAATCTTAGCTAGGTTGCTTTTCAACCTCTCACAGACATTTTTTTTTTTTTAATTTTTCTTTTAGAAGTTAAAAATAAATTTGAAAGCAAAAGACATGCCTTTTTAGAGAGCAAAGTTGGTTAAAGTAAGCAAATTATAAATATACCATGCTTTGGATAGAAAAATTAGAGATTAACATAACTGCTTTGAACATGTCAATTTATTCATGATAAGTTGCTTTCTACTTTTTATGCAAACTTTCAAATAAGCTACCTCATATTATTTATTCTTCAACAGATTGAGTCACAAGATGAAGAAAACTCAATCTGTTTTGTACTTAAGAGTACATGCTTTCTCTTCTCCTTGCCATCTTCCTCCTTTTCCTCCTCCTTTCTCTTCTTCTTCCATTTCTGTCAATATTTTATGATGATAATACAATTTGGAGTACTGGATTGGGGCAATACTCCCTGGTTACTAGTTATTTTTTTAGCCATAAGTGCTATATAAATATGTATTTTTTTCTTTCCGATTATCACGTGCACTAAAGACTTCACCTAACAGGAATATAACCATCCTGTTCTAATTTTCTAATATGTATCAAGGGAAAAATCTTGGATTATATCTGTACTACATTTTGGTTTTGATACAATCTTACTGAATTTTGAAGGTTGGGGGCTGGGTGAGAAGGAGAAAAAAAAATATCGTTTTGAATGGAGTATTCTGTTTTTGAATTAATGATGATCTCTGTTGCTTGTGAAGCATATTTTTCTCTAGCAGATCTTTTGATTCTTTCCCTGACAGACTGCTGTATAACATGTTTAATGAACATGACATAGTAGGTAGTAAGCATTCCTGACAGTTCTGAATAAATATTCATCATACTAAAAAAGGCAATGACATTCTATTCCCTTCATCATTAAAGGATCCTGTACACTTAATTCATTGTCTTACCATTACAACAAACTCCATTGGATGGAATGCCTGACTTGTATTTTTATTTTCTCTGTCTAAAATAAATTTTCTTTATATCCTCAAGTGATCAACACCATTTAGGAATAGGCTCATGTAAAGCCAAACAACTAAACAAGTGAGGAAGTTAAACAGTCAACTAGGTATTTTAGACAATCCAGTTAGTTCATGTAATGTAGGTTATATATCTAGATGAATGGTTCTGTTTTAAACATTCATTTAGGGTATTTAAATTGATTAAGGCCTCCCTTAATGTCTTCCAAAATAACAAGGGTATATGGCAAAGATATAATGTGTAGTCCAAGAACCTTTTGGTAACCTTGATCTATTTACAACTCACTCAATTTAAAGACAAAATTGAGTTAAGTAATGTTGCACGTTGTTCCAAAGTAATAAAAGAAAAAAGTTAAAGGATTTACATGAATTGATATCTTTCATAATGAGATGACCTTGACTAAATTGATGTTAAAGACAGAAGAAAATAAAAATATGGCTATAAAGTGAGCTATTAGTAACAACTTTGGAAATACAGACTTCCTTTCCTCCATTTCAAATTACAGATGTTGTGTAGACGTAGGGTGAATTTACTTATCACCTTTTCAGTTAAGATAATAATTTCAATATAAAGAGAAAGGCTGAGTACTATTTTAAAGCATCAATATGAGCTTTCAAATAAACATAGCTCAAATTAAAACTAAATGGAATTTTACTAATGTAAGTTTGAAACATGAATATAAACAACTCACCTATAATGATACAAAAGTTCTCCACCTTCACCTCTACCTTAATGGAAACGCAACTTGCTGAAACTTTGAAATGAATCTGTACCACAATTTTACAAAAAGAAAATGTTCAGAATAGAAAATCCTGCCAGTAGGCACAACTATATTGAATTTCTCTAGGGTCAGCATTAGAGCTGGCTACCTTTCAGAGAATATTTAGCAACAGCTAATTGAAAAAGCCAGATGTAGTTCAAATCCACAGCCTTCTGAACTACTCAGAAACTGAGAAAAATAAATAGAAATGGTAATAATAATAATAGCTAGCATTCACTGGAAGTTTTCTGTTAGCAAGTACTATTTTGTATAATTTTTTTAATATATTAACTCAAGGAATCCTCACAACAATCTGAGGAAGAAGACAATATTAGTTTTCATATTTTACATGTGAGAAAATTGGGGTACATAGAATTTAAGTAATTTTTCTAAGGTCCAACAGTTAATGTCAAAGCCAAGTTGTGACCCTTAGAGCTCACAATATGCCACCCCAAACACGTGACCAAAGTTGAGGACTTATGGTAAGTGTAAAGTTGAAGATTACAAAATTGTAGAAACCAGTAAATAACATTGTTACATGATGAAATTCATGCATTCATTCATTTTCTTTTGTCACATTACTTGAGTTCATTGGATTCCTAATAATCCAGTTCCCACAGGAAATTAGTTCCTTATTGAAAAGCAGCCAGCTCCATCTCAAAGAGCTAAAGGACTAACAATTAATTGGTACTGGAAAAAAGGTCTTTTGTCCCCTTTAGTCTTTGTTTCCTCACCTGGACTTTAAGGACTCATATTTGTTCCACCGAAAGATTTTCAGTGTACTATGCACTTAGCATAAATATGTAGGATACTTAGGAGAAACATACAGGGCCCAGAATCAAGAATTGTAGTGTGGCTGGGAAGACGGTTACAAATTCAGGTGACACTCATACTCATGCACTGCTAAGGGCTACTGTAGTGGAGAAAGTGGAAGCAGGACAGGGAAGCACATAAAAGTGTTGGGAAGCCAGGCAGGTGAGACCGGACCTGCAAGGGCAGCTTTCAGGTTGTACAATTCTAGGTAACACAGTTTGTACCAGATCTGAGCATGAGCATCACCTGACGGCAGTCATGGGCAGTGACCTCAGTTATTCCTAAAAGGACTGAATGAAAAAAACTGCAAGTAAAAGAGAACGCTTTTTTTTTAAATGATGTATGATTTATTTTTTTTGACTGTATTGTATTTCCTTGGTTTAAACATTTTTTCTAATATAAAACCCATACTAGTCTATTATATTGCATTATAAGTATATTTCATTTCCAAGAAGGAAAAGTCCAGAAGCTCTGGAGAGAGAGAACAAGGTAAACAGTGTGGCGTTGGCAGACCTTTCCACTGAAAGAGAATGCTTTTTAAATGACAATGTACTATACAAATACAAAATGTTGCTATTGTTATTGTTATTATTAAATTACTGTTAATAGACTGTACAACAAGACCCATTGTCTGCTTAGAGGGTGCTACTTGGTTAGCCCTGAGGAGGAGATGGAAATAAGCAAAACAGACACTGTGGATTAGTAACATACCATTACCTTTTAAAATTGCACAATAAACATTTGACATTCTCCATAATCACAATCATTATTGGAAATTATTTGATGTTAACTTATCACCTGGATTTCCCTATTTTAAGGAACCTCGGTCTTAGGTGGGCAAGGCGCGACTGCTCAGATTCTTCCTTGAAAATAGACTCTAGTATCTTCACAAGAATATTAAACCGTTTGTGGGGTTTTTTTTTCCTATGTAGAAATGCCATGGAATTTCAGAAAAAGTTTTTTTAAGTGTAATAAATTTTTGAAAACGTGTTTCTGGCATATTTTAATTTTTTGTCTTTATATTATATAAAAAATGAGTATTGGCTGCTGTTTTTCAGAAAATTATGGGAAAAATTTTAAGTTGTTAAAAAGAACAAGTTTTAACCTATGGAAAAATTTCATTTACTTGAAAACACTTCAAATGATCCAATGTGCTAGTTTATGGCCAAAAATGATAAAACACATGCTGATGCAATTGTTTTACATCTGTGGACATTTTCCAAATTCACCTTTTGGTAAATATTAATATCAGCAGCTGGGAGGACTTGTAATACTTAGGAGTAATTTTTCAAGGCATTTGTTGGAGTTTGAAGCCACACTAGTTCCATTCACCTTAACAGAAATCATGTTTCTAATAATTTAGGCAAATGATTTGAGAATGTGTGGATTAGAGTTTTATAAACCAAGATTTAAGAATTCGTATTTAGGGAATGATATATTAACTATAACCTCATTCTGAACACAGCATTTGAATGCCATGAAAAAAAGCCATATCTAATATTAAAGAATCAGTTCATCTGTTCTTAACTGTTTTGCTTAGTTTGAGATTCTCTTCTTTCTTAATTATTCCCAGATTCTCCATGAAATTAGTAGATGGTGTGTGCTAACATCTTTGATATCATGCATTATGCCTGGTAAGTAACAGACTCCCAATAGAATTTTGAATGTAATAAGTAAATAATTGTGCTTTTCCATTTCTTTTCCTCACAAACTAAAAATTCAAGCATATAAGTAAACATAAGAATAAATAGTCAAAGAAACAAAAATTGTGACTAAATTAATATAGGTATTTCTGCTTCCCGAGTAAAATTTTCCACTGATTTGTGTGCTGTCTTTGCTGTGGGAAAGTAGGCTATACCAGACTCCTTTAACATCAGGTACTGGCCATGATCTTAGCAAACAATGGCCCTCTTTCTTTTACCTTACCTTCTTCCCTCCCCCCAAAAGGTTTCTATCTGCTGCGTTCCAGAATCGATACCTTGGATGGCCTTGTTCCAAAAATTCAGAAGGTAATTTTTTATCTGTCAATTTTGCCAATAACACAATATGGTAGGACTTAAATTGGCAATGCGAATGGATCCCCTTTGCTGACCTACACCAACAGCCAGAGAAAAATAATCACTGCCTAACAGTGTAGTCACTGATAAAGTAGAAGGGAAAGGAAACCTACTCCTTATTAAGCACGTACAATGTGCTACACACAATCTTCACAATTATCTCTAGATCTAAATATTATCTTAGTTTTATAGATATGGAAAGAGAGTTTTATAGATATAGTAACCTTACCAGAGGTTAAGAGATTGTCTGAAGACCTCTCATCTTTTAGGAATATAGTAACTTGGGGCATTGGGGTGGCTTAGTAGTTTAAGTGACTGACTCTTGATTTTGGCTCAGGTCATGATCTCATGGTTTGTGGATCATGCCCCATATTGGGCTCTGAGCTGAGAGCATGAAGCCTGCTTGGGATTCTCTCTCTCCCTCTGTCTCTCTACCCCTCCCCCACTCACATGTGTGTGTGCACACACACACTCTCTCTTTTTCTCTCAAAATAAATAAATAAACTAAAAAGAAAAAACAATACAGTAACTTGTATAGAGTTTGAAAAGTTAAGGTGTTTAAAGTCTAGGTTCTTTCTTTAACATCATACTAGTCAATAGTATGTACATGAGCATTTTTTTTCTCATCCACAACATATACAACAAAAATCTTATCTTGAGGAAGAAAAAAGATATAAAGAGTTTTAAGGAATGAAATATAGACACATGTGTGTATGTATATGCATATATTTATGTGTATGCTGTGTATCTGTGTGTATGTATGTATATTTATTATTATTATTCACAATGTGATAACATGATGTGATTTTGGAAATTCTATTACTCATCTAAAATATATTTTGGTGATTTTGAGTTTCTTCCTCTTCATTTTTTTTTAAATGTTTACTTATTTACTTTTGAGAGAGAGAGAGAGCATGAGACAGGAGGGACAGAGAAAGATGGAGAGAGAGAGAGAGAGAGAGAGAGAGAGAGAGAGAATCCCAAGTAGGCTCCACATTGCCTGCACAGAGCCCCACATAGGGCTCCATCTTGCAAATCCTAAGATCATGACCTGAGCCAGGTGCCTCTCTTCCTTTTCATTCTTAAAGCATCTACAATGGCATATAGTAATCGATGGATTGCTAATCAGTCCTCTAATATCTTCTCTTTATATTCCTGTTTGTGTAGTCATTAGACTTAAAATTTTATTACCCTAAGATTACATCATCAGAGAGTTAATAGACACAAGAATTCCAGAAGATGATTTACAGTGGTGATGGAAGTTTGCATGGGCTTGTTGAGATAATGTGGGCTCTAAAGTCTACAAGCCAGTGACCAGTCACTGGGCTTGTGACCAACAGTAAGTCACCTGCCTCACTAAGCCTAAACTTCCTCATTTGTGAAATGGGTGCATCATTTATTTGCAAGGTTCTTGTGAGTTTATATAACACGTGATCACTGCCTTTAATAGTGTCTCAACAAACACTTCTGGAGTAAACACATGAATCTCTTGAGCACTTTTAGTTTAAACTAGAGATAGGCACTTGTGCAGCATTCCCATAGGTTGCCTAGCTTGTCATAACTTGTGTAGGTGACAACTATAAGCTGTTACCTCAGATAAAATGAGAATGATATGAACTAGAATACTCTAGGACAAATTATTCAAGTGACAACTTGTACTGGTAAACTGCAACTGCCTTATTACCTCCCATAAACTGGTTTCACAAAATTTCTAAAGAGGAGAGATCCACAGCATCTTAGTTAGTTGCAGAATCTGAATAAAGCAACTGTCTAGTAATATTTTTCCTTAGAGACCCATGCCAAAGGGCGTTAAATAAAAATATGTATCTATAAAAGTATATGCATTAACTATTATTGTTTTAATGATAATATTAGTATCAGCCATATATTTAGTAGCTATGTTTGTTGGTATAATTATTTTTTAAATTCCTTTTGTCTTCAAATATTTCTATAAAATAAAGGCACAAGTACTATATTTGTTGGAAGCCTTGGCTAGAACTAATAATCTTCTGAGATGTTTCAGCTCTAGTGTCCATGAGTAAACAAATTTGTAAACAATAATGTGTGGATCTCTATGATCTTGCTTGACTAAAATGTAGTAATTCTTTTATTTCTACTATTAGTTTACTTTTTTCTTTTTCACTAATGATCATGTGATATATCTGAGACCCAGTAGAAAAGTTGCTCAAATCCTTTCTGTTGCTCTCCTTCTCTCCTCCCTTTTTGATGGCGAAGCCACAGGGTTTTCTAATGTGCCCCTGTTAGAATTTCTTTCTGAATCCATTAGAAGGCAATGTTTTTCTGCCTGCTAGTTCTTTTCAGCTCTTTGCTCATTTTTAGAGATTTTCCCCCTACCTTTAAGCAACATGTTTTCTTCAAACCAACTTTTCTTTCAGAAATTCTTTATTTTTATACTGGAGGAATGAAAATAGCTCTACCTGCAGTCTCTTGCTTCACACTAATTAGAAACTCCAGGAGGTATCTCCTGGTTTCCATTTCTAGATTGTGATCAGATAAGAATCTGTCTGTGTTATACCCATTTTACTCTGGTATTGTAATCTGATCATCCAAAGCTTCTGTGTTAAGATGACAAAATGTATCTCACTGCAGGTTTTTTTTTATTTTCCATTGTTTTCCTATTTTTTTAGTGATGATAAATTAACTCTTCTAAAAGGAGCTGCTAAATATAGTGTTCTGGTGTTTATGAAGCTTTTACAAGTTTGTGACAATACGCTACATGAAACAGCAAAAGTTTTCATTTGCATTAAGGCTTGTAAGGTACTGTATCAAGGCTCAAATTTGATTTAATGAAGGGCCCAGACCAGTGCAAATGCTAGTTTCATTTGTTAGAGGTATAATATGCTACTTCTCCATGTACAAATATTCAGTCTATGAATTATGTGAAAAAATATTATTTGCAAATACAGTTACAATCAAGGGTAAATATGTCAGAATTTGAAGCAAAAGGGAAGGTGTAAATAGCAATGTCATCTTAAGACGTAATTTCAAACGCTAGTCTACCCTGCATAATTCAGTTTAAGGAAGCAATGACCTATATATGCAAGGATGATCTAGGATGTATGGTGGGAGATATATATAAGAAAGAGAATGATATAAGATATAAGAAAGAGAATGAAATTTCTGAAAAGAGTTAAGTATAAGAGACTTGCTTCTAATATAGTAAAACTACAAGAGAGAATAACATTTAATTTTAACATATCACTACGGATAATTGTCCTATCTTCTTTCACCCGTTGAAGATACAATTACTTGCTTTGTGTTATGCAAAAATATGCATTAAAGATTTCATTGGAAAAAATTTTCCTTATCAACTTTTGTTATTTCTCCTTATTATGCAAAAAGTTTTAAAGTTAAGAGTTTAATTGTTGCATTTATAACAGCAAAAAAAAAATGTTAACCTATGGAATTATTTTGAAAGCAAAGTAAGTTTCATTTTCCAGTTAGAATTTTTTCTCAAAACCTTTGAAAGGGACATGCATCCTGGTCATTTAAAACATTCATAAGTAGCAACAGTATTTCCTTTTTACTTAAAGCTCAGCTATTTTATAGGCCTGAGAAGCAATTTCTAAGTGAGTAGTAATCATTGGTCTAATAAAGGTAGATTGCTGTAAGCCTCTTTCCTCCCATTTCCCTTCTTTGTGACCTTTATGCTTCCACATTTTGCACGCTCATCCTACCCCCCACCATAAAATTGTCCAGCCATTTCTCACACTCATTTGTATGATTTTCCTTAATGGCCAGATGTGTCATGCTATTCCACATGGTCCCTTCATTCAGCCGAGTCTGCTCGAAATTGTGCTCTGGGTTCCCCTTCATCATTTTACGCCATCTTTCTCTCTCTTTTGTTTCCTGAATATTGTTTCAATAGCTAACAAATTAACCTAAACAAATATCTCACATTTTTTATGTTATGACAACATTATTTCCTTTCTTTATTTGAATCAGAGTGAATCTTAATAGGATATGTCATTACAATTAAATAAAATTGCAAACTAAATACAAACCTTTGAAGAATATTCACATACACACACGCACACACACACGCACAGTCTCATCCTACAAGAGCTTTGTATCACAGAATTTTTGTTTTACATGGTTTTAAGTGTGATCTACAGGTTTTCAGGTTCCTGATCTTTGAATTTCTTATGGCAAGCCAAATGCCTAAGGCTAAAACCAGTAAATATAAAACAGTTTATTTAGTGGAAATGTAGTCTTTTAAATGCACAGCACTTCAAATATGAACCCTATTTCATTTGTAATTTCATAATTAGCATATATGTGTGTCATTTTACTGTGTGATGTTTACTAAACATCATTTTGATTATTAGCAAGGGAAATATTCAATGTTATGCTATTGCTACTTCAAGCATTGATTAAACTCTCTGCTGTTCATGAAGGCTGACAGGGATTCAAAGGAGGAAATGTAAAACTTGAAGGTACAGCAAAATAGTGACATTTCACTCTATAAAGCTGCCAATACTTTAATCCTGCATGTAAATCATTTTTATCAGTTCAATCCCATATCTTAATTTGTATACCAAAGGAAATGCCCCTTTACATTAACTTTAATAAATAGCAGTGTAACATTAACTGTACTCTATTCAAGGTCCTTGTGAGCAAGTAAGGATTTTTTATTTCCATATGTGTCCTCAGTTTTTTTTTTCAGTTTCCTGTGCATAGATTCTTAGGGTATATTTTCATTTTCCTGCTGTGAACAACCTACCTTTCATTATTTTGTTATTTAGAATCTTTACTTTCTCAGCTTAAGTGATGTCTTTGTCAATGATAACATTGTATTCATTTACAGTGATGATTGATATGGTAATAGATACAGTGTGATTGAAAGCAACCTTTGTCAATAAGAAGGCCAAATACTCAAACTGTGTATTGGTCTGAATTTGCTCATTATTGGAGACCTTTCATAGTCATATTGACTTGCTGTCCAAATGTTGTTACTTACCTGATGCTTCCATTGTCTAAATGGTATAGACATTAGTATCGAACATAACTTCCCCCAATATTTGTCCTAAAATATCCACAGCTCAATTGGGCAATATTCAAGCATGTTATAAATGTGTATATAATGGAGACTTTGAGTTTAAAAAAAAAAGAGATATTTAAGCTTATAAAATGAAAAATTGCATCAGAAAAAGTCTATGAGTATTCTGCCTTTATACTTGCAGACTACTGCATTTGTAATTTTGAAAGACCACTTTGTCCACTTTTATTGGCAAAAGGTACACAGACGTTGAACAGAAAATATTTTGTTATGATTCATGCATTTGATTTTGCTATATTTGTCTTTGGAAGATGTATAAAAAAATAGTTTGCTACAAAGTCCCTGCCATTTTAATGTATGCAGACCATTAAATATACATTCATGAATGGAAAAATTGCTCCTTTAAAGATCCAGTGCAAGAATCGTGATTGTGAAGAAAACTTTGATATTTTTTTCACTCAAAAAGACCCATTTTCTCTTTCCTCTAGCTGCCCCAGCCTTCTATTAGAATGAGTATCATCATCTAGTTTCCCCAAAGGACTGGCTTACCTGAGGACTACAAGCTCTCACAGTACTTTCCACTGCCTGCTACTTTGTAAGTGATGTATGCATGTTTGTGGATTTGAGGAACATGAGGGATTCAGGGATTCACAAAGAAAGATGATGATCATTGTTTTCAAATAGCACTTAATATAGGAAGAGATGTTACTAAATTTGCTGAGAACATTTTCAACCCAGACGATATGAAGCATTTACATGATCCTTGATTGTCTTGTTATAGAAACAGATAACAACATAAAAACATTTTTTTTCTTTATCGTTACCTACTCACAGATGGAACCAACATGCTCTCAAATAGCATAGTTATCCTTTGATATATGACCAAATACTCACTTATTACATTGTGCATTTCCTACTTCTAAATTTATTAATAGATTCATCCAGTTTTTCAGAGAAATATTTCTGAATTGTCCAAGAACCTTATTTTTCCTTCTTTTTTTGTGGAGTTATATGAGAGTCATGGTCTTTTAAATCATCCTGCACTGTCTCTCGTGTATAAAGTACTTCATTGCAATGCTTTTTATTCCTATTCCTTGTTTTCCATGTCTGGTGCTGTCTCCCTAATCCAGGTCCTGATAACTAGTGTAACTGGCTTACTAATTAGACACCGGACCCTAGTATCTCTGCTCATCTTCTACTCTCATTTCATCCTGCAGCCTGTTTGTGATCATGTTACTTAAAGGCTTCCATCTGCTTACAAAGTGAAATTCAAACTCACTCCCCTAGCATCCATGTAATTCCTTATTTTGATCCCAACCTATAATTTTAACTTTATCACTCCTGTTTACTCTATATGAACTTGACCTACACACTATATCCAACACAACTTGCTCTTTTCTTTCTCTAAGTGTCTGCTCAGTTACATGCCTTCGTCTACAATGATTTCATTTCCCCATTCTCACCATGCTAAGCCCAGTATACCTTTCAGGATCCTGGTCTGATGCTAATTCTTTTATAAGCCTTTCCTGAATCTCCAAGAAAAAAAGCAATCACTGGGGTTAGATTCCAGGTGAGAGATAGCACAATAAACCTCCCTATGCCCTTCCTCATTTTTATGCGAGGCAGAAATATCATATTCCTCTTTTGGTATTCCCTATCACACAGTAGCCAGGCCGGCTTCATGAGCATGTGACCTGTGCAGTTATACTGGGCCACACATTTAGTAGGGCCTTGTGTTTGGTTTAATGCCCTGCCTTCTCCATCTTGTAGTTATTATGTTTTGAACAAGGGTCCCTATATTTTCCTTTTACACTGAACCCCACAAATTACGTAGCCAGTCCCAACTGTATTTTTCTCCAAGTAATTGTTTAATAAATATCTGTTAAATGGAATGTTTGTCAATTTCCAAACTCACTTCTCTCTTCCACTGAAACAAAATGGAGGTGAAAACCTCCAGGTGAAAACCATAACTCAACTGATGCCTTTACTTTTGTAAAGAAAGTTTTAAAATAATATTTAAATGAATATTTTATTTACTCTTATCTCGTGTTGCCGTAGATGAAAAGAGTTGGCAGCATTTTATACAGGTTGGAATAGACTTTTTTATGTTAACGTTGAAAATGATCTGCTTAATAACCTAACCTACAGAAAAAATGGCTTGGGATTTTCATAGTTGACCCTGAAATTGATAGATATAGTTGATATTACACTTTCAGTGACTGAATTACTTAGAAAAACAGCAACAATATATTCAGCAGGTAGTAGTGATTCACTATTTAATCAACTCTGTTACATTAGCTAATTTATAAGACTTTTCTTGAGGCTGATGCAGTGCTTGGCAGAACATATTTATAATTAATATTTGGAAAACAGTGGTGAAACAAGATTGTGTAGAATTTTATAGTTGGAGAGAAAGCTGACAATCCTCAGACCCTGTCCTGAGTGGCTCATCATGTGTAGTAGTAAATCTCTCTGGCAAGAATTTTTCTCTGTGAGTTATTTTGAAAGATGTTGATCTGGAAATATTTCCAGACTATTCAGTCTTTTTTATTCTCTATAGATTTTGTCTTGAGTACATACTCAAGGCTAAATTCTCCCTGCCCAAGATTCACAATAGAAAAGATCATTCAAGGACATTGCATGTTTCCTCTGTGTACTGAATGACCCAACTCTCTACAATACTGTGCAGGGACCATGAACAGAAGAATTTAAGCACCAATGCACATGCAGCAACATCTCTGTCTTCCTGTGTTAGGAGTTATATATTTATATTTTAGAATCCAATTTTCTTTAATCTATGTATTACCTCCAAGTGGCCATAATGATACAATAAGTAAAGGTGATTTTCATTTCGTTCTTATGATAGTTAATTTCCAAGGTTTAGAATGTATCATTTAGAGAAATGTTGCATGCTTTAAGCCATGGATAATTTTTGATTATCAAATATCAGATATGTACTGATCCCCAAATTATCATAGGTGAGTGGTGATACAATAAATTCTTTAAAATTCAAAACTTCTGTATGTCAGATAACATATTTAAATTACCTTCTATACATAATACTTGGATTTCTAAGTATGCAATAAAACAATGAATTGACTTAAATGGTAATATTACCAATCAATATCAATATATAAATATTTAATTTTTATATTTAAAAATATATTTATAAAAATAAGTCTAATATTTATAAGACTATTAACCAGTTCTTTTAGCTACTTCCTCATAATGGAGCATGAGAACTTATTTGGAAAAGATCTATGCTTTTTAAAATGAATGATAACTATGAATGTTTTCAGATTCTTAAGACATATCCATAATAACTCTGGTTCAGGGCTTCAGCATTTTAGTGTTTCAGTATTATTTACCAGGTTTATTCTATTTGGCTTGAAAATGCATTGTGAACAATTATGAGAGAGAAACCCATATAGAGGCAAGAGTCATACAGTGTGGCAAGCTCTAAACAAAATATGAACCCTATGGGAGTTAGCCCAGAGGACAGACTCTCTGATAATTTTCAGTACTTTGAATAGATGAGACACTCATAAATATTTTCTGCAAGTCTGGTGGATGAGGCAGATTATGCTTTAATAATTTCACTGGAAAAGCTGATGAATCAAAACTTAATAGCTTTTTAAATAGAACATATATTTGAAAAGAACCAAATTGAAAATAGATTATATTTTAAGACATGAATATTCAAGATATTTGGGTAGAGAAGGAGACGGGGGTGGGGGTGGGGAGAGAATATATTTGGAAGGAGATAACATAAAATAACATATTCTTGTTTTCATTTTGGCTATATACCCTAAGCCTAAGATGTGACAGCTCATGGTTGCCTTTATATTTAAGATTTCTGAATAGAGTTTCTCTTCATGTACGTATTTTTCAAATGCAATAAAACTTGAATCTTTAAGCTGAGCAGGCAGGGTATTCAGGGAAGGGTAGAGAGAGGAGATGACTTCTAACAAAACTGTCATGATCATGTTCAGTAGCCAAAAATATTTACTAATCAATAAAGAAATAACTTCATCTCTAAGGGTTAATCAGTTTTAAATGTTGCATTCTCAGTAAGTATTTAAAAATAAATATCCCACTGGAAACTAAATGATCCAACTCCACCTGTATGCTAATAATGTTTGCTAATATCTCTTTTCTTGATGGCACATGACTGGAGTAATTCTCTGAACCTATCTCATCTATTTATTGCTACCCAATGTATAATGGCATGCAGATATAAATACTAATGGAGGAAGTGCACTGCCTTAGGGAACACCCATCATGACAAGCAACTAATTGCTTTATGTACATTAGTACCAAGTGAAGCGTTTTACATTTTCTGAAAGGCACCAGCACCCTCTACTTTCTAATTTACCAAAATGTCACGTCCCCTCTCGAAAGAAAGGATTAGAAGACGTTTTCAAGATATCACACTAATTCCCCTCAATTCTCTGTGCCCTGCAAGCTGGACTGAAAACAATTCTAAGTTACAGAATATCTAATATTATACATCAAATCACTCATGATTGGGTGATTTTATTTCACTTAATGCATAACCATATATATACTGTATATAACCGTATATGTGTACTGTATCTATACTAGGTACATATGTATGTATACTATACATATATACCTATGTATGCTATACATAACTATATATACCATATGTGTGTGTGTGTGTGTGTGTGCTACTTGGATTCCATTCATATAGAACGAACAAACCTGTTGAAATATTACTCTTACTCTACTAGAAATTGCTATTCATGTAAAGAGAAAAAGAAGAAAACACACACACATACACATCTTCTTTTTTATTTTATTTATTTTATTTTTAATTTTTTGAGAGAGAGAGTGTGAGTGCACATGGAAGAGGGGCAGAGAGAGAGAGAGAGGGAGAAAGAGAATCCCAAGTAGGCTCATTGTTGTCAATGTGGAGCCCTACGTGGGACTTGATCTCATGAACTGTGAGAGCATGACCTGAGCCAAAATCAAGAGTTGGATGTTTAATCGACAAAGCCACCCAAGTGTCCCATACACATTTTCTTTTGAAAACAAAACTGAAAAATGTATTTTGGAAAAAATATCAGTCTCAAGCATTGATGATATTTCCTATGTGGCATGGAAATGATACTTTGAAATATGTGTCTTTAAGGAGCATAGTTGGTGATGATATACCATTATTAGAGAGTTAACCTGCATAATGGGAAATGCAGAATTTGATATATGTGTCTTTAAGGAGCATAGTTGGTGATGATATACCATTATTAGAGAGTTAACCTGCATAATGGGAAATGCAGAATTGCTTAGTTTGGCAAAGCAAAGTTTTCTGTCCTGAAGATTTCAGTGAGACAAGTTATTACTGTTGTCACCAAAGCGGTTATAATGGTAACTACTGAAAATTAATAAATGCAGCTGCAAACAGGGGGAAGCAAGTTAGACCAAATCTTTTTCAGTTTTTCTTTCTCCTGTTACTGCCATGCTCTCGTCATCTATGTTTACTTCTCTCAAATTTGAAGATAGTCTTGCCTGTAAAAATAGGCTGTATTTCACTTCTAGAATAGGTTATTTATTCAGATCTATCGACACAACGTATTTTGTGGTAGTCCTTCCTTAGGAGGAAGAAAATCGGTGTCTTCCTCACACAGTGTGTCAGTGCTATCTCCCCATCGAAAGGAAAGTGTTATGCTGTGCATTGGAAAAGAAAAAAACAGGGATATAGGGAGGAATGATATAGAGAATGTATTCCCCACATTGTTGTAGAAACTTTAGTTTATATCATAAGATGATTACATTAAGCCAGATATTATGCACTGCTAGTCCAGGTCTGATGTCTATGGAAAGATGACAGTAGATTTGTAAAATCCTCACAGGCAAGATTTATGGTTCAGGCAGGAAGGTGGGATTGCAGAGACATCCCACATAAAAAGCTAGACACACTGGCTGTGGAATTAGGGAC
The DNA here is from genome assembly GCF_024362965.1 of Panthera pardus. Taxonomy (NCBI): domain Eukaryota; kingdom Metazoa; phylum Chordata; class Mammalia; order Carnivora; family Felidae; genus Panthera; species Panthera pardus. The sequence continues at coordinate 25,094,383 of NW_026527002.1, forward strand.
ACTTACGTTTGTATCCTAAGGACTCCAGGACCATGGGCACGGTTCATCTTCCTCCAATTCATTTACTTTCCTTCTAACACTGACCATTAATGTGTGTTTCCTATAAGGCTGTTGTGAGAATTATATGAAATAATGTATATAAGATACTGGACAAATGCAGGTAAAGACTTGAAATTAATAGCTAATTTCTTCTTGTTATTGATTACAGTAAAAATAGGCTTTCTGGGCACATTCCAAGCTACTTATTTGATTTTTTAAACTGAATATCAGGCTGATAGATACAAAAGTTACCTTTATCTATGACAGGAAGGAGCCCTGGCTTATAATGGAAGGGATTTTTTGAATGCAAGATATTGTAAGGCAAACTATAGGTTCTTTGAGGTAAATTAAGTCCTCAATATAAAAATAAATATATCATTAATTAAGAGTTAACATAGATACTGATATATGAAGTAAATTATAAGCTATTTACAAATATTATATAGTATGGGTTTTGTTTGTTCTTCTGTATTACTCATTAATTACTATTTTCCATCTTGTAAAAGTTGGACATTGGTGTTTTCCTGTTTATTCTATGCAACCTGAATATATGTTACATTTATTCATATGTGTGCATTATCAAAATTTATTAGAAAATGTAAGTAAAAAAACACTTCTTTTATTGTACTTTGATAATTTTCAAAGAAAGATGTTGTGTATGATAATTCACTGATTTTTTTGAATAACAGAAAAAAATGAATGAAACATTATTAATGTTATTTAATATCATCATATCTTTTTAGATCATTACTGTTAACCATCCAGTCATTATCAGAGTTAAGTCATCAGGTATTTATTAGATAACCCATAGTACACAAAGTAACATTTGAAATCTCTGATTTAATATTGCTTCTCAGGATAGAAATGTCTCTTGAAATTGTGAATTTATTGAATATTTCTACATGCAAGCATTTTGAAATAAAGCAGCAGAACTTGTTTTTTAAAATTACCCCATGGTTTATTTTTATTTAAATAATAAGTGTATTCTTGATCAAGTTTGAGTTGCTTTAATTTTGAAAGTACAAATGCTTATATTTTAATTTTATTTAGATCCTTTGACAAGCAGGTGACTGTTAGGAATTACTTTAGTACTTTCTTTTTTTCCCAAATATTATAATTATCTACTTTCTTTTCTAGTCTTCTCACCAGTGAGCTCGTTACTAGTAAAGCATGCCTCTTTTTTTGCCTACAGATTTACTTCCTCCAGAGGCAGTAAGTCCTCTGTCCGAAGATTCCAGTCAGGGGTTGAGGGCCACTTTTACCAGCAGCGTTTCTCAATGCCCTCCAGCATCAGATGAAGACAAGCTTGTGTGTCAACTACACTTCAGTAAAAAAATAAAAATTAACAGATATTGGTGTGATAATGATAGGCACGAATGTAATAGCACAGCAGCTATAAAATAGTAGAAATAGCATTATTAAAAAAATTATTTTAGACATGCAACTTTGAGTGAGAATTCTAAATATTTCTAAAGGAAGTTCCAGTTCAGTCACACAATATTCTCCGACAGGACTCAGGGCTCATTCATTCTACATTAAAATGGAAAGAAACAGCAAAGTCAGGATGCCTTAGCATTCTCAAACAGTGGCACCAAAGAAGCCCAATACAAATGACTTGACATCCAGTCCAACACTCCAGGTCTTTAAAGAGGATCTTATGGCCAATGTTCCTCACCTAACGTGACAAAGAGGCAGAACCAGTTTCATAGTCCAAATTGTGACTTCAGGGGAAAAAACCAAACAAACAAAAAAGACATAGGTCTCTTGGTGTCTTGTCCTTCGTTCCTGAAGTTAGGGTTTCTTGATTAGTACCCCAAAATGGATCTTTTGGGAAACAACATATACACAAGTACTAGTAAAAATGTGTCATAGGGAATAAGGGGAAAGGGCCACCTGTCTCAAAGATGTCCTAAGATTAGTTTCAAAAGCTAACCTGGTTCTAAACAGCTTAAAGGCAGCCACAGGTTAAGAAACTCAGGTGGTATGAAGAAAAGGATTCTTCTTTCTCTTTTCCCTTACTTTCAGTATGTCCTGGACCATCTAGGCTTTCTGTCCATAGCACAAATAATTGATACATGGGCTTGCATGATTACTCTGAGGATTAGCTTTTTGTGTATGCAGACTGAAAAAAATTGTCATAAATATGACACTCAAGGAAATTTTCTGCAGCCAATTCATGGGCCCCTGAGTTTCCTGGGCATCACATAATCCTTTTGCAAACTTCTGTTAAATGTAAGAATAAAGTAGCTAGATACAAATACAAAATAATGAAGGGTAAGCAGATTACTTGATGGGAAAAAACAAAAGCTCCCGCAAAGGCACTTTGTCCATGAATGGATGCCAAATTTTTGCTGAGTGGAGATACAAAGAGGGGTGTCTTCTTCAGCCACGTTGCTGGTGTCACCCCTCTGAGTCCTTTCTATTAAGGATATTGGGGAGGAAAGAGCTAAGAGGTACATGCAATAGAGAGGAAATCATGGGCGTGATAAGACAGAAATTGTCTCAGATATCATGAATCTGCATCAGGGGCTTATGGAAAAAAACAAAGAAAGATTTTTTATGGGTATTATATTGTGGGGGTAAATGTAAGGCAGATCATGAAAGTGTTTTTTTTTTTTTTTTTTTTTTATTTCTTTGTACAGTGTAAGGTCCCTTAGACTCACTGAGGCTTCAGAGAAACTCGTACAACTTCGGCATCTTACCTGTGGCTTTTGAAACATTGAAAGAATGCGCTCCTGGCCCCTAAATGTTGCCCATGTCTCAATGGGGTTTTGGAGCAAGGAAAGAAACAAAAGGCTCTTGGGCAACCAACATCAGCCTGGAAGGCCAGAACTTCATGTATTATACAAGAACACTACGGAGGTAAAGAATGAATAGATTATGTGGGCAAATTGGGATGAGGATCAGATATAAGTGGATTGTATTAATAAATTACGAATTAACACTATGCTCCATTGTCAAAATAGTTTAGAAATGAGTAATGTATCAAGAATTCAGCATTCCAAGCTAATTCTTCAAAATGACTTTAATTATTTTTTTCATTCATCAAATAATCCTTCTTCTTACATGTAATATCAAGTATATGTTATGAGTTACAACCAAATGTGGCAAAACTGGTCCAGTTATAAAAATTTGTCTATGTTTTTATTATTATGAGAAATGAAATTTAGTATTGATTAAATAATATATTTATTTCTCCATAAATAGGATATCTGCTTATTGTCCCAAGAAATTTGATATTCTATACTTAGTTTTCAAGGTTGTAGGAAACATGTATAATTACAATTTTCTTAGAGGACATATGTGTATATATATGCATACACACAATTTGTTTAAATAGGTAAGACTTCTTGCTGTTAATATGCTGATTGATTGCTTTTTTGAAAAGACTCCAGTGTTGTGCATACCTGCATGTACCAGTTGCTGTGACATGACTTTGTTTTCCACTTTGCTACAGTTAAAAATCTTTTTGAAATTTTTGCACATCTTACACAGATAAGAAAACATATATTTAGCCTCCCCTCGCCCCCGCATAATCTTCCCTTGCCAATCCTGACACCAAGAATTTAACCTATCGGATGGTAAGTTAATCACCTTCTGCTACCAACAGTCACCCTTTCTGAATTTCACTACCAACCATTAAAAGCTTCATCTTCCTCCAGTCCCCCAGGCCAAATATCTTATCGTCATTTTCCCTTTCCCTAATCTATCACTAAGACTTGACATTTTTGGGGGGGTCTATAATGTTTCTTGAGCCTCCCTTTCCAACTTAATAGCCAACATTTTATCCCAGGCATCTGGGTCTCTCCTCCACATGAGGAAGAGCGCTAGAGACCTAGTCCCTTCCTTGCCTCCAGGTTTCCTCCGCTGTACTTCATTCCCATGTACCTTCTAGAATAACTTTCCCCCCGTTTTTTTTTTTTTTTTCAAGTAATCTGCTTGCCCTTCGTTATTCTAACTCTAACTTTTTACTTTGGCTTTCAGAGCTCCATTGTCCATTGCATTTCTTACCTTACCATTCTTGCTCTTTAGACTCTCTGCTCTTGTCAAGGTAAATGTGCACTTCTATTCTACACTTGCTCAATTAACCTACCAGTCTTCATGTCCATGCTTCCCTTCCTGCAACTCCCTTGCATCTTCTGAATTCCTTGTCTTAAATGTTCAATAATAGGGAATGATCAAGTAAATATGTTCATAGGATGAAAGACCATGAAGTCCCTGAAAATATTTTACATATCGGTTTCAGTTAGTAATGCATATTTTCACATGGGGGGAAACTGATTAAATAATCATTTGAATAGGGTCTTAAATGAGGATTCCGGGGAAATAGATATTTGCTTGCAGGAAGTTTTGTAGGGCGTGCCCTTGGGATCAATACCTTTAAGGAAATGAAGCAGAACCGAGCTGAGGAGGGAGTTCAACTACATGGCAGTTGGAAAAGGGGATTCAATCTTACAGGGATCTCTTCAGCTGAGAGTGATTCTGAAAGAGCCACTCAGCCAAGGGCCTGTGGTTCCAACACTCCCAACAGTGGAAGCAAGAATGTCTCAGGGCTAAAGGGCATCTGGATGGCATGCCACAGTATCCACTCAGAGATAAAGACAGTAAATTTATAAAATTAGATAATTAGAGGAGCAACAGCCGCAAAGAGACACAAGGGCATGTGCTTATTATCTTTAGTTAGTAGTAGTATAAATGACTTTGGTATATCTATTTTCTAACATTTTCTCCATTGGTTGTGAAAAAAGGATGACTAAAATTTTATTCAGGTAAAAGTAATGAATGTTACTTTAAAAATATCACCTTTGACCTTTTTTCTTAATTTTTAAAATGTTTATTAATTAAGCAAACTGATTACTCTGTCCTCCCTAAGGACTTTTTTGTGGGAGAGGGGGTGATGTAAAATTTGATCACATTTTCATTTCTTACTACAAATTCTAAGCTATTCTATGTTGGTGTTTTTTAACCTCTCTCTACTACTAGATAATAAACTTCTCAGGAAGAGCTCTTATGTCTCTCTGTTCTATCTGGAGTCTCTTTTTTCACTGTGATTTTAAAATGTAGATATATTTTAATAAATATAAAAATCATATATATACACATATACTTAAAGCTGTTAACACAGAGTTCTGTGGATTAGATAATTTTGCTCTTGAGCACCTGGAGGAAAGAAAATTCAGAGCTAGATTAGGGCTAATTTTAACAAACAGCCAGAATTTTTTAGCAAATCCTGGCTCAGAAGCAACATTGTGCTTGGAGTTGAGATTTTCAGGCATTGCTTATGTAACCACTTCATTCTGTGGTGCAAAATAATAGCTAAAAGAAAGTCGTGAGTGCCTACATCTAAAAGTAATTTTGGTGATTGTTGGGAATGGCCTGTTAATGTTACCATAAATGATTTATTTCTTATTCTGGGACTTCAGCTTGTCCCATTGTATATTTTCCCCAAACATAGAATGATCAACTTCATAAAGTTGTACAGAAAGCTTTGGAAAAGGTGAAATTACCTTGATGTTTTGTAAGTTCCATAGGCATGGACTTTTCAGTCATTTTTAGAGTAGTAGATGATCATCAAGTAACAGTTTGTGTAAGGAATTATTGTGAGAATACTTTTAAAATAAGCAAGATTCCTGGAATTCTAATAGTTTTTCTTCTAACTTAACATTGGAAGAAAAAAAAAAGACAGGAATATCTATTTTTGCTATATTTCAACTTCAAGAAAACTTGAGTCAGAACAAACTAAACATAGTTTAAGGGTCACTTAAGATACTACTTAGAAATAGCTTCAAGCCCCAAGGCCATTTTGAGCTTGAAGTTATTTAGTCCAAATAACTAAAATTTACCCTTAACAGAGAACAGTTACAGACTCATACTGATCAGTGAAGATTCACTAAAACTCCGTAGTTAGTTGGTGTGCATATTCCAGAAGAAACGTGAATTCAGAATACATGTAGGAGACCTAGGAACAAATTCACAGAATTAGTAAAGCAGTGATATAATTTTCAAAAAGTTTAGAACAATAATAAAGCTAATTTTATTGAGAATTTTACTTAAATTTGGCTGAAACTTAGAATTTCATGTTTAGTAATGTCTAAAATATTGTATGTATTGTTAATAGTTCTAACAATGTTTGAAGATTTATTTTTAATGGAAAAAATGTTTCCCAATATATTTTTTTTTAAATCTCGCCTAATAAAAAAACATCTAGTTTAATCTCCCATCAGTCTATGGATACTTGCCTAAAAATGTGTCCTGTTATCCACCTCCTTCCCCAGCCTTCAAGGAAATCACTTTCTTTCACTTCTTGTGTTACTATTCTCTAAATATGTTGTTCCTATTAACCCAAGGGCTTATCATCTATAAAACTTGTTTTGATCTTAGATTCTGTTTTCTCCTTCAGTTGACAAGGTCTGTAGATTCTACATCTTCTCTGGCCTCAGAAATCACTCTTGAATTTGCTTCTTTTAGTCTTTCCTTTCTCATTGCCTTAGTTTAGACCTTCACAAAACCATGAACTCCGAAATCTCTCACTATGTCAGTCTCCACCAGTTAACCTTAGCTTTTCCACTAGTTGACCTTACCATCCTTCATCAAGTTGACTGTTTGAAACTCTTGTTCCTTTCCTATTGTTTAAAGAATGAAACCTGTATTATCTCAGAAAAAGAAATATAAGCCTCCATAATCTGTTTCTCCCTCTTTTCCAGACTTGCCTCCAGTACTTTTCCTCAGGCATTCTTCAATCTTCTTTGACCAAGAAGATAGAATTTGGATGGATGTAAACAGAGGTATGTAGAAAGATAAACGTACCTGTTTAGTGAGCCAGAAAATAAAGAACCTTCTGGCTATATATGCAATGTTAGGTTTTAGAACCACATCACTTTCCTTTCCCCAATTAACCTGCATTCCCATTATTCTACACTCAGGACTTTTCAGACTGCTAACAAGTTTTTGAACAATTTATCTTGAAACTTTCAGTTCAGGAGCAGCTTTCAAACATTTTATAATTTGATTAAGTGTCTACTGGGTCTTTGAGATCCACCTAAAATGTCACCTCCTCAGTGAAATTTCTTCAATACTTTTGGGAAGAATTCATTTTTATTCTGGTTGTTACAGCAATGAAGCCACATTTCTATGAGTTACATTTCTAGCAGTTATAAAGCTATATATTTATCTACCATTTGGGTGGATAATGAGTTGATCTCCACATGTATAGTGCCTATCTAAGGGATAGAGCCCGATAAGATCTGCTAATTGACCAAACAAATTAATGCATCAATTTTCTAGAACTCCAAGGAGGCTATGGTGGATGTGCATGGCTGAATCAATCTTAAACAATGAAGAAACATCACCTCCTATATTATGTTAATCTTAGGATGTTACAGAAATAACTCAAGCAAAAAATAATGAGAGTTTTAATTAGAATTGTAACTATGGAAATAGATATAAAAAAGTAAAAGTTAATGATATTTTCCAAGTAGAATCAAAATATCCAGGCAACTTTTGATAAGAGGGATAAAAGGAGAAAAAAAAAAAGGGAAAGGAAGCTTTAAACCTGACTGAGATAGTTTTTAAGTATATAAATATTTTTTATTTTGTATTTATTATTTGCATCTATGTATTCTTTCATACCTAATGACCAAAGCATTGAAGTTTATTTCAATAATTCGTAATTTAGCTTTTGTGTCATTTTTCCAAGTACTGATAGAGGATTCTTTCAGTGTAATCAAACAAATCTAAGAGAAAAAGCCCAAAGTAGTCACTTTATGCAAACAAACAAACAAACAAACAAACAAACAAAACCCTGAATTTTCAAAATCAAGTGTCAGGAAATGAACAGTGACTAAGAAATAAGGGATCAGGATCTTAGTTTCAGATTAACCTTCTATCACTATAACGTTGGGATATTATTCAGTTATTATTACATATAACTTATTATCCAGTTATAGCTACCAACTTAGTAAAACATTGGCTTCTGTGATTTTCTATAGCTCTTAAAATACTGTATCCTAAGCTTGGCTTTTTAACTACCAAACTTCAAATAAAAAAGACATCGATTTTCATTTGAACCAATATTTAAAGAAAGACAAAGTCTGTCAGTGGAGTATTTTCTATACTCTAATAAGTCTCATAGTTTGCTATTAATGGAAATATCTTTTTCTTGGTTACAAAAAGGAGAATTAAGTATCTCCCCATTAGTTTCTGTTAAAGACATTCCTACAGTGTTTCAGAGTCAAAGAATTTAGGGTTGATTTTCAAATCAATAATGATTCTATCCAAATATTACCTTTATCTAAGCCTTTCTAACTAGTCTTAACCTGCTACTAGAAAAATATTCCAATCATTAAAGAGGTCTATGCTTGAAAATTTCTTAGTTACATATGCGATGCATGGATATGCACTTAAAGCACATTAAGTTACTAAACATCCAATCATTCATTCATTTGCTTAATATTTTTAGTGCACTTCTGTTAAAGATACTGTGAGTGTAGCAATGAACAGGAAAGATATATTAGTCAAAGTAGGCTAATTGCTACAGTCAGCAACTCTAAAATCAATGATTTAAGGTGTTAAAGGCTATTTTTTCACTCACATTGCAGTCCAAATGTGTATTTGGATTTAGTACTCCATATGTGGATCAAGAAATCATGGCTCCTCCTTGCTGGTGGCTTCTCAATGTCTGTCACCAGATTGTTCATAATAGTCTGAGTGATGAAGTGAGAAGGATCCTGGAGGGTCTGTAGATGTTTTAAAGGCCGGGCATGAAAGCTGAACAGGTAACTTCTGCCTACATTCCAGGGCTGGAACTAACCACACTGCCACACCTGGCTGCCAGGAACGTAGGAAAAACAGTCTATGTGCCCAGGAAGAAAAGAAAATGGAAATTGTGGATGCAAAGCGTTATCTGTGCCAAACAGATAATGACAAATTAAACAAATAAATGAAGAAGATGACTTCAGATAGTGACAAGTGACAAGAGAATTAAAACTATATCATATGAAAAAGAATGATGAGATAGCAGAACCTAATACAGATTAAGAGGTCAGGAAGTTTTCACAGAGTAGACATATTTAAGCTGAGACCTAAATTACAGAGAGAAAAGACAGAGACACAGAGAGATAGAGAGGGACTGCTATGAATACACACAGTCATAGAGTATTGCAGGGAGAGAGGCTAGCAAGTACTATGGCTCCAAGTTAAAACTAGCTTATTTTCAAACAACATAAAGATGACTGTGAGACTGGCTCATGGAAGGCCTGTTAGCAGATGGTGAGGAGTTTTCATTTTGTTCAGAATGCAACAGGCAACCATCGAAGCTTATGAGAGGGGAGTGACAGATTCACACTGAAGAGATTACTGTTTCTAGAATGCAGAAAATGGATTCCAGGAACAAGAATGGCAGTGGGAGACCAGTTAGTGGGCTATTACAACAGTCATGTAAAGAATGGTGCTGTGGACTAAGCTGGTAACCTTGGAGATCTAAACAAGATGCATGAGTGTGAAATGCATATTTAAAAATGAAGATGACAGACTTGTTGTTGGGTTGGAGGAAGGGTGGGGTGAAGGGTAAAGAAGAATCAAAGAGAACTCACGTTTTCGTCATGACCAATTTGATAGATAATAGTGACATGTAATGAGATATGAAAGACTGATAGAGAAACAAGTGTGTGGGAGGGACTGGGAAATTAAGAGTTCTATTTTGACCCCCATTTCAAAGCCAAGGGGAAATGTCAGGAAGGCAGTTGGATATTGAATGAATATTAAGCAGGTACAGTAATTCATTGATATTACATAAGACATAATAGTGTATAATCGCACATAACCTTAATTCTGGGGTTAAACTCATTATGGACCTCAACTATCCAAAAGAGCTTAATCACCAAGCCTCGAGAAACCAGCAACCCTTGCCCGAACGTGTACCTCTTCTCGCTCCAGGCCCATCTCAACGTGGGGGTTTCTATCACGGAACTATATCTGGCATCTGGTTCTTACTTCAGGGCCATCCATATGTAGCAGGATGCCCTGTGCTTTCCTATCCTGCAGTCCAGATAAATGACTAAAGGTCCAAAGTTGAAATAATAGGTGCTAGGCACATTCCATGTTTCCTGAGAGCCGCACTGAAGTGCGACTAGATGTATCTGTCACCTCAGGCGTTTTACGACAGATAGACAAAAATTATAAAAGCGGATATGAGATTCAATTTTAAAGTTAATTTGGCTGAAAGTATGACAGCTGAGAGTGACTGGAAAGGTATGTCCACTGCCCTAGACACTACTACAGGATTTCCAATAGTTCATATTTGAAGGTAATAATTGGAGAAAAATCTGTTTTATGATTATATCCTCACTCTACTGTTCATACTTCTGTCAGAGTACTTATAAAATTGTCTAGTATGGAATGGTGTTACTTAGGCAGAGATTCAATATAGAGACGAAAAAGGGCCTACATGAAACCCGGGAGCCAACAAGACATATAGTTTGAGCAAAGGAGGACAGCCAGCAGAGGAAATGGAAAAGAACAGTATCAGTATGGGCAAGCAGGGAGAGCTGATTGTCTTAAAATTCAAGAGAATATTTCAAGAAGGAAAGACTGAACAATTATGTTGGAAGTTATTAAGAATGGGAGGAAGCCAAGAACAAAAAAGTAACTATTAGATTTTGCAGCACACAAGTTCGTTGTATGACTTGGGTGAGACCAATTTCACCAAAAGAGTAGGCACTGACACATCACTGGACAAGTTGAAAAAAGAAAATGGCATACAGTTTGGAGAGAGTGAATATAAACAACCCTGTTGAAATAATTTCTGTGAGAGTCAACATATAAGATATGAGATTAAGAGTGGAATCTTTAGGATGGAATATACTAGAATTATGTTTGTATGCTAAGGACAAAATGAAATAAAAAAGAAAATTAATAATTCAAGAGATAAATTACGATTGCAAGAGCAAAATCCTTAAGAATGTGAGAGGGAACTGAGATCCAGACCTACAAGAAAGGGTTTGACTTTGGATATGAATGGGCACACTTTACCCAGTATAACTGAACAGAAGCTGTTAGACTGAACAGAAGCTGTTAGAAAGTAGATTTGGCGGGAAGAAGATTAAGGTGTTCTCAAACCTAGGATATCAGCTGAGAGTTTGTGTGCTACTCTCTGTCTCTGGGTTATATGCTCATGTGTATGTGGTAGTTATGGATTATAGGTGAGCCACTGGAAGCTGGGGGAACATTTTGAAGGTCTGAGTAAAAAAGTTGATATTAAATGGTTATCTTTATGTAAGGGAGTACTAATATGTTAAGTTAGTGTGATAAGGCAGTCAGTTTCCATCCTATAGTCATTTGATATTTACGGTCATGCAGTAAGTTTACGCAGCATTTGAAGGCTTTTCTCCCTGTCAGCAGCCCTATGCTAGGTATAAAGCAGGTGAATATTTGGGCTTAACTTTTAACTAGTGTCATGGCCTTGTCGGGAAATGACAGAGGGGGAGAGAAATGCAAGAAACTTAAAGTCAATTGCAAGGGAGTGATTACAAAGATAGCAGAAAAAAATGACTTATTTTGCATCAATTATTTAGATTATTTCCTAAATCTCCATTTCAAAACACTAATATAAATTTATGCAGAAACCACTTGATTTAAAGTTGTTTCAGTACTGTTCAACCTAATATTTTAAAGTGTCATTTAACTTACGTTGTTCAGTAAGTCTCCAAGTCATTTTGAGAGACAATTTAAAAACAAGAAAATAAAAATAGGGACAGTCAATATTCATATACTTGGGACATAGGAAAACTTAATAGCAAGGAGGAAAATCTAAGTAACTTCTTACATCCTCAGAAATGATTAAAATAATTTCTCTTGTAAAATTCCTTTGGGTAATTTGACAGTTCTGAGACTTAGAAGTATGATGAGCAAAGACTACATTCATAGTCCTTTTGGCAAATTGGCTGCTATTATTCCTGACATTGTAACATTGTACTGGTCGAGGTCTGCCACCATGGAACAGTCAAAGAAAATTAGTTGGACATCAGGCATCATTTTTAACTTCGATATTTTTGTAGTATTTTCTAATTAGTAAATTTCTTTTTTTTTAATGTAACCATTTATATCAACATACTTTAAAACAGTATGGACAAGGGACTGGTGATTTCTGTGTAGAAGGTACTATAAGATCTGATTTAATCACCAAATAATTCTGTGAGGCAAATATTACCCCATTTTAGACAATGAGAAACTGAGATTAAGAAAATTTATATAATTTGCTCAAAGGCACAAATTTAGCAAGTGACTAAATCTGGATTTAAGCCCAGATCTGTCAGTCTACCAAATCTGCGTGCTTTTTAGGTCAGAAACTTGCCTCCAGGTTTCTAACTGAATGTCTGTATCAGTTTAATTTGTGCAACCATGTAATATTTAAACTAATGGAAGTGATGAAAAAAGGCATATAAACAAATAAGCTAGTTGTTTGACAATATTTAAAGCACAGACAAAGCAATTCGAATTTCTTCTTCCACAACATAAGCTTTCAAGGCTAGTGCTATGTGGGTTTAGTATTTACTAGCATTTGAAATGACTTTGGATAATATAAATTGGTCTTGATTATCTATATTTGGTCCAATATTAAATGAAAGGTTATATGCTGCTGACTATGGAAACCAAGCTATGCTATCTCTATTTTCTCAGCTCACTCAAATGAAACCAGATAATTCCATCTGTTTAATTCCCTTTGACCCAATTCACAGTCACCCCTAAATGGATTCCAGAAATACCAGTTCTGCAGCTTGCAGAGTTTTCTTAAAGCAAGTCTAATGGATCAAAGTGTGTCATTCTATCTGGCATCAATTTATTCATCATGCAATAAATTCACATTTTGTATAGGCTTAACACAGTGTGTGGAAAAAATAAAGCCAAAAGAGTCTTGACTTCAAAGACATACATATATGTGCATCTACATTCATATAGGTGTGCGTGTGTGTGTGTATGCGTGTGTGTGTGTGTATTTTATTTATTTATTTATTTTTTAAATTCCTGTAAAGCATGGCACATTTAAGTGTAACCTGAAGCTCAACGCAAGGCTCTTCATGATGTGCACTAGCACCTTCTTCAGGGCCACTCTAGAAGTCATGAAGTCCCCAACACATCCCTCTCCATGAGGAATTACCATGTGTCAATGCCATGAATTTCACCCCCAAGGAATTGGCCCAGGAGTTTCTCAAGCACATTCTAGAATTCCAGATCATGCACAGTGTGGATTCTGTTTGACAGGCCATAGCAGATAGTTAGTTGACAAAATTTGGTGACAGAAATGCTTGGAAGTACTGGGGTGCAAGGGGTGGAAACACAATTTTTATCTTCCAGAGATGGTGTTTGCCAAAAGATAGATATAGATATATATATATATATATATATATATATATATATATATATATATCAATTTGCCAAAAGATATATATATATATATATATATATATATATATATATATATAGTGAGAGAGAGAGAGAGTTAAATAAAATGTATTTAATTATCTAGGGTGCCAAATTATAATCATAGGATTGCTATAGATTGTAATGTATTTACCCCATGAAAATTCAGAAGAAGAGAAGGGTGAATGTGGCCCATAGTATTAGCAATACAATTAGCAGTTAACTTTTTTTTTGGTACTTAAACTCTTTCTATGAATTTCCATTATCTTATTTAATTCTTCTTTGAGTCATCTATTACTGGATGACAAATTATGCCCCAAATTAACAGCTTAAAACTACAAACATTTATTATCTCATAAGTTTTGCGGGTCAGGAGTCCAGGCATAGCTTAGCTGGGCTTCTGGGTCCAGATGTTTCATAAGGTTGTAGTCAAGCTATCATTCAGTCAATGCTGCAGTAATGTTAAGGATTGATGGGGGCTGAAGTACACACTTCCAAACTCATTTGGTTGTTAGCAGACCTCAGAAGTTCTCCTTACAAGTTCACTCAAGTGAGCATCTCTATAGGCTACCTCATGACATAATAGCTGGCTTTCTCCAAGGTGAACATTCCAAAGGAAAGCAAGAAAGAGTACCCAAGATGGAAGCCACAGTCATTTGTAACAATCTCAGAAGCGACATCCATCGCTACTGCCATATTTTATACATGAGAAACAAGTTAGGAAGTTTGGCCCATAATCAAAAGCGTGGCATTACACAAGTGTGTGAAAACCAGAAAACCAAGGATCACTGGAATCTGTCTTAGAGGCTGTCTACTACAATTATAAAAAATTTGAGTGAAAATCTTTATGAGGTAAGTGCTATTTTAAGTAGATAAAACAATAAGGGCACAGGTTGGTTAAATACCTCCCTCAATACTACATAACTGAAAAAAGGAGAAGACTAAGATTCAAACTCAGAAAGTATTATTGCACAGTCTTAAAACATTTCCTGAAGTAAAAATTCAAACAAACAAGAAGTATTTCACTTTAGGAGAGAAATAGAATATAAACACAAATAAGAGATGCAAGTATAAAATTATATAAAGTGTTAATAATGTAGAGAAATTGATTTACAAGTTGGTAGAAAATCTAGTTGGAAAAATTGGTTGATGCTAGTGAGCTTTTAACATATGGCTAAAGGAGTTTGGATTTAGCCATGGGTAAATGAAAAATCATCAATTTCTTTTAAATTTTATTTTACTGTGGTAAGAACACTCCGTCATCAATTTTTTTTCTAAACAAGGAAATAATACAGTTAACGTTTGGCTCTATGATATGTCTGTAAGTTTGTAGAACAGTCTGGAAAGGTAAGGCAAAAGAGATAAGATGGCCTGGGCAGCCTGGGCAGTAGGTGTGTGTGCTACCACCAGGCGCTGGGCCAAGGCAGAGTCAGCAGAAAGAATAGGCAATACCAACCAGTAAGAGTCCCAGGATTCATTGATGAGCTGCATACGGAATTTCAAACAGTTAAGTGACAAGTTACTCCAAAGTGTTAAGAGAGGAAGACTTGTGAAAGAGGAAGTTCAAGGAAAACTTCAAAAGGCAGGGTTTTTGATTTCTTGACTATTGTTCTCTGAGCATAGAATAGGTCATCATAAACCCCCCTTGAATGAATAAATAACAGAAGCTACCATTTATTGGACAAAGATTGGCTAAGATTAGCTCAAACAAGCAAACAAAGGGAAATAGCAACAAAAATGTAAGGAAGGGTTAAGTTTATAAGTTTTCATGACCTTCAAACATAGCCAGATTTTATAGCAACGAGATCATCAAGAACCAGGACAGGGCTTGCTTGCATGTGCGTGTGTGTTAAATCCATCTCTCTTGCCCTCTCTCTCTTTCTGTCTCTCTCCCATCCCGCTTTGTCTTTATCTCTTCATCACTTCCCACCTGTGGGTATCTTAACCTATTTTTATAAGCACATCTGCATCATTTTCTGCTCTGTATTTGCAGGCTGTCCTAATGATTCTCTATAATTTCAGCCTGCATTTCCCTTTGTCTTGCATTGATAAAAACTCTGATTTTTATTTTATAGAATAACATGTCACTCTTAAGTGCTGATAAACTCTTCTGGTGTTGGTAAAAATGGGAGAGAGAGAGATTGAGAGGGTGAGGAAGAATGAGCAAGTGGTAGAGGGACAGAAAGACAGAGACAGAGACAAAGACAGAGAGAAAGAGAATTTCTCTTCTGCTTAGGCTAGGGTCAAATGTCTCTCCCTGATCTAATTAAAATCAACAATAGTTAGGAAAGTAGGAAGTTATGAAGCCTATTTCTTTCCAAGTAGTGCTGGTAGAGACATATTCTCTGGGAAGATGGCATAAGTGAGGTAGGCAATTTATGATCATGTGCAATGCAATACATTATGCAAATACATTATCTCCATTTGATATTTCAAATATCAAATGAAGAAGCTGAGGCTCAGAAGGATTTAGGTAATTTTTTTAATGTGACATAACTCATAAGTGGTTTTAAACAAGACTCCAAATTTGCTATTTTCTGACCTTAAAGCTACTATGTTGCTCTTTCTACTTCTCATTGCAAGATACCACTAAGAAAAATAAGGAAGTTACAATCAGAATGGCTGTTTGTTTAACCGGGAGTCACGCAGGCCAGGCTATAATGGGCCAGGAGTTAGTAATTGTTGGCAACTAATATCCCTGACTCTTATCACAGCTCTGACCTTGTATCAACCTCACCCCACGCCTGACATATAGTGAGGCTTCAGGATGGGTGAGGTCTGTCTTAACACTTTTCTTGCTATTAAACACTCTGGAAGTTTAATGGTTTATTTTTAGCCTTTGCCAACAGAGCTGTTCTTCAAAATGCCATATGCCTTACAGTGGAGACCACAGTCATCAAACACTAGATGCAGAATTTTGAAAGAAAAGTGAAAGATATTGTAGAGTTACATAACGTCAGCCTCAAATATAAGTTGGGATGGCTAGTTAATTAGTTGCTTTGCTCCAGGGAGTGGGTAACCTGTGTTTCTCAAAGAAAAAAGTGTCAGTGGAAAGAGAGCAAGTACAAACTAGAAACAAAATTAATGCAATGAGGCAAATAAGAAGTCGAGAGGGTGTGGGAATAAAATCATTGCTGAAGAAATAGGTAAAGACAGCATTTCTCCCTAAGTGACAAGAGGGAAAAGATGTGGTTGAATAAGAAAAATCTCACCAGATACTACATTCTAAATAAAGAAGGAAATAATGTCTTTTGCTAGGAACAAGGAGTAAAAAAAGAATTTGTACCTAAGGAATGTAGAGGTTTGGAATAAAATTTATCCATGAGATTCCCCCTGATAGACTTAAATAGAATTACATGGACATGGATACTCTTGACATATTAATTTAAACATTTATGATATTATATAAGAACAGTGTAGAAAGAAGTAGAGTTAAATCATCTTTGTGTGATTCGTAGATTCAACTGCAGTACTATTCACATAGTAGATGCCTAATAAAAATCGGTTAAATAAATAAATCTACTAGCGAAAATAAAAGCAAATGATACTAATGTTCCATATCTCCTTTAACAAATTCTACTGTCATATTTGGAAAATATAAATTTCATGCACCTATTTGAGAAATTATTTGAATTATTTTTAATCCGCTTATGCATTTTTAAGTCAGCTACCATATAAAGTGTTTATAACAGCAATTTTATATAATCAAAACCCTTAAGCCTCATTTGTAATATATTACATGGATATAATATATTACAAGGATGATTCTGCTAGGAAAGAATATTTTTGAGAAAAATTCTCAAATTCATTTTCACAAAAATGGAGAAATTATTGATAAACACATCCAAATTTGCAGATTGGTTATATTCAGGGGTTATTTGGGGTCATAATTGTAAATCTCATTACCGTGCTTGAAGGCGGTCTCTTTCATTATTATGGTGCTGAGGTCCATATCCCTGAAGCTAATTGCAAGGTAGAGCTGCAGAGTTCTAATTGTTTGCCATCAAAATAGCTGTGTAAGCTTGATTAACAGTGTTCAGCAACATTCATAATAGTCCAAGCCTGGCCCTGCATAAAATAGAAACTGGGAAAAAATCAATAAGATTTAATAAGATCAGGAACAATCACTTACAATAGTACATCAATCACACAAAGTAATAGGTGCAGGATTTGATAGGGTCCTGAACTGCCTGAGAGATTCATAACCAGTACTCGTTAATGATTTGTTCATTTGCATTTTATCAATCCAGCTACAGCTGACAAGCAGAAGGAGCAGGAAAGAAATATGTTGACTTAAACTCATCAGCCTTGCAATTAAAAAAATAACATATAATAGCAAATGTCTTGTCACATGGAAATCTGATGTTATTACAAAGATGTGTGCAATCCTTGGCTCTTCAGACTGGGGCTGCAGTTAGACTTGCAGAATAGGTAGGCTGACAGTGTCCCTGTGGTCACTAGGAAGTCTCAAAGGTCAGAAAGGATGTACATGTGAATATAAATTTCTTCTCTACCTTTCATAGACCTTGATTGCATAATCATATTTAATGCCAAATGTGCATATTTCCTTGTTTTTATCTCTTTGAAATAAATGAAGCTCCTGGCTTTGCCTTAGGCAAAACCTCTATCAAATGCTAAAATAATCGTAATGAGATGGCTTTCTGGTGATTATTGCTTGTCATTATATCCTATTTCAGTCGATGTTATGAGTATATAAAGTAATCAAGCTGTATTTACCATCTATATTAAAACACATTTTGGGAAGAAAGGTAAATGGATAAGATAAAATTGTGAAAACAGATTTCTGATTTTAAATAAGTGATATTATTTAATGTGGGAAAATAATCCCCCTATAAACATCAGAAGCGTAATGAAAAGTCTGAGCTACTTCCAAGAAATTCATGTGGATTCCTGCTTAGAAAATTTCATGCAGGTTTTCTATGGGAGAGAATTATGTGAGTGGAGGGTTGCAGACCACATTGTCATAAGCCAGCAGTGGTACCATCCAAAATGTGGATTAATTAGCCTCTGTCCAAAACTGGTAAATAATGTGCTCCTTCAGAGAAAAACGTTATGATTCAAGTCCTTGTGGATGATGTTTAAATAGCTGATTTCTATATAGGATTCTTTAATTCAATCAAAGTACAGGTAAAATCCCATTATAATAGACTCCATGGGGCCTCTAAATTGTTTTGTTGTGGTAGAATTTGGTTAAAATGAATAAATACATTTATCACATTCCCAGTATGTAGTACATACTAGAGAGACAGACTTGAAGCCCAGTCTCTTTTCTATTGAATTAACACATGAAAAGAAATGCTTTGAATAGAAGTGGGGGCAGGAGCAAAGTATGATGCTCACGTACCTTGTAAGGCTTCCTCAAACTCCTGGATGACTTTAAAATGGTTTTAGTATTAAGATAAAGTTGTTTTTTGTTTTTCTTTCCTTTTAAAGATAGAATTAATTAGACCGACCAGGCTTTTGAAATCTAAAACACTGAAGAAAATAAACGGTAATATTATTTGTTATCCTGACAAAAATAACTGTAAAGAAGTCAATTTTATGCAGATTAATTTGCCCTTCCTACAAAGCAAACCACCCAGAATCAAGTGCTTCAATTATACAGGTTGACTCTTCTAAGGCCATTAAACAGAGAGAGCATTAGGAAATTTACCAAGAATCAATTCATAGGATGCCAATTTGCCTAAAAGCAAATTGATAAATGTCCAATTTAGTGAAAGACCAATTCACACTAAATTTTGGCCTTAAATGATTTGGTTTTGGTGAATTGGTTGGCCTCATTTGTACAGTTATCAGTTGCATGGGAATTACCGTTATCAGTTACTCTGGAATATGGAAATGGTTTTAATTATTCTCAACATTCTTAACCTTTCATTTACTGTAGAAACAGTTTTAACCCTGACACAGTAACAGGCCTCTAGAGATGTAATAAACATGTACTCCAAATTGTTCACATTCTAACAGGAAAAAAAAAAAACACATCTTATACATATTCTATAAATATATTATTAAATATATTAAGTCCATCTGGTCCAGTGTGTCATTCAAAGCCATTGTTTCCTTAATGATTTTCTGCTTAGACGATCTGTCCATTGTTGTAAGTGGGATGTTAAAGTCTCCTACTATTATTATATTGTTAACAGTGAGTTTCTTTATGTTTGTTACTAATTGATTTATATTTGGGTTCTTCAAGTTAGGAGCATAAATTCTTATAGTTGTTAGATCTTGTTAGATCCCTTTATTATGATGTAGTGCCCTTCTTCATCTCTTGTTACAGTATTTGGTTTAAAATTTCGTTTGTCTGATATAAGTATGGCTACTCCAGCTTTCTTTTGACGACCATTAGCATGATAGATGGTTCTCCATCCTCTTACTTTAAATCTGGATGTATCTTTGGGTCTAAAATGAGTCTCTTGTAAGCAGCCTATAGATGGATCTTGTTTTTTTTGTTGTTGTTGTTGTTTGTTTTATCCATTCTGATTCCCTATGTCTTTTGATTGGAGCATTTAGTCCATTTACATTCAGAGTGATTATTGATAGATATTAATTTAGTGCCATTGCATTACCTGTAAAATTGTTTCTGGAGAGTTTCTCTGCTCCTTTCTAGTCTTTACTGCTTTTGGTTTTTCTCTCCCACTCAAGGAGTTTCTTTTAATATTTCTTGCAGGGCTGGTTTAGTGGCCACAAACTCCTTTAGTTTTTGCTTTTCTGGGCAACTTTATCTATCCTTCTATTCTGGATGGCAGCCTTCCTGGATAAAGTATTCATGGCTGCATATTTTTCCCATTCAGCATGTTGAATATATCATGCCTCTCCCTTTTGGCCTGCCAAGTTTCTGTTGATAAGTCTGCAGCCAGCCTTATGTGTCTTCCCTTGTAAGTTAAGGATTTCTTTTCCATTGCTGCTGTCAGGATTCTTTCCTTATCTCTAAAATTTTACTACGCTATGCCTTGGTGCTGGCCTGCTTTTATTGATTTTGATGGCAGTTCTCTGTGCCCCCTGGATTTGGATGTCTGTTTCTTTCCCCAGCTTAAGGACGTTTTCAGCTATAATTTGTTCAAATAAACCTTCTGCCCTTTTTCCTTCTCTTCTTCTTCTGGGACTCTTTTGACACAAATGTTATTATACTTTATAGAGATACTGAGTTCCCTAAGTCTACACTTGTGATCTAATATTTTTCTTTCCCTCTTCTTTTCAGTGTCATTATTTTCCATAACTTTATCTTCTCTATCACTTATTGATTCCTCTGTGTCTTCCATCCTTGTGGTCATTACATACAATCAGGTTTGAACCTCGGCTAGAGCATTTATTTAATCTTTTTAATCTTCAATCAGACTGTTTAGTTTTTAGGTCTCTTATCTCTGTGGTAAGTGTCTTTCTGGTTTCTTCAATCCTTTTCTCAAGCCCAGCTGGTATCCTTATAATTGTTTTATTTTTTTTTTAAATTCTGGTTCAGGCATATTACTTATCTATTTTGGTTAGCTCTCTGGCCATGACCTCTTCTTGTTCTTTCTTTTGGGATGGGTTCTTCCATCTTGGAATGTTGTCCAGGTCTCTGTCTTTCATGTGTTAGAAAAGCTTGTGCCTGGTCCTATTTCCTCTAGAGCTGAAGTCTACAACACTCTATGGTCAGTAGACCTGGGACATGTGAGGGGCTTGTGCTGGTCTTTTGAGGAGAGGCCTGTTGTTGTGCTGGCTTTCAATCACACTCACCCTATTAAAAAAGGCACCTGCAGAGCACAGAAGGGCGAGGCTTTGTGTAAGCAACTCAAGCCTCCACTGTGTGCGCTGTGCTGCTCACTGAAGTGACACCACTCCATCCATCTGCCTAAGGGGTGGTGCAGTGCTCCTGTGTTTTTATCTCAGACATGTAGCTAGGTTTCAAAACTCCAAGTTTTGGGGACATAGTGTCGTCTGGTCCTAAGCTGATCCTGTGGGGGAGGATCTCACCGTGTTGTGGCTGTTACCAGTTTGTCCCAGAAAAGCAGTCACACAACTGCACAGGGGCTTGGAGTTTATGATGAAGTGCAGCAAAGAGCTGGCATACAGGTTAGCTGCCCTCAGCAGGTGACTCTGCTTGTATGTTGGGGAATAGGGTAGCTCAGTGGTGCCCGCCAGCTCTTTTGTCCCAGGGCAGGTGGTGCTGCCTCTTCCAAATGCACTCCAGGAAGAGGAACTGTCTGTCCCAACTCAATTCAGAGGATCCTCAGAGATGGGCTGATGTGATTAACTTTGGTCAGTGAGACATTAGAAGCAAAATGCAAGTAGAAGCTCAGTAGCACTTACACATTAAGGCTCTTCTTCTTGGAGTACTCCGTTTTGGAACCCAATCGCCAAAGTTTGAGGCATAGGGAAAGGCCATCTGGGGAGAGAGATAGGGAAGCTCAGCCTGGCTCTAGCCATTCTAGCTATCCCAGCTAACACCAGATATGAGAGAATATACCCTTATGGACAGCCAGCCCTAGTAGGTATTATGTGAGACACTGTGAAACTGTTCTAATCATACCCAGTGAATATCAAAGAATCATGAACAAATACGTACTTAGTGTTTTAAGCCATTAGATTTTAAGGTCTTCTTATACAGCAACAGATAACTGAAGCAGAAATTGGTACCCAGAAGTAAGATTCTATCATCACACAATAGTTACATGGCATATGCTTAAAGACCAGGTGACAGGTGGAGGCCTGAAGAGCATAAAGGAAATTGTTATCAGACACTGGGGTAAAGAGGACTCAAGTTCTGTACTACAGAACGATTAGTGTGATTGTCACCTTCAGCAAAATGAAAAAAGTATTAGCTCTGAGAAGATTTCTACAAATAATATCGAAGTGGAAGCTAGATATGTGTGTCTACCTGTCCTAAAATATGAGAGAAGTTAGATGGGCTAAAAAACAAAACACAAAGACAAAACAAAAAAAATAACTTCTCAATATTCAAGCAAAACATAGAGGAAATATAAAGAAGGTATGACTTGTTTTGTGTTAAAAAAAAAATGATTCCTGGCAAAAGACTTTCAAAATTAGAAATTAGCTTGGGTAAAGATCGACTTCTGGGTACTTCTTGGAACTCATGCCCTCACAGTAAACATCAAGCCTAGGATGGGAGTGAAGAATACTTTCTGAGACCTCAGGAAGAGTTAAAGCTGTGCCTCAGAGAATTAATGAAGGGGTTTCTTAGAATCTTAAACTTGTCTACACCACATTCAGTCACACAGTTTTAAGACAGCTGTATTAAAGGAACCGCTACTGGCTTGCATTAAAAGTGTTGACATAATTGGGGCGCCAGTTATGGGTGGCTCACTTGATGGAGTGTCTGACTTCAGCTCAGGTCATGGTCTCGCGTTTCACGAGTTCGAGCCCCATGTCAGGCTCTGCACTGACAGCTCAGAGCCTGGACCCTGCTACTGATTCTGTGTCTCCCTCTCTCTCTGCCCCTTCCCTGCTCATGATCTGTCTCTCTCTCTCTCAAAAATAAATAAACTTAAAAAAAAAATAAAAATAAATAAATGTTGACATAATTGAAAAAGATAAAAAACCTATTCCATGAGAAGGAAGAAGATTGAGAAGGGTACTCTGTTGTAAATAGGCACCTTTTTTTCATTAAAAATTTTTTTAGAAAAATGTTTATTTATTTTTTGAGAGAGAGAGAGACAGAGCGTGAGCTGGGGAGGGGCAGAGAGAGAGAGAGGGAGACACAGAATCTGAAGCAGGCTCCAGGCTCCGAGCTGTCAGCACAGAGCCCGACATGGGGTTTGAACTCATGAACTATGAGATCATGACCTGAGCCGAAGTCAGACGCTTAACCAACTGAGCCACGTAGGCACCCCTTTTTCTTATGAAAAGGAAGAAAAGCCAGAGGGTAGATCCAAAGACCAAGCCAAAGCCGTATAGAACCACTTCAAGGAGGCAAAACTAGACCCTAAGCAAAGACTTTATAAGATCATAAACGGAGGTTGTTTTAAGCAACTAAATTTTGTGGATGACAGCAATAGAAAACAGCTCCGTTCTTCAGATTCTGCTATTGGCTACTGGCTTGTTTCAGACACCATGTGTGTGTGTCACTTCAGAACCTTTTGGTCTCATCTTTCTTTGATTTCATCCACTCTTGTAGTAACCAGTTTGAGGAAGGCTCTGATAAGCAGACTTATCTTGACACTCTTCAGATGCCATAGCATCATATTGGTTCCCAGTATATTTTCACATAATTTCAGTTGGACCAGGTGAGCAAGGATTAGAAAGTATGCTTGATGTCCTACTAAACCACAAGGCATGAGTGAGATGGTGGAATATTAAACTGTCAGAAAAAAACATGTGAACATTTTAGGAGTTTAAAGATGTGAGGCATCCATCCTAGGACATCCCCTTCATCTTTTTTTTTTTTTTTTTTTTTTTTCAATTTCTTTAGCAATTCATAACTGCTATAAAGAGGCACAGTGTTTGGTGGAATTCTGAGCATTTTGAAGGCAACGACTGATTCACCCCATTTGTTAGGTGACTCAGAAAGCTAAAAGTTTCAAATAGAGCCCAGTATAAAGCACAACCTTCCCCGCCACATAGGCAATATGATCAAATCAGTCCAATGGTGTTAGTAGTATCTCTGTTGGATAAGGATGCCATGTGGCAAGCTTGGATAGTAGAAGTATAAACTGGGTTCCTGAGCAAGGATATAACCTTCTGCAGTAAACAATAAATATTGTCCAAATATCTCCAGTAGCTTTGGCCACTGTAGCTTTTTCACTAACTCTTCTGCATTACCATTTTGCAGAGATTGTATGTGGCCAACATCTGAACTGACACTGTGATGAACTGAACTTGTACCTCCCCCTTACTCACAAAGAATGAGGCTCCACATAATAGGATAGCCAGATAAGGAAGGCATGAGGGATCTGAACGATGCCGGGAGTATACTGCATTGATCACTTCTTTCACATCACTTCTAATACTCGACCTCACCTGTTTCTTCCAAGCCACTTCTGTGCAAACTAGGTCAGCACAATTTTGTAATCTCCTAGTTGATACCACCTCAAGCCTCTGTTGTGTTCATTTAACTTCTCCTGAGAATTCTCTGCTGATTCTATAGTGTCAAATGAGAAGGAGCCCATTCTGTTCACGTGACGTACAAGCTGGAAGTATAAGAGAGTTAGTATTCACTATGCAACTCTTTAAACAATAAAAGATGGTAAGTTAGGAGAAAAAATACTTTTCTCACTCCCTTCATCAGAAGACAATCCTGATGGTTTGTTGTTTTTTTTTTTTTGCAAATTACAAAAATTTTTTTGCAAATATGGGTTTTTTTTGCAAAATTAGTTTAAAAAAATACACTTTTTAATTAATTGAGGTAAGTTGCTGACATGACACTCTATTACCCACAAATACTTAAGTGAGAATTCCAGCAAAGATATTCTCCTACGTAACCACAATATAATCATCAATGCTGAGAAATAAATATTGATGTATTACTATACCAATAGTAATATTGATACATAGATACATTATTTTATGGGTACATTACTTTATCAATATAGTGACCCATTCTTTTTTTGTCAATTATCACCATAATTTTTTCATAGCAAAATTTCAAAAAAAAAAAATTTCCAATCTAGGATCATGTGTTGCCTTTAGTTGCCATGTTTTTCCAACCTTGTTTAGACTGGAATTGTCACTCTTTCCCTGACTTACAACCTTGACATGTTTAAATATTATAGACTAGTTATTTTGGAGAATGTCCCCTAATTTAGGTTTGCCTGATTTTTCCTCATGATTAAATTCATGTTATGTACTGGGCAAGAATCACAGAGAGCTTTTCCTTTTATTACTTCTTGTCAGGTAATACAGGATTTTGATTTGTCTCATTGTTATGTTAACTTTAATCATTTGATTAAAGTTGTGTCTGCCTGGGTTCTTCATTGTAGAGTTATTGTTTTTGCCTCTTTGTAATTAATAAGTATTTTGTGGGAAAGTTTTTTGAAACTATGTAAATATCTTATTTATAAAAAAGCTTACCCCACTAGTCTTAATATCTATTGAGGTTTATTATGATGGTTGTCAAATAATTATTTTCTAATTTTAATTCCATAATTTCTCTTATATGTACTTGTTGGCACCCAGTTGTAAAGACAAATCTTTTTCCTTTCTTCCTTTCTTTTTTTCTTTCTTCCTTCCTTCCTTTCTTTCTTTTTCTTTCTCTTTCTTTCTTTCTTTCTTTCTTCTCTTTCTTTTCTTTCTTCTCCTCCTTCCCTCTCTCTTTCCTTCCTTCTTTTTTTTTTCTTTCTCTTTCTCTCTCTCTGTCTCTCACTCCCTCCCTCTCTCCCTCCCTCCCTCATGGATTCATATTTTTATTCAATGGGTTATAAAACATTCTTATTGTTGTGTATCTTAATGTTCAAATGTATTTCAATGTTCAAATTATCCCAGATTTTGTAAGTGGACACCCCATCAAACTTACTTCTGCCTCTTTTTGGTATGTCTCATCATTGTTTTAGCACTTCAAAAATTTTTGTCACAACAATATATTCCAGGGTTATGTTGTACTTTCCCTGACAAAGACTTTGTCCCCCAAGAACTGCCACTTCCAAGAATTTTCATCACTCATCATGTTCTGGTATCTACACCTAAGGTCTCTACAGCTTTAGAGAAGTAAGGCATATTTTCACACTGTGGAACCTTCCTAGTTGTTCAAAATTAAAATTTGCAAAGTATAAGTTATTCAGATTTTAAGATTCACATACATTCAAATTCACACTGTTGGATGAACCATTCTATGAAGTTTGATAAATACACCACTGTAATCAAACTATGGTAAAATTCCATCACTCTCTCCCTTGTGCTACTCCTTGTATGTAAACCCTTCTTTCACTCTTAACACTTGGCAACTTATAATATGTCTTCCATTTTTATAATTTTGCCATTTTTGGAATTTCATATAAAAGGAATAGTAGAACTGATAGCCTTCCACCGACTTCTTTCATGAATGCATTTGCTCACCTGCATTGTTGCATGTTTCAGTAATCAGGTTTTTTTTCATTGCTGAGTAACATCCCTTTATATAAATGTACCACATTCTATTTTTCCTTTCCTCCCCTGAGAGACATTTAGGTTGTTTCCAGTTTTGTGCTATTACAAATAAAGCTGCTATAAACATATCCAGGTAGGTTTTTGTGTGGATACAAAACCACTAAACTGTTTTCTAAACTGATTATATCATTTTGCATTTTCACCAGCAATGTAGGATTTCAAGTTGCTCCACATCCTTGTCAGCACTTGGTTGCTAGTTTTAATTTTTATTTTATAACCATTCTATTAGTAACTCGGTTTTTATTTAATTTGCATTTTTCTAATAAGTACTGATATTGAAGATAAAGTAGCATAATTTCATGCAAAGCAGAAGCTCTCCATGGTAATTATTCTCACCTGATAACTTGATTTGGGCCTGAAACGTCAGTCTCTCCACAATGATTATATTTATATTACAGATTATAATCTATTACAGTCCTGGTGATTCTGATCCAGCTTGCCTCCAAATCCCAAGAACAGCCTCCACCCAATCCCCAGGTTAAAAACTAGTGGCCTCTCCACTAAGAAAAAAAGGACTAAAAGTGGGGTGAAGGTATAAATTTGCTTGGAGGTGGAATAAAGGGGGCTGCAAAAATTAAACTACGGTGGCCTTCTTGTATTCACTCAAGTGAAAAGTGAGGTCATCTGTTCAAAATGAAATGTAAAGGTATTTTATTACAACAGACAGATTTTATTTTATTATGGAAATCCTTATCTATCTTTTGCCTTTCTTTCTTTAGCAGATGAAAGTGTGAAGTAACATCAGACAGAGCTATTTTACAAGAATTTTATTGCTTTAGTGCAATTGCATAAACCAAGGTTGTCTGCAAACCCATCCATAATGGTAAAAACAAGCCAGTTTCAGTTCACAATTTTCAAGTGGAAATTTTCCAGTTAAATGTCTTTGAATGGCATTGTCTCTGGCATTGAACCTACTGGCTATCTTTTGTGTGAGCAGAACGTCATAGGTATTGCTCCTGCGTAGTATGACAAATACAACATGTCAGAGATTTTGATGGGCAAGAATAATCTCCACAGCCTCTTGACTTTCTTTTAAAGCAGTGAAGCTGTGGCAAAGTGTTTCCTCAGGAACATGAAAGTCTAGAAGGACATTATTATTTTTTTAATGTTTATTTATTTTAGAGAAAGAGAGAGAGAGAAAGAGAATGAGTAGGGGAGGGGCAGAGACAGAGGGAGACACAGAATCTGAAGCAGGTTCCAGGCTCTGAGCTGTCAGCACAGAGCCCGATGTGGGGCTTGAACCCACGAACTGTGAGATCACGACCTGAGCCAAAGTCAGATGCTTAACTGATTGAACCACCCAAGCTCCCCAAGAAGGACATTATTTTTAATTAAATCTCTGTATCTTGAAAAATAGAGTACAGTTGACACTAAAGAATTATCAGTCGTCTATATAGACTTGTTAGTAATGCAAATCTAAATAATAAGGAGAGCTGATAATTTCCAAACAGAGAATAGTTTATATTTGAGACCAACTGGGTAAATAGTGTTTGTGTAGATGTTGCCTTTTCAAGTTAATTTTAGTAATGGAAAATACCTTTCATTGCAGTGTCTGGTTTCTTTTTCAAAAAATTTAACCATCCTCATCAGTGCTGACAGCCCCAGTAGTTTAGTTTCTATAGTATACACAACTTTTGAAGCCTTGTCTTCTTGACCTGTCCTTTTGGTGTTTTTAGGCTGTTACCGAATACAACTGGCAATTAGTAACCACATACAGCTTTTGTTTTGTTAGAAGGTACACATTGCTAATATTTTATTCTTCTTGTGTTCAATGTCATACTTTATTCTAAAATGGTGGGCCAGTTCCAGAAAAATAAAGAGAACCAGATATCTAGTAAGATTTTATATCAAACAACTGTAGGTCAGAAAAATTGAGTCATACCCGAGGAATTTCAAATCCTGGAAAAGTAGAAAAATAATCTAGCAGCATGAATTTTGTTCCATATCAAGAATCTTATAGGAGTAAGACTCTGGACAATGATCACTTCCTTTCTCCAAAGGTAATGCAAATCTACTTACTGATTGAATAAAATATCCCCTCCAGTCTTTTTTTCCCTGCTTTACACTAAGGTTTATGGGCAAATTTGCATAATGTTAGTGGAACCATTCCTTAGAATGTGAACCTTAAATGAAGGAGTTGGATGTCAGATAGGAACGTGGCATTTCTTACCTCATCTTAATTATGAAATATAAACCTAACCCAATGTTTATTTGTTCATAATTTCAAGCTCCTTTACTATCATTCTTCCAATCTGGGTTAAGTTCCATACACAATTTTTTTTTTAAATATCGCTAATAAAATATTGTCATTATTTTCTCATGTGTAGTATTAAAGAAAGATTCAATGTCTAAAAAGTTATATTAATCAGTTCAGCCACAGCTTTTCTTAGAAGTTTTTACTATGTTAAATTTATACACAATTTATACAATGTGTAAATGGTACATCTTCTTACTTCAATATTAACATGATTAGAATTGATTAAAGTACTACAATTGTCTTGTAAGTGTGCTTTTCACCTATACCAGCTTATTATATGAAGAATCATTCCTTAACAGTAGCCCAAAGCTCAGTTTGTCAAAAATTTCTTCCAGAAAACAAAAACTATAAATACAATGTCAAATGCATTACTTTAGAAGATTTCATATGATATAGCCCAATAAGCTATAGCAAAGTGATGTTTTTTCCTGTTAAATTTAATATAAATGCTGACCATCAATGGTGGGAGACTACCTCTTCTGATGTATTATGCAATTACATTGATGGATGGTTAATTGAGTCACTGTGGCAGACCATATGTTTACTCATGACCTGAATGTCATTGGTCAGGTTATGGCTTCACATCTCTGACCTATAAACATATACTACTTTAGAAAATACCTCTTTTAAATTTCAATTTCTATTTTAAAATGCCCAAAGTAAAATAAATTATTAACTTTATCATCAGAAATTTGTACACAGTTGTTTTTTGTCACTAAGATGACTTAGACTGTTGGTTGCATGGTTTAAAACCACCAGTAAATGTAATAGGACTTTTATGTAAATGATGAAATTGTCTCAGTTTAGGCGTTCTCTGATATTAACAGAAACTTCACTTGAAGTTTCATACATATATATATATGTATATACATACATATACATATATATATGTATGAAAGTACATATATATGTATGAAAAAATATATATATACAGCTATTTAGATAATATTCAGTTTTCTGATCACGTGTCTACCAGTAAAGAAAAAAAAAAAACAAACTACTAAGAAAATGGACATGAGTTAGAATTCTTGACCACTGAGCTTCTTTAAACTACTTGAGTCATCTTTAAGCGAATTTGATTCTGCGTTATGATTATCTTTTATTGTTGGCAATTTGGAAAGGAAGAGAGAGCTCTATTTACCACCTGCCTTTTACATAATGTTGTATGAATACTAACAACTTGTAGTATCAGTGCACTTACCTTCTCTTAGAAAGAAGTTACAAATGATTTTTAAAGCTAATTTCTTAGACAGTACTTTATTATAGGCAATCTATCTGGAGTCTATTAAGACGAACAACAAACAAAACCCCCTCAGTTTCACGGAATAACCAAATACATTTGTATCACATGATGGAAGAATTCTAAGATCCATCCTGCCCCCCACCCCTCCGCCAAACATCCACCCTCTAGTATGTAGAGCCTAAGGCTGTGAGTATCATGGATTTTACTCCCATAATTAGATTAATCATATGCCACAGTGGAATTTGAAAAAAGGAGATTATCTGGGGTGAGCCTGAACTAATCAGCTGAGCCTTTAACAAGGACTGGGCTTGGGGTGCGTGGGTGGCTCAGTCATTGGAGCTCCCCACTTTGGCTCAGGTCATGATCTCAGGGTTCCTGGGTTTCAGCCCCGCAGTCAAGCTCTGTGCTGACAGCTCAGAGTCTGGAGCCTGCTTCTATCGGATTCTGTCTCCCTCTCCCTTTTCCCTTCCCCCGCTCATGCTCTGTCTCTCGAAAATAAACATAAAAAAAAAATTTTTTTTTTTTTTTAAAGGACTGGGCTTTTCCTGAAGTCAGAAATTCAGAGCTTGGGAAAGATTCTGCAGGTACAGAGATTCTCCAGTACTGGCCGTGAAGATAAAGGGAGTCATAGGACAAGGAACGCAAACAGCCTCTATGAGCACAGTGGGCTCCCAAAAAATAGTCCACGAGGAAGCACGTACTTTCCTACCGACACCACAAGAGATTGAATTCTTCCCATAACCTGAATGAACTTGAAAGGGATCCTACCTGAGAGCATCCAATGAGAACTCTGTTTGGCTGACACCTTGATTTCAGCCTTAGAATTGGTGGATTCTGACCAGGACCAGTGGATGAATACTGAGGCCATCACTCAGTGCCTGGACTCATTGACAAAGGGGTGTTGTTTTAGGTCACTAAATTTGTGATGATTTGTTACATGGTAATAGAAAAGTAATGAAAACCACTTAGAATATAGCTTATTGCAATCAATTAATATTTATAGTAATTATTATTTATATCAATATTTAATTCTTAAGGGCTAATGAAAATATAAAAGAATATGCATGGTTATGAATCAAATACCCACACGTCTTAGTTAGCACACAAACGCTGTGCATACTTATAATATTGCCACAATTAGGAAGTGTGGTAAGTATTTTAGTAAAATACACCCTTGAACTGTGATTACTATTTTTAACTATTTGGATTTTGAGAGAACAAACATTTCTGCTTTTTTATCAAAAGGACATAAAATACCTTCTAAACTTGTGTGAGCAGTTTTGCATATTTTCTCTCTGAACTAATAATTTTTAAAGCCATTTAAATTTCTCAAATGCTTTAAGGTAAATACTATTAGTCTTTTACATCGATGTGGTGGGACATGTATCTAAGTCATGCTGCTTTATCCATGACCCGTCTTTGATGATTCATCCAGTTTGACAAGTAACTGTCTGCTTTTGAGCTCTTTGGTTTGCATCAACAGTGAGATGAAATGAGACTTGAACAACATGTACTATTGAAGCAAAATATCATACAATCATTGTATTGTTAGAAAAATAAAGCTTTGTAATGGACAAAAATAGCTAATGGAGCAGTATCTTTGATTCAATCATTGATTTTCACACAAAATATCCAGAATTAACTAAAATATCTTTTGTCCAATGACTTTAACCTGTAACAAGAAAAAAGAGGGCTCATTTCTGCTATATAATTTTTTAGGACTACATTAAGAAAGATTATGAAAATGTACATATAATAAAATTGTCGACAATGGTTGAGTCTTGTAATTGTGAACTACCTTCAAGGAGGCTGCCTTGAAAAAGAGAACTAACAGTTCTTCATTTCGATTAGCTTACCTTTTCAAGTATTCTGCTAAGAACTTTTATCACACAAATAGAAGCAAGAACTTTATTGTCATCACTATAGCAACTGCAGGGAAATTTATTTCAAAACAGTCAGCTACCTCACAATTTTTCCAGGATGGAAAGGAGAGCAGATGACATGTCACATTTTAATTCATTTATAAAAATTGTTCAGTGATCTAAATTAGTACAGTGTCTCTTACGAGGGCAAGATAGTCCGGTTTCTTTATAATATTTTTGTTTGTTTGTTTGTTTAGGCAATACGAGATCATACATGTATCTGTGTACATGCATAAGTTAATTTGAATTTTCTTTATGGATTAATTTTCAGCATCTCTTTCACAATTTTGAAAGCGGCTTATAAAAATCTTTTTTAAAGAATAACTTTATACGGATCATTCAAAATTTGAGTATGTCACTAAACAATACTTTCTCTGGGAGCTAGAATATTTAAATGAACAACAGCAAACAAATATTAATGTATGTGGGCAAATGGAGAATAATACTATCTTCTTTGTCTTGAACAAGAATTCTCACAATCCCAAGGCTGATTTATTCAATATGTTGTGCTCTCTCTCAAATTTCTGTGCGAGAAAATGCTCTTGTTCTTACTACCGTATCTTTTCATTTCTCTGAACTTTTTCACGAACATACATAGTTCAAAGTTGCTGACAATCTGCATTTAAAATAAGACGATCATAGAGTAGGGCTGCCTGGGCAATTTTTAACCTTTATGTCTTCGCTGGAGCCAGAGTTCTGAGAACTTCGTTTATAATGGCCTTTTAAAAATGCCTTTCTGGACTGATAGGACTTACTTTTTAAGTACTCCTCTGGTACTTTAAATGAAAAAGACATGATAAGATTTCAAGATTTCCTGAAGTGCATTGTTATGCGTGAATTATGCACATTTGTAGGAGGGCAAGGCTGCCTTTGGGCTTCCCTTATAGAGCTTCCTACTGATGACTGAGGAAACAAGTCCTCTGCAGAATGTAGGGGGAATGGGTGCCTTAGGAGACAGATTATGGTATGCATCCATTCTCAAAGCTTTCACAATCACTATGTGAATTCTACTCTGGGAATTAAATCCTGTAAGTGTGTACAATTATTCTTGAAAGAACAATAAAAAGATAAGAATATGCTTGTAGTAAACCATTAAAATGATGCATGGGTTATTTTTGAAAGAGCTTATTGGTGCTTTAAAATCTAAAGTTGATTTTCCATGTTCATTACTTTCTTTTATTGTGGAATCAATTGAACGAAACCTCTGGTATATACACATGCATATATACACTATATATAGATACAGATACAGGTACACATTTATGACCTTTTAGATATAAATTCAATATCAGGTTTACCTATTTAAAAATAATGATTATATATTTGGTAACAATGTGTTTTTCAAGCTTTTCCTAAAAAAAACCCCGATTATGTCAATTAATGCTACAACTAACTATGGGAGAATTTCACTTTGTTTTTACTGCAGTCCTTTATCACAAAATCGGTTTTCAATGAAATTCTCATATCTATGCTGTATACCATTTCCATCAATATTCTTTGGGATGAAACATTAAGGTAAGAAGTAAAAGTGTGACTAATAATATCTAGAAATACTAAACAATATTTTTCCACTCTGAATACAATTTTTCTTTAAGGGAGTGTTACCCCTTCAAATTAGTAAGAACATTGGGATCACATTAGCTAGTTGATACTTACATTATTTATATTTCTCCATGAAAGTGTTTTTCCTACGATGGAAACAAATGTGGAGTGTCTCCAGAAAATACCCCAACTTTTAAACATACGAACATTTAACTTAGGTATTTATTTCAAACTCTAGGCATTTCTTCATTAAAAATATATATTATATTTTAAATTGATTAAGCATAAATTGTTCTGTTTAAAAGTTAAAATTTTGGCGGCTGCCAGTAGATGGCATTCTGGTTTCTGTGAGAGATGTTTATTTAGGGATGGGCTCTTTTCTTTGGAAAAAGGGAAAAGAAACTGTGACAATAGGTTTCTGATTGAAAAGATTATTAGGCCTTCTTGAGAAAACTGTAGCCATTCTAAAAACAATTAAGTCTCAAATCATGTTTCTTTTATTAAGTTAGTTTACCAATCTCTGTCAATTTGTTAACTCTCAAAGTTGTGATTTAGATAAATTTAATGTAATTTTACTGAATAAAAATTTAATGTTAAAATATAATGTTATGCTGATTCTAAGTAAACTAGTGAAAATGGTGTTTTAGCTTCATTCAGAGCACAGTAATCAATAATTTAACTTAAGCCAGAAAAGATTTTATTGCTTACTGACCCAAATTCATACATATTAGCATCATTTAGTCATGGATGACAACATGATCCAAGTTTCCTTTTGTAAAAACTTATCGATCTTAAATTAACTTCTTTCAAATAAGAAACATAACCTAATATAGTCTCCTGCATATAGTAGATGATGATTAGGTGTTTGTTAAATGGATAAATGAGAAACTACACTTAGACCTCCCTATGATACTATTTCTGAATTAATTCATAAAGTTACATAAATTGAAGGTCCTAACAAACCTCTTTTTACGACTATCAAATATCAAACATGGACAATGGGCTGCTACTCCTTCTGAGGAAGATTTTCCCTAATTCTTACACTATTGTGAAGATAATTACACTTATGCTTATATAGGCAGCTTCTCTATACAACATCATCCTCAGTAGTTACATGATTTATTTTAGTTCTGGGTAGGTGAGGAATTAAACCCCAGGAACACTTAAAAAAAACAAAAAGAAAATATTTATTTCTAACATGTTTAAAATTACCTAAAAACCAACATATTTAAAGCCATTAAGATAACATTTTCACTCATCATAACAAAAGAATAAAAAACAATTTTCTAAACAATTAAAATGTACAAAAAAGATCAGGATAGATCATCATTCAAAATAGCAAACACTTTCCAAATACTATTTTCTTCTTTAAATTTACAGATAAATAATTAATGTAAGAATTACACGAGGCATCTTTTTATCCAAGCAGTCCTCCTTAGGAATATGCAAAAAAAAAAAAAAAAAAAAAAAATACTTTGATAGTGTAATGTACTGAGCAACTGAAAGTGAATTAAAGGCTATTTTTCAAAAATTTAGACTTATAACTAATTCTGAAAAAATTTTTCTTTATTTCTCTAATAGAGTAAGCTCTAATAGCGTAACACCATAATGAAACAAAAATGATATTCCATATTAGAAGAAACAGCTAATTCATCTCACTTAATACTTAGAAGTTCTAGTGCTGACCATTAAGTTTCCAAAGCCATTGATTTTTCTCAATCACTATTATATACCTTCCACTACAGAAAGTTGAGAAGCATGGACATTTCTGTCTGTACAATTCAAAATGTTGGGTATCTTGCTATAGTAAGAACCTATTTAGAACATGATTATTTTAATCCATATAATGTCAGCAAGTTGGCTTGCTGATGGCCTTGTTTAAAAGCCATCTCCTCCAAAAACTAGATCAGAGTCTCAACTGTGAATGCCCGTTTAGATATTCCGGGAGCTTTAAAAATCAATACCTGTTCCTGGGATCCAACCCTAGAATTTCTAATTTAGTATGTCTCACTTTGGCCTCTTCCAACTAGATTATTTAAAACTAGTCCCTACATGCTTAAAATATTTAGTTGGGGTAGAAAGCCACTGGTAGAAAAATATACCAGATCAAGTCTAACTACTGGGTATGATCCCATGGATTCTTCCTCTAAGTAGAGAGTTAGTTGAGGAGGATTTTTCAGTATAATCATGCACCCAAGACAATCTTTACTATGAACAATTATGTAATATGCTGTTTAAAAAATCATTCACACATTTTGCAAGACATGTTAGAACTCTACAATAGTCTCTGGAAGAAACATTGCTCGAAATAGATATTTCCTTATACAGAGGTATTCAAACTAGGGTTTAGCAAGTTAAGGCCTTGATTTAAAATTCCAATTCTATATGGGGTCAAGCTTGTAACCTCCTTAGGCAAGAACACAGTTTTCCATTCATAAAGAGAGTGCTATCATTCCTTTTCCATAGGATTGTTATGATGTTTGTGTTACAGAGAATTGTGTGTGAAGTGATTAGTGTGCAAACAGGCCTTACATAGGTTCTGTTCTAATTAACCCATCAGGTTGTTAGCGCTACAATCATTGCTGCCTTGGGTTCCTATGCCTGCCTGCTATTCTCTTAATTATTCTGGTTCTTACTTAAATTTTATATCTTCAAAGATTCTTCCTTGGAAATGTCTTAAATTATTCCCCAATATAAATTAGAATCGCCCAATCTGTTATTTTCTCTCATCATGTTTCTTTCAAGATTGTTTATGGTAGATGCTTTGCAAAAGTGATCCAGCTCGTTGATCTTGATTGTATCTGCTTGCTGAACAGAAATTTGTTCCAGTCATGGAGTGAAGGATGCTTCACTACCGATACTTTGAATTTTTGTTGAATCTTTGACTTGCTTTGACCAAAATGATATGTGGCAAGTGTTTGTGTCAGTTCCCAGACAAGGCCTTTAGAACCCTGGGAACTTATTGCTCTTTAAACATTCTTTCCTCGCCGGGAGAGAGAATTGGCCCACATGGGCAGTGAAGATTTAACATGCACAGCAGAAAGTAAATGCTGGATGCACTTGGAAACACTTTGAGTTATAAATGCACTTCTCAAATTGTTATAACATGAGAGGAAAAAGTCCAAAAGGCGAATAGAAAAGTGGGCAAAGATATGAACAGATAATTCATGGATATGTAGTATTTTAAGTCCATGACAAGATATTCATCCTCACTTATAAATTAGAGAAATACAAATTAAAACTACACTCAAATACCATTTCTCATTTATCACATTGGTGAAAATTAAAAAGTCTGACAATACATTCTCTTAGTGAGGCTGTACAGGAAAAGTGGTACTCCCGTTTACTGCTGGGGGAAAGTAAATTGGTAAACCATTTTAAAAGGAAAATTGGAAATATATAACAAAACTATTTAAGCACTTACCTTTTAGCAAAGTAATTTCACCTTTAGTAGTTTATCCGGAAGATACTTTTCCAAAAAATATGGAATGCATATGCCAAGGTTGTTCACTGTATTGTTTATAGTTTCAAAATATTGAAAACAAAACATTCATATAAAACAAAGCAATTGATTGAATTGTGGGAATACTATTACACTGAAAAAATGGCAAAGATTGTTTTTAAATCGATATGGAGTGATTTCTAGCATATATTATTAAATGAAGGAAGAAAAAGACCAAAATAGTATCTTCAATATGCTAGCTTTTCCCATAAAAGATTATAAGGAAGCTGATTCCTACCAAACAGCAAGCATACTATAAAGCTTCTATAATTAAAACATATGAAACTGATACAT
This sequence comes from Panthera pardus, assembly GCF_024362965.1. Lineage (NCBI taxonomy): Eukaryota > Metazoa > Chordata > Mammalia > Carnivora > Felidae > Panthera > Panthera pardus. The sequence continues at coordinate 25,131,693 of NW_026527002.1, forward strand.
AACTAGACAAACATATCGGTGGAATAAAATAGAAAGTTCAGAACTCAAACAGATAGACATGAAAGTTTATTAAATGATAAAATTGTCATCCCCTAGATAAAATTTTTAATAAATTGCTCTGGGACATAGATTGTGCTCATTTGCACACAAAAGAAACATAGACAAGATAAGCCAATATGTATATGTGCTGCCGAAGCGAGCACAAGATAAGCCAATATGATTGAGATCGGTTCCCCACAGGAAGAAGAGTAAGAAAGGTGGAAGGGAATAGAGTGAAAGACATGGGAATGTGACACTTTACTGAGTGTAAATTTTTATAAAGTTCTGATTTTTAGAATGATGTCAGTGTTTTACATAATTAACAAATAAATCCATAAAATCACCAAAAATTGGAGGATGTAAAAGAAAAAATATGGAACATAAACGGAAACAAATAAACCTAAGTGTATTTCAAGTGACTATCACCCACAACATAGGGTAAGAAAGGGTGGTACTCAGAAAGAATGAACTTGATAACTTTGGAGCATAGCATGTTAACTATGTAACTGAAGACAAAAGACAAATCGAATTTTAAATATTGTACTCTGGTGAGTAGGTGTTTATCACAGTAGTATGGGTTAGCAATTTTGAAACCACTTTGTGTGAACTCTAGGACTGAGCAAATCAGTAAATAATTTGTATGGTAAGAACCAGGCTTCTCTTTGTTGAGAAAGAAAGTTAGACTAAGAAAAGGGGGAAGCTGAGAATGAACCCTTTGCTGTTGGAATATCAGTATGAACTGTTGACTATCAGTTGACATGTCATACTGTTGAATATCAGTATGAACAAATATATATACATATATATGTATGCATATAAAAATAAATATTAAGACCTATCTTAAATCACTAAGTTTGGTGCTACAAGTCATGATTTTAGAATCCACATGCGCATTTGCAATATTTGTTTTTTGTTTTTAAAAATTTTTTTTTAATCCTTATTTTTGAGAGAGAGCCAGAGTGCCAAGTCAGGGAGGAACAGAGACACACACACAGTATCCAAGGCAGGCTTCAGGCTCCGAGATGTCTGCCTAGAGCCCGATGTGGGGCTCGAACTCACAAACTGTGAGATCATGACCTGAGCTGAAGTCGGACTGTTAACCGACTGAGCCACCCAGGCGCCCCCACATTTGCAATATTTGTGATAAAGCTTTCCTGGTATCTCATCAAGCAGGAAAATGAACTCATATCACAGGGGATGAATAATCACTCTTGTTCCAAAAGAGATCTACTGGGTTCAGAGTATCACATGAAAACCAGAGTTTCCAGATGCATTCGCTAGTACTTTGCTGCCTACACTGTGATATATGGATTTGCACCATCAGTACTAAAGCAGAATCATGGGTCCCATCCCAGATCTCCTACATCAGAACCTCTGCTCTTACAAGATCCCCAGGCAGTTCACATACGCTTTAAAGATTATGAGGCATTGCTCCAGTAACACTGAAGGTCAAAAATCCACAGAAATGGTCCTAGAAATTTAAGCATTATTGATCATCTTTTACCTATTAGGCATGTATCTTATATGTTAACCATAGGTGGACAAGCTGAAAGCCACCTGAATTAATCACATTTTAGTAAATCAACAGCATTTTTTTAGCAACCATAGCAATTTTCGAAAACCTTAATACTAGTAACAAAAAAAGGTCTTTGTTTCTTAAAAATAAGAAAATATACTATCCTTTGTTCCCCTGTCTACATAGCCTAGCTAGAGTATGAATCCAAGTTTGAACTATGATAAAATGTTTTGAAAAATACACCCTGTTAAAAAATGATGCGACACATCTTCTTTGAAAAGATTCTTCATTTGAGATTAATACCATCATCTTTGTTTTTGTTTTTGCTAAGAAGAAATACATGTATTTGGACAAATCATACCAACCAATTTAAGGATTTTGACAGAAAATAGAGAGCTTCTGAGCTTTATCGACATTGGTGGTAAAGGTTAGATTTCAGCGTAGCTGTTGATTCTAAACTAGAGTGCCATTCTTCTCATTATCCAACTGAACATATGGTCTCATTGACCAGCTGGTAACTGAGTCTGAGAAGGCTTAAATTAGTTATTTCATATAATAACCTATGTTGAAAACTCTTGCTGCTGTTTTCCCTGTGACCAGCCCTTCAAAGCAATAAACGAATGAGTTGAGTCTTTAGGTGAGGGTTATGGCTCAGTCTTTAACATTTTTTTTTTTTAATGTTTATGTATTTTTGAGAAACAGAGAGAGAGAGCATGAACATGGGACGGGCAGAGAGAGGGAGACACAGAATCTGAAGCAGGCTCCAGGCTCTGAGCTGACAGCACAGAGCCTCATGCGGGGCTTGAACTCATGAACTGCGAGATCATGACCTGAGCTGAAGTCCCATGCTTAACCAACTGAGCCACCCAGGCGCCCCCTGGCTCAGTCTTTTAAATATGAATTGGTGGCACAAGGCTTACTCACATATTTGAAAAGTCAGCAATTCAGTGCGTTAGTACAGAAACAAATACATTTCACCACATGAAAAATGTTTTTTTTTTTTTTAAGTGCTACTGTTTTTTAATTCATACATATATTTCTGAATATTTGGTAAGGCTTGTGATCAGGATGTAATTTCTAAGAGAATTTGCCAAAGATATTTGCTTCCTACTCTCCTCTTTTTCCAATCCTATTAAAATCATTAATTTTCACTGGGTAGTTTTGCAAACTCAAGATTAAATAACCTCTTTTAATACCTTAATTTCTAGTTTAAAATTGGTGTCCTGGACTTTTATATCTGGAACTCGATTTTGCTTTTTCGAATCTCCAGACATCTACCCTCCAACCCTCTACGAGTAGAAAGAGAACACAAACATTCACTCTGTCATTCGATTTTCATAGATTTACATGAACATATCTGGCTGCGGAAGAGGTTATCAAAGGCCTTTTCTACCAAACGCTGTTTGCAGCTAATCTATGCAAAATTCCATTAGGAAGTGGAAAGTAGAAGAAGAAAAACTATAATAATTTCAAATGAAATCTTTTCCAAGATATTCTAGTGTGTAAGGAAAAGGAACTTTGTTATAAGTATTTTTTTTTTTTTTAATAAAAAGAAACTTAAATGCTAAATTTTTCGCGTTAGTAGCAAATACGTTGTGGCTCAAATGTACTTAAATTTTTGCTAAGTCTTGATTATGCATTGAGTCTCAGTAGTGTTGTCATTTTGCCCAGATATTTGTTTCCTAGACCAAATGAAGTTAGGAAAAAGGACTGTGACCTATGGTAGATGAAATGCAGTTTTTCTGGTATATGAAGGACTTTGAGATCTGTACTTTTTGCTTCACTTCCTAGCATATTTTACTGCTCATCATACATTAAGCCTATATCCTATTGTGTTAACACTTAGGACTTCTTCATAATGAGGATTTTGAGTCATTTAATATGGATAGATACAGTTGCAGATATGAATCAAGTAAAGCAAATAAGTATGTCTCATTTAAAAGACTAAAAAGGGAACATATTTGCTTCGAATAATAGAGGCAAAGGGCATGGAAGACTAAGTGAAGTCTTTTGAAGTCTTTTGAGTCAACCAGTTATCCATTTAACTCCTGGCCTCAGAATATATATGCCAAGCAACTTTGTGTAAGTTACCTACCTTTCTGATCCTTAGACTCATTGCCAATACAATGTGGATATTATCGGTTGTCACCTTAAAAATTTAACTATTATTTTTCAAGAATTTGAACTTATGGACACAGGAGGCCAGTAGTTCCTCAAACCATTCCCTGATCTTGGGGTGGAAGAAACGTTAACCGTTTAGTTGCTGCAATAGGGTATGTGAATCTCGGCAAGGTACCAGAGTGTCAGGAGCAGTGGGAATAGATTGGGGAGAAAAGTTTTGGGAGAAAAGCTATTTACCAACTAGCAAAGAATTTAAGAAATGTGTTTAAATTGGTGTGCAAGAGGCTAATGCCTTTTCTGTTTATTTTGATGATCACAGGGGGGGGGGGAATAATGCATATATAAAATAGTTCATAGGAGTGGATTGATGAATTTGTGATAAAAATAAAAAGTAAAATGAAATGGAAAACAGTAAGGAAAAGGGAAAACGTTTATATTTAGCAGAAAGTTCCAGCCAGAAGAAACGTGAAAGACAAAATTCCTACACATTTTGGAGTTTACTCACAAGTGAAAACAATTCCATGGTCATATTCAGATATAAAGATCATTAAGAACTGTGAAGAGTTTGCGATTTTGTCCCACTTGAAAGCTAACAAATTAAACTGCCACCGTTTTAGAAAGGCTGACGGTAGACATGCGATCACTGGGTCAGAGACAAATGACATTCTCACTCACGGTCCAGCGAGCAGTATGAGCATCAGAACCATTGCTTCCGAACCCCTTGCCTTGAAATCACACTAGGCAATGTCAATGGGATCAGATTCAGACCTGCATGCACAGTAGGTTAGGTTACAAAATAATTCTGAATTTAGGCCAAAGCTTTAAAAGTGAGTAATACACTTGCCTGCACTTTTCTTAGGAGGCAGACACTATCTCCAATCTTCAAAAACTGTTCCTTATACAAACATCCTTGAAAAGATAGTGTGGAATAAAGGAAAACCAGTTCCCTGTTGACAAGAGGTGCAGAAACAGAGGTTCCAGAAGAATTGACTCCCAGTGAAAAGTGGAAATTTTCCTTCACTTACATTTGTCTGAACTCTTTTGGATATGTTAAAAAGTGATTTAAGGAAGGTATAAAATCAAATATATTTTTGAAATAAAGTCTTTATTTTACAAACGCTTTAGAGTTACAGAAAGAGTATGAAGGTAAAAGAGATTTCCCATATTCCCCATCCCCGGTTTCCCCTATTATCATCATCTAACATGAGGGTTCATTTGTTCAACTAATGAACCAATATAGATACGTTATTATTAACAAAAGCCCATACTTAATTCAGATTTCCTTGATTTTTACCTGAGTCTCTTTTTGTCCTAAGATCACATTGACATTTGAAAAGAAAAAAACACACACACATGCACACAAAAAAACTAAAGCTAAAGCAACAACAACAACAACAACAACACGATCCCATTCAGGATACCACACTGCATTTAGTCCTCATGTCTCCTTAGGCAGCTCTTGCCTGTGATAATTTCTCAGACTTACCTTGTTTTTGATGACCTTGACAGTTCTGAGGAGTACTGGCCAGGTATTTTGTTGAATGTCCTTCCATCGAGATCTGTCTGATATTTTCTTCATAATTAGACGAACGTTACGTGTTCTTGTAAGGAAGTCCACAGAAGTAAAGTGTCATTTTTATCACTTCAGTGTGCCTACTATCATCATATCAAGGAACATACTGTCAATCTGACTTAGCACTGAGGATATTAATCTTGATCACCTGACTGAGATAATGTTTCTCAGGTTTCTCCATTGTAAAGTCATGGTTTTTTCCTTCTCAAATCAGTCCTTTTGGGAGGAAAGCACTATGGCTAGCCCACACTTCTGGAGTGGGGGGTTATGCTTCAATCTCCTTTAGAGCAGAGTGTGTACATAAATTAGAATTCTGTATGTGAGATTTGCCTATTCTCCTTCATTTATTTATTTGCTCAATTGTTTATAGAAGTTAGAGATTTCTATTATAGCTAGGATTATAATCCAATATGATTTCATTTATTTTCTTCTTCAAATTTCTCTGGTTTTGGCCACTGATAGCTCTTTCAGTTGACTCCAGCATCCCTTTGACAAATTTCGATCATTTCGTGTACGTCTATGTGTTTATACTTCCTTAGTTTCTGACACTACAAGTGCTCCAGGCTCATCTTGTATTATTTCTCGTCCCATTCTAGACTTTCTGCAAGGAATCTTGTTTCGTTTTGTTTGTCTTCCACTGAAGAATAGTAGTAAAAAACAGTATCTGGGCACTAGGTGTGTTCTTTACTAGGTGTGTTATTATCGTCTAGATTTGTTTCTAATCAGACTCAGCTGACAATGCAAAGGGAAATATATATGTGTCTACCAACTCCTGCAAATTCACATATCTATAAGTATTTCTATATGTAGCCATCTACATGCATATTAAACAAAACATGAGTTCATACTGATGACTACAACTCTAGTCCCTTAAACATGGATCGTTCTAGCCTCATATAGCGTTTGCTTATATGTAATCTGTCAATCCAACAGTGACTCATTTGCCTCCCATAATTAACCTACATTTATTGATTGTTCAGTTTGATACTTACATATGACAGCAATAGGATGGTGGACACATAGTCCTGTGGGAAACAACTTTATTAACTAAGAGTACAGTGCTTAGTAAAGTTGCCTTTACCTTTAATCTTACAGTCTCCAATGAATTCCAAACTGACTTTGGCCAGCACTTTCCCCCGCTCACCCTTTATCCCATCCTGAATTTCAGTGAGGTTTTTTTCACGTATTTGTGATACAGTTATATTGTTTGTCAATTCTTGTTCCATCCTGCGAACTCCTGATATCCGAAATGATATTTATTTAAACTTGCATACATTAAAGCTCACTCTGTGCGGAAAAGTTCTATGTTTTTTGACAAATTCGTAGTCATGTATTTACCATTACAGTATCATAAAAAATCGTTTCACCACCCTAAAAAACATTTGTGTTTTACCTATTTAACCTTTTCTTTCTCCCCTAAAGTCCTAATAACCACTGATTTTTTACCATCTCTGTAATTTTGTCTTTTACAGAATATCATATGATATATAGACTTTTACACTGGCTTCTTTCACTTAGCGAAGTATACTTAAGATTCACCCATGTGTTTTTGTGGCATGCCAGATCATTTCTTTTTATCACTGATAAATTGCCAAACTTTCAAAGGAGATGTGCCAGCTGTATTTTTTTTTTTTTAATGTTTAATTATTTATTCTGAGGAGGAAAGGGGCAGAGGGAGAGAGAATCCCAAGCAAACTCCGCCCTGTCAGAGGCAGCCCATTGTGGGGCTGGATCCCATGAACCAAGAGATCATGACCTGAGGGGAAATCAGGAACCGGATACTTAACTGACTCAGCCACCCGGGCACCTCCCCCTTTTGAAAAAATATGCACCATTTTTAATTTTCAACAGCAATGAATGAGATTTCCTGTTGTTCTACATTCTCACCAGCATTTTTTCATCTAATTTTAGCAACTCTAATATGAGATTTTAAGAGAGTCATTTATTGTCCTTTTAATATTCATGGGATCAGTAGATCAGTACCAATGAATTATTTCCTTTCTGATTTTGCTACTTTGTGTCTTCTCTTTTTTTCTTAGCCTATCTATGCATTTATTGATTTCATTCATTATTTCATACAAGCAGATCTTGGTTTTGTTGATTTTCTCTTTTTGTTGTTAGTACTGTTGTGTTTTCAATTGTGTTGATTTCTGCTTTAATTTTTATTATTTATTGTCTTCTGCTTGTTTTAGTCTTAAATTTCTTTTTTTCACTAGTTTCTTAATGAGGAGGTTTAGGTTATATATTTTTAGATCCCTCTTCTCTTCTAATATATGCACTTAATACCATAAAGTTCTGTCAAAACCCTGTTTTTCCCTTGTTATACATAGTTTGATATATTTCCATTTCCATTGAAATATTTTAGTTCCTCTTGAAACTTCTTGCTTGACTTGTGTTATCTAGAAGTATGTGGACAAATTTCCAAATATTTGGGGATTTCCAAGTTATCATTCTATTGATGTCTAGTTTAATTTCATTATGATATGAAAACATTTTTGTATGATTTTTATTCTTATACATTTCTTTAAGTGAGTTTTGTCATTCAGAATGTGGTCTATGTTGGTGAAAATGCCTCATGGGAGCTTGAGAAGATGGTGCATTTTTGTTGTTATGTGGAGATTTATATAAATGTCTCTTTCTTTATGTAGATGTGAGATTTGACTTACATCATTTTTCTTTTCCCTGAAGAATTTCTTTTAACATTTTGCAAGGACGTCTGGAGGTAATGAATTTCTTCAATTTTGGTTGTCAGAGAAAAGTTTTATTTTTCCTTCACTTTTTAGAATGAGTTTTCTGGGTATATAATTATAGGTTGTTGGGTTTTTTTTTTCTTTGAATATTTTAAATATTTTAGTCCATTCTCTTGTTGTTTGCATGGTTTCTGGCAAGAAGTTCACTGTAATTCTCATTTTTAAAAATAAAATTTTATTTTAATGTTTATTTATTTTTGAGAGAGAGAGAGAGACAGAGCATGAGTGAGGGAGAGGCAGAAAGAGAGGGAGACACAGATTCTAAACCAGGCTCCAGACTCTGAGCCTGGAGTCAGCACAGAGCCTGACACAGGGCTCGAACCCTCAAACCCTGAGATCATGACCTGAACTGAAGTTGGATGCTTAACTGACTGAACCACCCAGATGCCCCTGGAATTCTCAGTTTTGTTATTTTATAGCTAAAGTTTTTTTCATTCCCTCCGGATTCTTTCAAGATTTTCTTTTGTCTTTGATTTTCTGTAGTTTGAATATGGTATGTCTTGTGCAATATTTGTGGTATTTATCCTACCAGATCATCTCTAAACTTCCTGGATTTCTGCTTGTGTGTCTGCCATTAATTTTGGAAAGTTCTATGCCATTATTATTTCAAATATTTCTTCTGCTCCATTCTTATTTCTTCTGATTACATGTATGTTACACCATTTGAAATTGTTCTTCAGTTCTTGAATATTCTGTTATGCTCATTCTTTTTATTTTTCTTCAATACATTTCTATTTCTGAAGTTTCTATAATCTGCATTCAAGCTCATTCATTTTTCTTTTATTTGTGTCTTAGGCATACTTCATTCTTGTTGCAGTGTTTTTTATTTTAAACATTTCCTTTTCTTAGAATTTCCACCTTTCTGCTTTCATTACCAATCTGTTCTAATATGTTTTCTACTTTTTTCCTTAGACACGTTAGTGCATTAATCAGTTATTTTATTTTATTTTATTTTATTTTATTTTATTTTATTTTTGAGGTGAGGAGCAGAGAGAAACAGAGAATCTTAAGCAGACTATGCCCAGAGCAAGCCTGATGTGGGGCTCAGTCTCATGACTGTGAGATCTTGACTTGAGCCAAAATCAAGAGTCAGATGCTTAAACAACTGAGCTCCCCAGGCATACCTAATCAGTTATTTTAAAGTCTGTCTAACAATTTTATCATCTGGGTCATAATGAGTCTGAGTATCATCTGAGTCTGGTTTTACTACTTTTTTTGTCTTTTTAGACTATTTTCTTCCTTTGTTCCTTCTTTTCTTTGTTCCTTCCTTCCTTCCTTCCTTCCTTATTTATATTTGGTATGACTTGGATTTTTTTTTAATTTATTAAAAAAATATTTGTAATGTTTATTTAGTTTTGAGAGAGACAGAGACAGAGCATGAGCAGGGGAGGGTCAGAGAGAGTGAGACACAGAATCTGAAGCAGGGTCCAGACTCTGAACTGTCAGCCCAGAGCCTGATCCAGGGCTCAAACTCACAAGCCACAAGATCATGACCTGAGCAGAAGTCAGAGGCTTAGCTGACTGAGCCACCCCAGTGCCCCATGACTTGGACTTTTTTATTGAAAGATGAACATTTTTTAAAAAATTTTGTGATGTCTATTTTTGAGTGGCGGTATGGACAGAGAGAGAGAGAGAGGGAGACATAGAATCCAAAGCAGGCTCCAGGCTCTGAGCTGTCAGCACATAGCCTGACATGGGGGGGCTTGAACCCACAAACTGTGGTATCGTGATCTGAGCTGAAGTCAGATGCTTGACCACCTGAGCCTCCCAGGCACCCCAAAAGATGAACATTTTGTATCAGGTATTAGGAACTGAGTTTAATAGGCTGTTAACGTGAGGATTCTTTCCATCTGGTTAGGAGTTGAGCTGTGCTTAATATTTACTGTAGCTATAGGTGCCAAAGTCTCTAGTGTCTTTTCTGACTCCCCTCTTGTCTTCTCTGAGTACTCCCCTTCAGAGAGAATTTGCATTTAGGTTTCTTTCAGATGTAAATCCATTATTGTCATACTGGAGTCCTGTTTATGTAGTGGTTATATGTGGAAGAGGGGAAGTTTTGTATACTCTTCTGATGAAATCACACTCTTTTTGTGCTCTTTTTTCCCTGCACTGTGACCTACAGAAGTGTTTTTCCATTGTGGTAGCTTTTTTATCTCCCTCAGATCAAGAAGGAAGTGAGAGGGGGATGGAGCTGAAAAAAATGATATTCCTCCAGGCGGGCAAAGGCTTTTATTCTAGGTGTACGCATTTATTATAAAGAATGTGCTGGTCATATTTTGCAGTGATTACTTCTCACCTTCTTCTTCCAGAGCAACAAGAACACTGATTTTGGACCTTCACAAGGAATCCCTTTTTCCTAGATGGTATGTTGTCTGAATGAAGAAACCCCACAAAGTGTGGGGAGCCCCCAAAACCACGGCTCCAAGGAGTTTTTAACTTTGATGCTACTCTATGGTTTCCAGAAATTCATTAAAATTACCAGTTAAGTACTCCTAGTACTTTATGTTTCTGGTGGGTGGCTTCTGATCTAGATAAGTATATCTTGGCTATGACTCTGAACTTGTCTATCTCTCTAGATTGGGTGATAGTTTGCCTTCCAACCGCAGTTCTCTGGTGGGTGTCAGAAAAGTTGTTGATTTTCAGTTTGTTCAGCTTTTTCTTGTGAAGACAGAATGACAATTTCTAAGCTTTTTATATGTCAGACTTAAAACCACAAGTAAAGCATTTTATTTCTTAGGGATAAGTACAAGTGAAACATTAGACCACAGTTAACAAATTGTGATAGTATGTAATATACTGATGGTTGGGGAAGTGAGAAAATAAGGATCACCATCATCATCACCATCATCATCCTAATCAAAACTGCAAAAGAAGGAAATGTAATATGACTCTTTTTTAAATCGTCATGAAATGATGAGATGGGAAAAATAAGTTCGAATAGCTCTATTTGTGTCATCTTATCTTTTCTTAAAGAAGAAGCCCTCACCTCCTCTAAAGGAAGACTGCTGAAAAGAAATGTCAAGCAAGACCTGCAGAAAAGCAGTTCCTCAAGTCAAATGGATTTTATAAAAACATTTGCATTCTCTTCCTTAAATGTACGCTTTTGTAAAGAATAAAAGTGAAAAGGACTAAGTGAGTCTTAGGAGAGAAATTGTGAACTTGGCATACTGGTGTTAATCACTGAGTTGAGATAAACTTTTCCAGTCCAGTCAAATTTATGTTTACCCAAAGCTTGACTTGCATTCTTTATATTCTCATTATGAGGTTTTATTTTGTTCTTCTTACCGTCTGAATCCTTGTGCCTAACAATTTGTCATTGCTACCATCTTTAATTACTTTTTGTCAACCTTTCTCATGTATGTAAATTTTCTCCAGCTCTTCCTAATGTTCATGGACATCCTTCAAATAAATACAACTTTCTTTTTGAACTTTCAACTCAGTGTGTTGCCTGGCATACTTTATGAACTAAAGGTGCAAGACACCATTACCTAAGAACACAGCAGCCATTATGGAATATTCAACCAAAAGGGTCAAAATCCAACAATGTGTAAAAAGAATTATACACCATGACTAAGGGGGATTTGTTCCAAATATATAAGACTGGTTCAACATTTGACAATCAATCAATATAATCCGACATATGAAAGGCTAGAGAAGAAAAATCATATAATCATATCGGTTGATACAAAGATTTACACAATCTAACACACCTTCATAATGAAAGCCTTCTTAACCTTCTTCTTCTTTTTTTTTTTAAATGTTTATATATTTTTAAGAGAGAGAAGCAGAGACGGAACACATTTTGGGAAGGGAAGAGAGACAGGGAGACACAGAATCCAAAGCAGGCTCCAGGCTCTGAGCCGTTAGCACAGAGCGTGACGCAAAGCTTGAACTCACAAACTGTGAGATCATGATCTGAGTGAAGTTGGATGCTTAATCGACTGAGCCACGCAGGCGCTCCCCCCTTTTTTTTAACACTTTTTTTTAATGTTTATATACTTTTAAGGAGAGTAAAAATCTTCTTGATAAAGAACATCTACAAAAAACCTACAGCTAACATCATAATGGGCCATTTCCTTAAAGTTAGTTGGATACCTTCCCCTAAATTAGGAATAAGACATGGATATTCTATTCTCTCTTATCACTCTTACTTAACATTGCACTGGAAGTACTAGTTAGCAAAATAATCAGATAAGAAAAAAAATTAAACTGTATTGACTGGAAAGGAAGAAATAAAAATCTTTATTCACATATGAAATGACTATGTATTGTAATCTTAAGACACTGACAAAAAATGCTGAAAGTATTAAGCAAATATATCAAGGTTGAAGGGTACTACGTTATTGTACAATAATACATGGAAAAACAAAAGACACAGAATAATGATGAAGACAGACTCACGTGACCTGATTTAAAGACTTGAAATAAGCAGCAGTAATCAAGACAATGTGGCATTGGCAAAAGAATAAACACAGAGATCAACAGAACAAAATAGAGAGCACAGAAATAGAGTCTTAGAAATAGAGCCAACTGATTTCTTTTTTTTGAGCCAACCGATCTTTGACAAAGGAGCAAAAGCAGTTCAATGGAGAAATGATAGCCTTTCTAACAAATGGTGCAATTTTTCCAAATCCTCTTCAACACTTGTCTCTCCTCCTCTCCCCAACCTCCTGTTTATAGCCATCTTGTGGGTACAGAGTGGTATCTCATTGGGATTTTATTCACATTTCCCTAATGACTGAGGATTTTGAGCATCTTTATATGTGTTTTTTTTTTTTTCATTTATGTATCCTCTTTGCAGAAATGTCTATTCAAGTCTTCCCATATTTTAATTGGTCTTGGTCTTTTTATTGAGTTGTGAGGATTCTTTATATATTCTGGATGCTAGACTCTTATCCCATATGTGATTTGCAAACATTTTCTGCCACTCTGTAGGTTGTTTTTTCACTTTCTTGCTAACGTTCTTTCATGCACAAAAGTTTTGAATTTTGATGAAGTCTCATTTATCTATTTTTCCTCTTGTTGTTCATGTTTTTGAATTTATATCTAAGAATTCTTTGCCAAATCCAAGATCATTAAGATTTGCCCTTACGTTTTCTTCTAAGAGTTTTATGGCTTTATTTAGTTTGTGATCCATTTTGAATTAATTTTTATGTATAAGAGTTAAAGGTCCAACTTTATTTATTTTTGCATATGGATATCTAGTTTCCCCAAATTATTTGTTGAAGAGACTATTCTTTTCCCCATTGAGTATTTTGTTACCCTTGTTGAAAATCAGTTGCCCATATATGTATAAGTTCATTTCTGGAATTTTTTTATCTATTCCATTGGTTTATACATCTACCTACACTGTTTTGATTACTGCAGTTTTGAGGTAAGTTTTGAAAGTGAGAAATGTGAGTCCTCCAACTTTTTTTCTTTCTATATAATGTTTTGGTTGTTTGGGAATCCTCAAAATTCCATATGAATTTGAGGATCAGCTTTTCCATTTTTACCAAAAAGACCATTAGGATTTTGATAGAGATTGAATTGAATCTATGGATCACTTGGAGTATCTTAACAATATTGTTAATATGCTAGCTTAACAATATTGTTTTCTAATTCATGAACACAAATGTCTTTCCACTTATTTAGGTTTGCTAAATATTTTTTTAATGTTTATTTATTTATTTATTTTTTTCAACGTTTTTTATTTATTTTTGGGACAGAGAAAGACAGAGCATGAACGGGGGAGGGGCAGAGAGAGAGGGAGACACAGAATCAGAAACAGGCTCCAGGCTCCGAGCCATCAGCCCAGAGCCCGACGCGGGGCTCGAACTCACAGACCGCGAGATCCGTGACCTGGCTGAAGTCAGACGCTTAACCGACTGCGCCACCCAGGCGCCCCAATGTTTATTTATTTTTGAGAGGAGAGGGAGAGGGAGAGAGCAAGCAGGGGAGGGGCAGAGACAGAGGGAGACAGAGGATCTAAAGCAGGCTCTGTGCTGAGAGTCTGATGCAGGGCTCAAACTCCTGAACTGTGAGATTATTACCTGAGCTGAATTCAGATGCTTAACTGACTGAGCCACCCAGGCACCCTTAAATGAACTTGTTTTAGATTTGTCCCATATGTTCTTTGTTCTTCTTTTCCTCTAACTTCTTTTGAGTTAATTAAATTTTTGTTAGTGTTTCTGTTTAATCATTGCTTTTGGTTTATCACCTATATCCCTATTATTTTTGTGGTTTCTCAAGGGATTAAAATAGACATCTTTTACTGATCACAATTGAGGCTCAAATAATATTACATTCATTTATGCATACTCTAGGAATATTACTACAATATCTTTCCATCTCCCTTCCATTCTTCCATTCTCTTATCCCCTTCCATCACATTAACAATTTCTGGCATTCATCAGTCTTTAGGTAGATCCTAGTTTCTATCTAGTGTCATCTTTTTCCTCAAGCTGAAGAATTTCCTTTAATATTTCTTGTAGTGTACATCTGCTGGGGATGGATTTTGTCATCTCTATTCATAGAACAATCCTTCAGTTCAGCATCTTTTTTGATATGTATATATTTTTGCTAGATGTAGAAATTCTAAATTACCAAATTATCTCTCTATTTTTAACAAATGATGCTTCATTGTGTTTTGTTTGCATAGTTTCTGAAAAGAACTTTGAACTTCTGATCTTAGTTCTTGTGTGTGTGTCTTCTTTTTGTGGATGTTTTAAAGAAAATTAACTTGTTTTCAACAAGTAGTTTTCCTTTTGTTTATTCTATTTGAAGTTATGTGGATATTTTGGATATTTATAGTTACCAAATTTAGAAAATTTTCCGTTCTTAATTTTTCAAATTTTTTTTTATGTCTCTCCTTAATCTTTTTCTGAACTTCTAATTACACATATGTTAGACCACTATTGGTAGTTTGGGGTCTTTTTTCTCATTTTAAATAATTTCTATCACCATGCCTTCTAGTTCATTGACTTTCTCTTTTGCAATGTTTTATCTGCTGTTGACAACGAAATGTGAAATTTTTATTTCCAGAACTTTTAATTCTAGGTATTTTTATCTCCAGAATTCACTTGGTTCTTTTTTATATCTTTTATCTCTCTCCTCATTATGCATGTGTTTTTTAAATTAAATTATGAAGCACATTTATAATATGTGTTATAGCTGTTTTAAAGTTCCTATCTGCAAATTCTATCATCTGTTATTTTTCTGTTTCTAATGCCTGTTTATTCTGAATAAGTTTTAACTTTTTTTAAACTTCATCAGATGTTCAATAATGTTTTGAATGCATGCCAGATGTTGGGAATTTTATAATACTGAGTGATGGATTATGTTATATTTCTTTAAAGAATGTACTTTATTCTGGGAAGTAGCTATTCTGAGAGTTGCTTCAGGCTCATTTTAAGTTTTTATAAGGTGAGTATAGGTAATCTTTAGTCTACAGCTAGTTTCTCTCCACTCCACAAACCAGACTTTTCTGAATCTCTACCAAAAGCCTCGTGCATATATGATCTTCGCTCTAGCTGGTGGGTCCTTGAATTTTTCCCAGACTTCTCTGAGCTCTAGAAGTATTAGACTTAGAGATTTTTACTAATTTTTTCCATAATTTATTTCTATAGGTATCCTTTGCTTCATGGAATGTCATCCTACACATGACAGATCGGTATTCAGACAAAGATACAATTAAACTTTTTCTCTGTTCTGCTCCCTCCTCCTTACCTATAAATTTTAGAAATCTGCCTCCCAAAATACTAAGCTTTGCTTTCTTTACTTGGTGAGACTTCAGACTCTGCTTTTCTACACGCTTCTTGCCCCCACTTGGGACAAGTTGCCTATAGCTAGAAAATGAGCATTACGGGAACGTCCACCTTATTCCCCCACCCCCCTTTCCTAGTTAGCCAAGGAGAACAAATTGCACAAGAGTATTTCTTTATGAGCGGAAGCAAGATTTACAAATTATTTTTTAAGTTGCTGAACAAATAGATTTTAAAAAGAAAGTTTTCCTGAATTTTTCAAGAGTTTAAAAGTTTAGAAATAACAGGAATTTTCATTATAGACCAATTTTGAAATCAATTTTGAATCATATTTTTAATTGTTTGAAAGATCCCAATTTTGTAACTTAAAATTATTGTAATCTTGTTATCAATAGCATCAATAATGTGTTTCTTTTAAAGACCTTAAAAGCCTTTCATGGGTTATATCATCTACTACATTTTTCAGGTGAAAAACTTATAATATATAAGGTTAAATCAAATTGTTGTTTTAAGTATAAATGCAATTGGCCAATTAATAGATTTTAAATCTCTCAAGCAAGCCTCATAATTCATTCACCTATCCATCCAGCAAATTTTATTACACATGTTCTAGGGGTCAAACTTTTCCATAATCTCTATGTTTATTTCTTAGATCCGGGTTTGCTTCCTAGGCACTGGTATTTTTGTTTGTTTGTTTGTATGTTTGTTTGTTTTCATCCGGTTTGAGCAATTGACTGGATTTGTTGCTTTTGCCTACTTGGCAAATCTCTGAGTGCTGTGTGAATATTTATAGCATGAAAAACTTTTAACTTCCTGCTTTTCTCATTATTTTTCTGAAGGCAAACACAAATACTTTTTTCTTTGCTGTTAAGAAGCCATATAGGGAGGGGTGCCTGGGTGGCTCAGTCCTCTAAACATTTAAGCATTCCACTTCAGCTCAGGTCATGAGCTCACAGTTGGTGAGTTTGAGCCCCTTATAGGGCCTCTGCTGTCAGTGCAGAACCTGTTTAGGATCCCTCTTTCTCTGCCTCTCTCTCTCTCTCTCTCTCTCTCTCAAAAACAAATTAAAAAAAAAAAAAGAAGCTATGTGGGGAGTTTATTTTCAATGGAGTAGTTATAACACTTGCTAATTTTATAAACTCATTGGTAAAGACTTGAATTAGTTACCCATAAGAAAGCCCTATTCTTTTATTTTTGATTCCCTCTATGATGCAAACTGCAAAGTGAAAATATCACTTTCCAGATTCCCTTATTGCTATACATTTTCTTACTGTTAGACATATACAATGAATTGCAAACAAGAGCCATAAAGTGGCTCTAGAGGGAAAACTTTTTAAAAATAAAGAGATAGCATTGGGTCTTTCAAACTTTGCTTCACTGATGATTGCCTTGTTTTTGCTAGTTTGTTTTTTTTATTTTATTCATTTCTTTATTTTTTAATGTTTATTTATTCTTGAGAGAGAGAGAGAGAGAGAGCACGAGGGGGTTAGGGGCAGAGAGAGACGGAGGCACAGAATCTGAAGCAGGTTTCAGGCTCTGAGCTGTCAGCACAGAGCCTGACGCAAGGCTCAAACCCATGTACCATGAGATCACAACCTGAGCCAAAGTTGGAAGCTTAACCTACCGAGCCGCCCAGGCATCCTGCTTGTTTGTTTTTTAGATATGGACTGCATGTCTGGAGTGTAACTACTATCTTACAACCATGAACTGAGAAGCATTAAGACAATGTCTAAATTCCACCAGTGATGGTGCAGAAATATTATAGAGCCTGGATCACTGACCCTGGGTATTTGGACAGCTGCACCTTGCCGGCAGCCTACATTTGATCTTCTTTTAAAGTAAGATAGATAAATGAAGGGGCGCCTGGGTGGCTCAGTCGGTTGAGTGTCTGACTTCAGCTCAGACCATGATCTCACACTCTGTGAGCTCAAGCCTCACATCGGGCCCTGTGCTGACAGCTCAGAGCCTGGAGCCTGTTTCAGATTCTGTGTCTCCCTCTCTCTCGGTCCCTCTCCCGCTCATGCTCTGTCTCTCTCGCTCTCAAAAATGAATAAATGTTTAAAAAAATTTTTTCTTAAAGTGAGATAGATATATAATGATTTCAGCCATCATCAGTTATATATATTATAATACATATAATTATAATATATATGATATATATCACTATATATATTTTTTGCTTTTGGTAAAATGATTCCATATCTAGTTCAAATATATTCTCTATTTCACAATTTCTGATTGCCTTATACAGTATAACAGAAGACACTACTGGCACTTTTGCTCTGCAAATAGAAATTTATTCAAACCTCCACTCTAGAGAAAGGGTACCTTAATTCATTCCCTTAAGTAGAAGGCACTCAGGGCAGAATAGACCAGTTACCCCATTTTTCACTGAGCTTCTAACAAGTTCAGGGAATAATAGTTTTTTTTTTTATTTTTTAAGTTTATTTATTTATTTTGGCGGGGAGGGGCAGAGAGAATCCCAAGCAGGCTTCACGCTATCATCATGAATTCAGATGTGGGGCTCGATCTCACAAACCTGGGAGATCATGACCTGAGCCAAAATCAAGAGCTGGATGCTTAACCAACTGAGATACCCAGGCACCCTTAGACTGAATCTTTCTAAACCACTGTCAATAAAATCTACAGAAAGTGTTTTGCTTATCTTCTGGTCAATTAGTTGTTGCCTATCTCCTTCAAGTTTTAAATGTCTGAGGTGGATGTGGTACAATATTATTCCTTTAGTTACCTAACTTTTTAACTTTCTTTATTTAATTTAACAAATTTATGAGGAAGAAGACTTTTCCTCAATTGGTTCAACATGAAGAATTCTAAAGAAGTGATGAGCTATCATTTTTATTTCTTCACTAAGAGATTCTGTTTAGAAGCCTGACTCTCCAATCATACCATCTGAGGTTTGAATCCAAGCTCTGATATTTACAACTGTGATTTTAGACAAGAGATTACATGTCACAGAGTCTCAACTTATTTTTCTTTGCAACGTGGATAACGTATATCTAGGTCATAAAGTTGTGAGAATTAAACGGACCAATGTGTGTTTATGCTTAGTTCAATTCCTGAAACAGATTATTATTATTATTTTACAAATTAGCTTTTAATATATGATAGCTATTGTTACTTTTAGTGTTAATTATCATTCAGCACTTGAGATTGTGGCACACTGTTAATTCAAATTACTTTCTTAATTTTTATTAGCCATCAAAGTCGAGTTGGACAAAATTATGTCAAACCACAAAAATCCTGTCCTTACATATAGGTGCACAAAGATGCATTTGTTTAACACAGTATGAAGTAAATATTTATTAATATCCAATTAGTCACATTGTAAATGACATGGTTAAAATAATATGTAAATCGGTGGGCACCAATATACTCATAGGATTTGGACCATACATACAAATAACTTCCACTAATCAGGCTCAGTTTTATATACATGATTCCATAAGTTGTTAAGAATTTGTTTCTCATGAACTCAAAAATAGACCATTTGAGTAATCTGGTACGGTGTCCCATTATCACCCCTTATTTAAAAACTTAGAGGTAGGTGCATCAATATTAGCCAGAGGCTCGAATCTTCCACATCTTAAAAGTTTCGTGTTGTTACGCTAAGGCTGCCGTAACAAAGTGCTGCAGACTGGGTGGCCTAAACAACAGAAATTTATTTTCATGCAGTCTTTGAGTTTAGAAATCCAAGATCAAGGTGTGGCCAGGACTGGTTTCTTCTGAGGCCTCTCCTTTGCTTATAGATGACTATCTCCTCTATGCCTTCACACGGTCTTGTTCTGTACATTTGTGCATCCCAATCTCTTCCCATAACCGCATCAGTCATATTGGATTTAGGGCCCCCCTTAATAATCTCATTTTGTTACCTCTTTAAAGATCCTATATCCAAATACAATCACTTTCTGATATCTAACTGTTAGGATTTCCACCTAAGAATTTTGGGGGGACACAATTCAGCCCAGAGGATGTAGGTATTAGACTGTGACTTAGTGGATCCAGAATGGAACATTCCCTAACTTTATATGTTCAGAACTTTGATTCATTAAGTGAGTTAAATCAAATATTAATTCTAATGTTTTTCTTATTTAAAAAAAAGACGGCATTGATGTAATAATTGATAGATTTCCTCTGGTTGGAAACACCTAATTTGAAATTTATGCAAAGCTAAGAACATTTGGATGCCTTATGTATGCATTTGTAGAAACTAATGGTATCTATTATTTATTCTCTTTAAGATTAAATGTTTTTGAAACTAAATTTCTAATCATAAACTTGCTGCTGTTGTATATTTTTGCTTAACTGTTTCTTCTCCTTTTAATGCATCTCTGAAAGTATGATTTGGATAAATTCCTATTTATCATAATTATTATCATCTGAGTACTAGTAGAATTATTTTTTAGCAGATGATAATATTTATAATAATTGATTATGTGCCAGTTTGTGTATACATAGCATATGAGGAAGTCATCGAAAGCACAATATTTATTTTCCTTGTCTAATGTGCCACAGTGTTTCAACAATTGCAACGCTAAAAAGAGAGAGAGAGAGAGGGAGAGAGAGAGAGGGAGAGATGGAGAGAGAGTAATGTTTGATGGAGCGCAAGTAACTGTTCCCCTGAGGCTCAAACAGAATAGCATGTGATAACTTCCAGGGAAGCATTTGAATAGTAGTGAGATTTTCTTGAATGTCTGCACTGTTGTAATACAAATTAGGTAAAAATAACAAAATGAGTAAATGTATTCTAGACTCATTGTATCTTTTTTCCCCTAGTATGTTTTTTTTTTGAAAATTCCTTTCCTCTAGTAGATATATATTATGCATGTTTATATATATATATATATATATATATATATATATATATATATATATTTGTTGCGTAAGTCTAGTCTATTTGGCTTTACAAGTTTTCACATTAGCTAGTTACATAACACAGCATGCAATTTGTCCTTTGTTCAAAATTTCCCGTGGTTTATGTTGTTTTCAAGAAATGAATTAGGAAACCTCAGAAAATTGGTTACTGAAATTGAAATGGGAATGGTAGGACCCATTCGGAAACCTGCCTTTTGGTGTTCACCTCAAAGCGTGCTTGTGTGTGTTTGCTTGATTTACATTTAGCAATATCTAAGTGCAAATAGTAATCATACACCAAAGTAAACGGGACTCTACGCAATTGCTTCCTCCGTTTCTTCAATTGCGGTTGCAATCCCATAGATTCCAATCTTGACAGGTCGCATAATTAGAAAATTCTCTTTGTCTTATTAAATGTGACTCTTCTCAATAGAATTCACTTCATTGCCAGCAAAGAACAGAAAATATACTTCAAATCTAAAATGGGAAATCAAGGGGGACTGTTTTATTTTTATCTGTCTTTGTGCAAGCGACATTATTATCAAAGGATATTGTAATGCTGCAAATGTACTTTGGGGATTTAAATCACGCATTAGCCTGGAAAGCAAAAAGTGCTGTAGGGCCCATGCAATATATTTTCTCATTAATCTGATTGAAAGATTATCCTTCCTATAGCTATGAAAAGTCTAATACTCATATATCCATCTTCTCTGCTAGTAAAATTCAGCTTTGTGCAAAGTCATTGTCTCTTGTGTCGGGGGTCCAACACTTTTCTTCTCTCGGCATAAGCCCATCTGTATTAAAATAAATTCAGAACAGGCCGCCATTTCATGCACACATTTTGATTATTTCATAAGCTGCTGTGGAAAATGGAAGTATCAGCAAGCCATGCAGTTTCCTGGTAATGTAATGCTGTCATTACCTCAGTGGTCATGTGAAAAAGTTTAGCTGTACTGTCTTTGACAAATGTTCAGTGAGTCAAAACAGTGCATTTAAATGAAATGCAGATACGAATGAGCCATTACTGCAATCACAACTGTAGCTTCGAGATTATCTTATATGAATATATACACTTCCTCTCTAACCTGACATTTGCAATACATAACTAGCTGTGCGTTTGCTCTCTTGCCACTCACCCCGCCTCCTTTCTCCACATCATCCTCCAGATTCAGAATGGAGGAAGGGGATGTGATCAGAGGCTGCATGCAGTAGTAATTGAAGACACTCCTGATGATTTCATGCAATCAGACAGGCACACTATTTGTTATGAAAATTAAGTAAAGAAACAAAGCAGATTTATACATTGCTTTGCTACGGTCAATACCTCCGCAAAAGATTAGCAAATCCACACAAACAAGCCCATCAAAAACCAAAACAAAACAACACATGGAGAAACAAAACACAAAAATCCAACCACTTATATGCTTTTCCACATAAGAGACTCGCTGAAAATTTTGGGTAACCTTCGTCGTAACTTGTAGCTCTTTGTGATTTTAAGTTTTAATGAAACTACGGGAAATGTCTTCAACTGAATGATTCCTATTCAGAGCACTTTGAGTGCTGATACCATGAACGGTATAGATGGCTCCGGCC
This sequence comes from Panthera pardus, assembly GCF_024362965.1. NCBI lineage: Eukaryota > Metazoa > Chordata > Mammalia > Carnivora > Felidae > Panthera > Panthera pardus. The sequence continues at coordinate 25,153,896 of NW_026527002.1, forward strand.
ATAACTGTCACACAGATAATATTCTTTTATGCCCCAAGACACGAAGATGGTGCTGTAGATAACCAAAAGAAATAAGCCGCCACCATCACTAATCTGCAGGTTTGAGACAGTATAGCTTTTGCATGGTTAAGGGAAGGTAAAATCACCTACCAGGGTAATAGAGAAGACATTTTAAAAGTGAACAGGACCTGGAAAAATTAAGGCTTTCATATTTATTTGTAATCCATATGCACCATGGATCAAATCGTCCATATCCTATTTTATGTGTTTATGTATGACAATTGGAAATGCAAAATGAGCTGGGGCCTTTCCATTCCCCCAGGACACTTTTGCTAATGCAGTGAAATGAAAATCTAAGCAGTATTTGGCCTTAGTGTTCCCTTCAGAGGTTAACTTTGGAGATCTTAAGTGTGTTCTGATGGCTGGATTTGTAATGTATGTAGCAGATTAGAGTGTATTATGATATTCAGATGCACCACCCGAGCAGTATAAAAAAAAAAATTGCTGTCTGTATTTTTCTCACCCAGCAAATATTTCTTGAGGGCTTTTTACATGGATAAAATTGAATTTCACATTCCCATTGCATAATGTGACTTATCAACTACTTTCTGTATGTGTGAGCCTGGGGTTTGGTGAACACAAATCATAACCAAAGTTTGATGAACACCTTCTATAAAGCTAGAATACTGGATCCATAAAAAGAGCATAATTAGTTTTATGTCTGGAAGTACATTTTGGGGTGAAATACATCATTTCATATCACAATGGAAGGCATGTTTACTGACAAGGAAAATAGTATTCCTTCGTATTTGTTCATAAGGAAAAAAAATAAAGTCAAAATAAATTTTGAAATACCAAAAGTATTTATCTTTACTTCATTTAAATGGTTGTTTTTCGTATGCAGTCTGAAAATCTCAATCAGAAATTCTTCCATTTGAGAATACAGGCTGGCATTCAAGACTCACGGAAACAGAGACAAAAAGAATGATAAGCCAAATATCTTGAGAATTGGACCGTACAATAAAACCATTTTCTTATTATTTGCTGTAAGACTGTGATGGCTTTCCGGGGGAAAGAAAAATTTTACTTGAAAATGTAGAGCAAGATACACAATTTTTTTAATCGAATACAAGAACTATCAATACTAATCTGTTAATTTGTGCCCCAAAATGCAATCATATTGTTGGGACAAAAACACAATGCATTCAGGAAGCTATTAAATGCACAGCAGTATTTGAAATCGAAGCACAGTGACTTGTTGTTATGGCATGCTGACATTATTGGTTCTTGTATATAGTTACATAATGATCTCTGAAGCCAGCTTTAAAAACTGTTCTATAAAACCAGTTAACAGATGTCAAAATCTGACTACAGAGTCAACTTTCTAAGATACTTACCTCAAAGCTACATGTAAGGACCCCTTTTCCAATTTGAAAAAGGAAAATCCCAAAACAAAATATTGCAATATTTTCTCTCTCCAAAGGTACTCTGTGGTATGGCAGGCTCTTTTGCCTTTTATTTCCAGTTTATTACGGATGTCATCATCCAATGGTCATTGACCTAAAAAAACATGCTCCACTGAAATTATGTCCAGGTCAGAAACACACACACACACACATACGCATGCACGCACACACACACATACACACACACACATTATTTGCTATGACTTTTCTCTATCAGCATTATTGATACAGCATATACTACTTATTCTGTGTAAAAATTCATATCTTATATAAAGCCTGTATCATTTCAAATATGCAAAAGACAATATAATCAGAAATCACTTTACCCATAACATAATCATTTTTTATGGTCATATCTTGTAACATACTAGCACCTGCTGGGAAACGTCATCTCACAATAGAAAAGAATACAACAGTTATGGCGTTAGAGCATCCAGTAGTGTTGTGGACAAATATTTTGGATCATTCTTTTCTAACTCAAAGTAAACAGCATGCCTTCAAATTACACAATTATGAAGAATGAAAATATACCGAAAATAATTAAACATTCTCCTCTCCTTTCAAGTTTCCATATAAAACAATTGAACATTAGTATACACACAAAAAAGAATCAGTTTCCATGCTTTTGCATATTTCTCAAATAAAGAAGATGGCATCTAGCAAATGGAATTGCTACTGTAAAACTGCTTTTTGTTCTGTGAAAGCCCTTGCTTTTGTAATTGTAAATGAAGCTGTTTCATCTGGTTTATATGCTGCTGTTCCTGCTATTGCAGCTCAGGGCAATACAAATGATTAGTTGCCTGATTCCAGATTCATATAGGCTCAACTATGAGAACTAGACTCCAGCATTTAAATGACCGACCTGATGTGAGAACATAAACCATTCCAGACCATTTATACAAATGGAACCGGCCAGGCATTTTATCATATCTCCTATTACAGGGAATAACCCTGTATCAACTCCATGCACTTTTGCTTTTTTGCTGTCACAAAATATTGGGGTGTGCTTTCTGTTCATTTTTATTTTTAGAAAGTTTTGACATAAATATCCCACCCGCCCCCCCAAAAGAAAAAAAAGATATTTTGGGATCACAGTCTCAAGTGGTCAAAGCTTCATGTTTCAGTCAGTTGCACTTCAGTGAAGAGGTCTCTATAAGAAATGTTTCCCTCAAAGGAAACCATCCTTTCCTGTAAATTAAGTTTCTGAAGAGTTTCTCTGGAATACAAAAGTGTGGACTTCAAATGAGTTCACAAGATAGGATTTGCATATAAAAATCAATCATTCTATTTTGGGTTGAACATCCAAATTACCTGCTTAAGCTTTCATATTTGTAATTTCATATTCCTAAAGAGTTTGAAATGTCAGTGAATACTCTCCAAATCCTCATTTCTACCTTTCACCAGAAGGTCTAAGATGTCAGTTTGAAAAATTGCAAGAACTATATGAAGTTTTGCAAAAAATTTCAACACATAGTTTAAGCATCCTACTAAATTAGCACAACTGAAATTTAGACTTTCCTACTATGGTTTATGGGCTTGAGATTCCACCTCCCTGAAGTTAATGGAATAGTAACTGAGCAATAATACATGTGAAAAAGATTAGAAAAAAATAATGCTGAATTTTGTAAGCCACCCAGACATATCAGAGTCCCTTTCCTTTTAATAAACACTGTGCACAACAAGAATAATGATGAGCAACCATGCAACAATAACAAAATGGACACAACTGCTTTTATGAAGGTTTATAAGAAAAATTAAGAACCAGCCCTGATCTGATTTTATTAACTGAGATGATGGAATAAACAGCCTTTTTTTTTTTTTTTTTTTTTTTAGTTTATTTATTTTTGAGAGAGAGAAAGAGAGAGAGAGAAGGGGAGGGGCAGAGAGAGAGGGAGAGAGAATCCCAAGCAGGTTCCACACCCAGAACAGAGCTAAATGTGGGGCTTGATCTCACTAACTATGACATCATGACCTGAGCTGAAATCAAGAGTCAGATGCTTATCAGACTGAGCCACCCAGGAGCCCTAAGACTTTTTTTTTAATGGCAGTTTTAAGTTCATAGCAAAATTGACAGAAAGGTACAAGGAGTTCCCACACACCTCCCTGCCTCCACACCTGCCTAGCCTCCATTATTAACATCCCTCAACTAGAGTGGTATATTTGTTACAATTGATGAACTTATATTGGCACATCATCAAGTCCTTAGCTTAATTAGGGTTCACTCTTGGTGTCATACATTCTATGGGTCTGAGTAAATGTATAATGACACATATCTATTACGGCATCATATGAAGTCTTTTCACTGCCGTATAATACTAAATTTCTCAGGTAATTGTTCTAATAATCATGTTTTGCTTGGGCTGTGAGGTCCAGGCTTAATAATATTATGTAACATGCCTGTGGGTGTCAAGCTAGAATAATAGAAACCAAGGCTACTCCTTGAAGCTTTTCTTGGCACTCTGTCTAAATTTAGACAGTTTTCCCGTGTTTCCATAGTAGCATCTATTTACCACTGTCATAGAAGTCATCACATTCAGAGAAATGGTGTGCCTGTCTAGGCCATAACTTACCATCCTCTCCAGCCTCCAACCCACTAACTAGACAATGAACTCATTAAATGTAAATCTTATGTTCTTTCTCTCCATATCATGCAAACTGTAATGTAGTCCACAGTAGGGCTCAATACATGTTTGAATAAATCAATAAGAATTGTATTGAAAATTAAAAATTCACTGTGTGACATTATGCCTGTGTTGTTTCTAGCTATTGCTACAACCTGAAATCAGTCACGTCTTTCTTAGTAGTTTAGATACCTACTAAACTTGCTAAATTGAATAAGAATAGAATTTTTATATTTAGTTCCCAAGTTATGTCTCATATATAAAAGTTTATAAAATGTATCTTTCACGTAATAAACATCTAAAAAGTTGACTTACAAAAGAGAAAGGCAACTAAAATTGATTGAGTACTTTCTGATTCTCAAAACACTGCAGAGTAGATATTATAGGCTTATTTGGGGGTTATTATTAAGGGGTAGTAGCCAGATGTTCAGGAAAGGCTGAATCACCTCTCCTTCTAATAGAGTTCCTAGTAGAGTAGTATAAAAATTATTATTTTTTTTAAATAGGTAACTGAGAAAAAAGAAATGACTTTAGTAAGAGTCACACGAGCGTTGAGAATGTAAACAAAGCTTGAATAAGAATTAAACTGATGCATGCGGTCTAGGCTCAAGCCCCAAATGGAGCTTCAAACATCTCTCTAAAAATCAACCTTGGGATCCACACACTAAGGTACTCTTTCAAAGTCAGAGAGATCCCAAAAGAGCCCTGGGTCCATTTAAACCTCCATTTGTAAGGAACCAGCAGAGACAAAGTTTCCTTTGGGGTCCTGTATTAACTAGTTGATTACACCACCTCATTGGGGGTAGAAGACACAAATCCACGAATCTGAGGTAGAAATATGTAAAAGGGGGCATGAGAGTTTTTCTCTTAACACAGTGTCTCCAACCAGAGATATCTTTGGCTCATCAGTGCTTGAAAATCTGGCAAATAAGCCAGAAGATCTTTTCTCTACAGAGTAGATGTTATTATTATTATTTTATGGGTGGATAGGGTGAAGTGCAAAGTCAAGTTCCTTGCCAAAAGGTACAGAAGTAGGGAAGCTGGAATTTTTACCAGGTGTGCCAATTCTGAAATGTGTGCCCTGCTTTAAACCTAATGGGAGATTCCCGGATGATGCCACTTGGTGGAAAGGACCCACCCAGCTAACTGTGTCTAAACACGAAACTCCCCAGAACTGTCATATAACAGCCATATAAAATGGCTGCTATTTCAGCCATTAAGTTTTAGGGCAATCTGATACGCAGCAGTAGATAACTGAAATGCATGGGTTCCCTGAGAGTATTCCCATTTAATATTATAAACCATAATAAGACATGGCCCTCTTAGCTTATTGTTGAGATCTATTCTAGACTCACAGTTGATCTGAGATCACTTGTACTGGTCTGGAGAGCTTCCCAGATAGTTAACATCTAAATAAAGTATCGTGACTTTTTTTTTTTTTCAGTGAATCAAGATCATATTACATACCTTTGCCAGAGAAGTCAGGTTTAGCAGACATTGAAACATACTCTACTGACCCAACTTTCAACAAATGCATAAACTAACAATCCTGTATCATTTATTTTTATTTATTTTTTTTTAAATTAGTGTTTCCAAACTGGGAGCCCATCACAACCATATTTTTGTTTCAAGAATGTGTGTGTTTTTTTTTCTGGTTTTGATTTCTGGTTTTTAATTCTCAAAATGTAGACAAAAGTATGATAATTTGGTTTTTCCTCACTCTGTCAATGGGCTTCCCTTCTTTCACACAAGTACTTTAAAAATAATTTATCTGAATTCAAACATGTATCTGGTGTATGAATTTGGATCTTTCCAAAATCCTTTTACATAAATGACAGTAGTAGCAAATACAAGTGTTGTGGTTTGTCTGGGTGGTTATTATTCCCATCAACATGTCCCTGTGAAATATAAGATTTTTAACCTAATTGGTGAGAGAGACTCTCTGGAATAGTCCTCCCCAACATATAAATGATTGAAATAAAGATTTAAATGTCTTGAATAATCAAACATTCACAGGTTGGTCAATGGAAGTCATATTTGCGAGTGTGAATTATGCTGAAAGTTAACATTATTAAAAGTGAGTAAGACCCATGCTGATTAATAATTCATTAGCATTCTTTCACCTTCCTTTAAAATAAGCTATTACCTGCATTGTGGGAAAGCAGATAATAGACTATAATTTATCACTTTTTCAGGAACTAGAAGTGGTCTTATATTTTAAATCCTTGTTTTAATTATCCAGCCTGCTATTTTGATAACCAATATTATAACATCAGGAGGTTCAGAAGATACTGTGGGAGAGATATTTTGACATATTTAGTCTACATTTCTTGATTTCATAGTGAGATTGTAATGAGGAATTCCCATTTACTCGTGAGCTCAGCATTTAGATAATTGAATAATAAACCACAATCAATGAGGACCTTTAAAGATTGTCACTCTATGTTCGGATTGAACTTAAAAAAGGAAAAAAAAAATAGCTTGCAAACATTTTTGGCTCAGCACCGTTTGGTATTCAGAATGTAAATGAGATTTGTTATCAGGCAGGAAACCTGAAACTGATTTAACCTAGATATTAATCTTCATATTAAGGACATATTTACATTTCTTGCATAGCACAGTAGGTTAGCACTAGGAAGGATCTGCATTTAATTTTTTTTAAATGGCTTAGCCTAGTTGATGCACAGTGCATATTTCTCATCTTAACTATTTTGTTTATTTCATAGATTCTTCGATTTTCCCATGGTCGTGTTAAGGCTTGCTGGATAGAAAATACGCTGCAAATAGAAGCCAAACCACAGTAAAATGACTCTGCCTAACCCTAAGAGTTCCAGCCATTTCCTTTTATATTTTATAATAAGATATGACAACTCAATTTAAAGAAAATACACAATAGTTGCTGACTACAGTGAAAAGTTTATATTAAAATAATGTGTTGCTGTCGGGAGGTGGATAATTGAGCATACGGTAGGTAATTTCTGGCAGGGCTCCTGAAATAAGCAAAAATAATATCTGTTAACAGAGGATAAATGTAGATAATGTTCCCCTACCCAGTAATTAGGATTTTACTGTTCCCTGTTTAAATGCTGATGCAAGAGAAAATTAAGTAGGCGGCTGCATTTAGTCATTAAAGTTGAGCTGATACAAACTGTCTCAGTAAGACTTGACCTTTGATTGGGCCCCATTCCTCCTGATGTGACTCTCCCAGTTTTCTTCTGCATTTTAATGAGGACTGAGCAAACTTGAAAAGTCCAAACAAAATCTAACTGAGACTCTTAATTTCAAGAAGTGACTGCTGGGGATTTGAAACATTAAAGCTCTAGAAAGTTTCTCCTGCTTTCAGACAGAACCCTTGGCCATTTTGTCTCCCCCTGCCAATCTTATTTAATTCCGGGAAATAGACCTTTAACTCTTTAACATTGTCAAGGATGAGAGGTGAGGTGACCAGGTATTAACTGTCTCAAAGAGATAGCTCTTAAGAAAATTCCAATGGACTAATCTTTTCTTTTCTTCAAGAGAATTTACAAAATCAACACAGGCACAATCTTCTTGAGTAACAATGTTCACCAAAACAATAGTAACTTGAAAGCTGAAGTTAGTAGTAAGAATAGGAAAGTAGATATTCTTCCTCTAGGACCACTACCAAGTGATAGTATTTGTACAATGAATACAGACTTCCAAACAAAAATTTTAAAGCTAAACCTATTTCCAATTATAGACCAAGTAACTCCTCCCTCCTTTCCACTCAGTTGCTGGAGGTGATTGTGAGGTGCAAGTAATGGTCGACCTTCATCCATTACAGTTTTTGTTTGGGAATAGTTATAGGAATCTAGACATGATTAATACGGCTCACCATACTCCCTTGCAAAAGAAAAGAAGTGGGGACTTGGGGGTTATCGTCACTTATTGTGCTTTGAATAATTTCTTTCACAATGTTTCCTTGTTACTTGGCCCAGTGAGGAGATTTTTGCAAGCATAAGTAGGATGGATTAAAGTGAGGAAGAGAATAGAGTTAAGGAAGCAATTAGCCAAGTATTTCAAAATGTATTGGGGTGAAAGTCTCTATTACCATTTATCAGTGTGCCTGCCTTTAGTTGGGACCTGGAGAAAAGCCTCTAATCAAGCATTATTGTAAATGATAGACACTTGAATTTCTATAATCATAATCTTCCCCATACGCTTGGAAGCTACTCATGCCATTGCCACTAAATCCCTTTTATCCATTTCATCAAGTGTCCTGTCAACCCTTGCTCTTGTACCTTAGGTCACCTGGGATGAGTATTGACTACTTTCTTCTGTTACTAGTCTATACTTAGGTTTGGTTACTAACCTTAGATTTTTTTCTTTGTAAGGTTAATTACTACAGCTCTGCTTTCTTACTTGAACAGAGGGATCTCTTTGACCCCCACACTAAGTTAAATCTCTCTGTTATACAGTTCCAAAGGACCTTGTATCAAGCTCATTCATTCTTTTATTTAATCATTCAACAAATACCTGTGGAGTGGCTATTCTGTTCTAGGTACAACAGTTAACAAGGGAGACAAAAAATTCCAGGCTTCGTGGAGCTCACATATTACAATTACCTGTTATTTAATGCCTTCACATCTCCACTAAGATAGAGCTCTTTGAAGGCAGGAATCATAACTGTCTTTTTCACCACTGTTTCCCCAGCACTTTGCAAAGCTCTTGGAATATTGAAAAGGTGTAATGAGGATTTACTGAATTATTAAGTAAATAAATAAGAATTGCAATTTTACAGAAGCATAGGAATTTTATCTTCTATGAACAAATTAACCATGAAAGTATCTTAAAAAGTGACCTAATGAAACCATTAGATGGCAATACACTAGTACATAGGCACTAGAAATATGACCACACAGCTACCTTAAAATAACCAATGTTCTAGAAAAATATTTGGATTTGTTTCATACTCTGTGTCTTCAACATATATTAAGGCATAAAACACTTCCTAGCACTCAGTTTAAGTATACGTAGTATAATAATACACATTATTTGTGCGTATTAAAGTGATACCAGGGATCCCATTCTAGAATTATAGCAGCAAAATATGTCACATAAAACTAAGTCACAGACTATTTGTTACCACAGGTGATACATGTGCGTGTGTGTGCGCACACACATGCACACAATCTTTGCAAAATACTTTGAATGAACATTGAGTTACAATATTTTTGTTGTTAATAGGGTATTTTGAAATATCTGAATTCTTTTGACACTGTTAATGAGAGCAGGGAGTCCTCATGATGACAAAGCTAAAGTTCAAGTTCTGCATGGAGGCAAGATGTATCTTCAGCTGTCTTATTTTGTTTCCAGCTTTACGTGTAGCCAATATTAGGCTGCAGAGAAAGGAGGCAAATAGGGACCTAAACTCTGCCCATTTGCCATCTGTTCCAGCCTATGGGAATGGTTACATCACAGAAAATGTCCCATGAAATGATCCATGCATCACATGTGATTTTTTTATTTTTGTACTATCAAACATAAGCCCTCAAAATAATTTTAGACATGAAAGAAAATTATTTGCTCATTTAACAACAACAACAAAAATCTAGTAATAAGGCTGGTCACAGCTACCACTTATTCGAGGGTCAAATGATATTACCAGAACCCATTCGCAGCTTGAGATGATCAGAGGTGGCTTCCTTCTCGGGTACTGCACGTGATAGGAAGAAAGAAGCCCAGTTCCATGGCTCCTTCTCATACCACCAATCTCTACACAGAATGATCAGGACGGTATGATCATTGGGTAGCAAATGTTTAATTAAAGTTTATTACAGAGTTCATGTATCTGTCACATGAATATGTTTTCAACTTGCCCCGATAAAAAAAATTTATTGTTGGTGCTGAAGAAATAAATGAAACCCAAATCCCAGGAAGCCAAGGTCTGGCTACTCATCACACAGAAACATGCACAGAGATAGGTTTCTCAGCCAGTACTGTATGAATGGAGAGGGAGGGTTAGATATAAGAGCTACTATTTTAAAAATAGCATACAAACAAACTAAAAACGCAGTTTGGGTATTTGGTAACAAAAGGTACCATTTAAATTCTTCTAGAATTTCTTTGGCATATCGCTTTTACTTTTTGGTCTTTTTTTATCCTGTCATCAACTGAAAACACTGTCTAAATTCCAACCCTAACCCTTAACTCAGTCTTTCCCTACTTTCCATTCCCTCTGCATTTTCTCAGTGATCTTAACCACTAATGTGACATTGCATCGCATGTAACCTTGTATAATTTGTATCCAAATGACTCTCCCAGTACTATATCTGGCTATGACTTCTCCTAAATTTCTTCTGTGTGTTTTCTTTAGCCTTTTAAATATTTCATCTAGAATGTTCCACTGACTCTTCCTGTTTTACACATCAAAAATTCAACTCATCAATACCACTAGCCAGTTCTTTTTCTCACCTCCTTTATGACAACAATATTTTCTCTCTACCATGCTAATCGAGCAAAGGTAGTTACCAGATATTGACTGAACTTATCAGTTGTTTCCTTTCTGCCAATTCCACATGGGAATACCTACTTCTTCCCCATGCCAGGACACCTCTCATCAGCTCCCGGACAACCTGGACTCCAGTCATGAAACTCTGGCCTTTGTGTTCTTGATTGCATGACATGTGTCCAAACCAAAACTTTTGGGTCTTTTTACAAAGTTAATTTCACTCACTAAATTCTTGAAGATGCAACCCATTTCACCTGGATTCACAGCTTAAAAAGCAAAGCTCTATTTATTCAAATTACCGCTGCAAATATATCAACCAGATGAAGGAAGAGGATGCAGAAAGAGAAATATTTCCAACATGCTTGAAAACTCTGGATAATGAAAATAGGATGAAGTGCAATGGAAAGGCCTAGGTGCCAATATGCTGCTATAACAGCAAACACCTGGAAGAAAAGACCGCTTTGTTTAGAAAACTTGAAAGCCTGGATTCTTCTCCACCACTTATATTTGTCTTCCCAGGAATCATTACAGTAAATTCCTATCAATCTTTTTTCCATTACAAACTGCAGTTAGTCACTGATCCTTCTTTTGGCTTTTTTCCAAACGCTGTTAACATTACCTGGCTCTGAAAGAAATACCAGTGAAGAAAAATTTAACTCAAGATATTGTTGTTAGTCCATTTTTAAAAATATACAATCAATAGTCTTTTTAAAAATTCTCAGTCAGTACACCATAGTAAGAACAACAACCAACACGGCAGTTATTCAAAGTTCAGCCTCTGGGTCTATCTGAATTCCAAAAATTGGTAGAATAATATGGGGCAATTAACTTCCTTATGACTCAATTTGCTCATAAGGATAATAATAGCACCTACCTAATTGTTTTCTTTTAAGTGATTAAATGAGATAATATACTTAAAGTATATAGTATAATATACTTAAATATATATTTATATATATAATATATATAATATACTTAAAGTATATAGTACAATATATACTATATACACAGTAGTATATACAATATATATAGTATATATTATACTATATACTTTAAGTATATTATATAGAACAAATAGAACAACTGTTCAATGAATATGAGCGATTAATTATGTAGTCCTTATTCTGTATCAGAAATACTCTGTACCAGAGTTGTGACGGGTCACAACTTTGATTGTGGATTTTGGTATTATCCATGTGGTATAGCTATAGTAAGCCACTAAATATTTGTCCAGAAACTGATTTGAAGTTCTCAAATACCAATGATTACAAGATGATTCTGAAGTTTTCCACTTCTCTTACCACTCTAGATGAATTAGGTAGAAGTAAGAATTATACTTGTTCTGACTATGTTGCTAGCATGACCACTTGGGAACATTTTTAGCTATTGTGTAATATTTAAACAAATGAGCATAAATGAGCATATGGTTGAGGAGTTTTATCAAACATTTAATATTTATTAAGCTGTGCCTGTCAAACCAGGAATTATGTTAGATCCTAGTGACACAAAAATGAACCAGATCAAATCCCTGCCTTCATGATACTTACAGTCTTTATGTTATACAAGTCAGGCCCAAGAGAGCAGCTGAGCCTGAGAGAATGAATGTTGTGACAGAGAATAAACAGTTAAAGGAAAAAGTACAGTGTGAGGTATGTTTCCTAAGGATGCCTCATTATCCATTGCATGTGGCAAAGTTCTGTTTTTTTTAATGACATTCACAAATTCATAATAAATGTGACATGCCAGCATGTTCAAAGATTTAAAAGCTTCAGCTTTCATATTTGCATTCATTTTTTTTAAAAAGCAGAAACGCTTGGGCCTTTCACAAAGATCACATATATCCACAATTTCCCAGAGAAACTGCCTATGTTACTAAACAAGTCGGGCAGAGTTTAAACACCTCTCCCGGTATCTTCTTTCCTCGAAGGACTTCAGTTGGTCGCTATGTCAGCCAGGCACTGCCACGGCTTCAAACAGTTTTCCTCTTTATTGAGAGGTCACCCACAGAGACCCGGGCAGGCTAAGGCAGAGTTCACCTTTGCCTTCTTCCTTGGCTGTGTCATGTACCTGTGCAAATGGAATCCCCAGTTAGAGTGATCCCTGAGGCCAAGAAGTTCTATTAAACTGCAGCAAGAATTGGTCAGCTATTTGCTCCTGGGAAAATCCTACTGCTGTGACTAATAAGTATTTCAAAAGAAATAAATGAGCATTGTCATTCATCCTATGACTACAGGATGAGCTGCAATAGAGCTACTGGCCAGCAGACCCTTTATGTGACCCCCCAGTTACTACGTTCGTTCCCTAAATAGCGCAAATTGTCCCAGGACAGGATTAAATCCTTTTCCAACCACTACCATGACGAACCTGGTGGAGGAACACAGTATACAGTGAGACCAAGGGAATTGTTTGATACATTGAGGGGGAAGGAAAGGCAGTATCTGTGCCACATGAGTCAACAGGAAAGTTAGTTATACTAAAGTGTATTTTAATCGCATAAAATGTAAGTCTAACTAAAATATTTAAGGACAACACGTGTAATGACCATTATTTCCAAAATGTTAACTACATACTTGGGGACCATTGTGTCAGGTTCTCTGTAAGGTGGAATATATAATTACTGTTTACCATCACCACTATGACCACCGCCAAGCTTTCACCTCAATGCTATCATTTCAAAATAAAACAGAATATAAGAATATATAGCATTACTGTATTATCCCCACCTATACATACCTTTGCCCTTCTCTATCCTGTCTCTTCTTCAAGGTGGAGGGCACCTATGACACCATCTGTGAAGACTTAACTGGAAATGACTTCATTCTTCTTTCACCTTGTTCCACAGATCACATTTACCTTGGACTCTAGACATTTGTGAATTTATATAAATTTCTCTAATGAATGGAAATGACATCTCTGTAAGATTGTATCTATGTTTAATTGTCCCCAGTAAAAACCCCTTCCTAATGTTAGGTATTCAGTAGATATACTTCAACAAATAAAGGAAAAGGCCAAGTTCAAGGATGGACAAACCATGGATCATTTTCACTCTATTTGGCTATATGTTTTAAAATAAGCCCCACTTTTTTTTTTTTACTTTATATATATATATATATATATATATATATATATATGGTTTTCTTTTATTTATTTATTTATTTTCTATTTATGGTTCATCAATTTTTCCCTTACTAGAGCCAGAATGCCCATCATGTCAGAATGAACATACAGAAGTCAGGTACATGTAGCATGATGTTTACCCTGGGGCTTTTATAAACCCGTCTCCTACTTGTTCATTGAGGCTCACTTGATTGTTCCCATTATTGGCCAACTGTGTTGTACTCTAGTTTTCAAAACTTAGAATAGGATTTTCCTAGTATCTCTTTATATTGATGATTCCTTATACCCATTTATATACTTTTCAACCTTCAGCCCCTTTAACTATGACATAACCATAGTTCTAGACAACAGATATTCCTTCAGAAAGCCCTGACTGGGGGGGTGGGGGGGTGGGGGGCTGCAGCTTGATAAGACATCCTTGTCAATAGAAGGGAATTGAATATACATAAAACTTTTTGATTTGTGTTGTTCCTGACAAACGTAGAATAATGATTTGTATAATACTACATATTTCTCTAATTTATACCCTGACTACTTTCAGAAAAAAATACAATTAAAATAAGAGAGCATTATCACATGAAGAAAAGCAATTTACTTTTTCTGCTCCACATCTATGTTATTTCAATTACTCTGACTGATCTTTAAGATTAGTTTTGACTCTCAAGGTAAAAAGGAAAATTAAAATGGTTCATATAAATATACGAGTAAGGAAACCTATATTCCCTGTTAGATAAACTTTGCTCTACTTCTAAATTCTAATAGGATTATGAATCTTCATGTGAGGGACAGTGATAAACAACATATTTAGTAGAGGTTTTATAGACAATGCAAAAAAGTTTCTTCATTAAGATTTTTATGAACATAGAAGTCAATACTATTATGCCAATGCTTAGCTAAATGAAAACAATCTGTAATGAGCTAATAATTATAGACATTTCCAGGGCTCAAATTCATACAGATATAAATGGAAAATCTTTAAGAATAAATGATTAGTATGTCTCTTAATCATATCTATCATTGAAAAAATCGTGTCAACTCAAAATTGTTTATCTAGAAAAAATATTCTTCACACATGTGGGTGAAATAAAAGCATTTTCAGATAAATATAAGTTTAGCTAAGTTCATTCTGCTGTTAAAACATGTTAAAGGAAGTTCTTCAAGCTAAAAAGAAATGTCAACAAATGAAAAGTGAGATCTATAGGAAAGAATAAAAGGTGCCAAAAATGGGAGATAGGTGTAAATATAAAAACCAAAATTTCCTTATCATTGTTTTAATCTTTAAATGTTATTTGAATATTTAAATTTTTAATGTTTGTTTTTGAGAGAGAGAGAGAGACAGAGCATGAGCAGGGGAGGAGCAGAGGGAAAGAGGCACAGAATCTGAAGCAGGTTCGGGGGTTTGGGCTGTCAACACAGAGCCTGAAGTGGGGCTCAAACTCACTAACCACGAGATCAGGACCTGAGCTGAAGTGGGATGCTTAACTGCCTGAGCCACCCAGTCACCTCTGTTATTTGAAGATTTAAAACAAAAATGATAATATTGTATTGTGGGGCTTGTAATGTATGTACTAATAAATTATGTGACAAAAATACAAAAAGGATAGAACTAAGTCTAATTATATTCTTAAGGTTTTTATAATTTATATAGAGTAATTATTAACTCTAGTTAGGTTGTAACACGTTAAGATTGTATATTGCAATCTCTAAAATAAAACAAAGAACCAATAAGCCAATAGTGGAGCTAAAATGAAATACTAAAAAATAGTCAATTGATACAAAAAGAGGGCAGGAAAAGATAAAAAGAAATAAGATAGATCAAGTGATAAATAAATAGCAAGAGGGTAGATATAAGTAAAATCATATTAATAATTACCTTAAATAAAAATGGACTAAATACTTCGATTAAAAGAGAAATATAGTCAGACTATATAGACAGACTATATAGAGAGAGACTATACAAGAGAAATATAGTCAGACTAAAAATTTGTATACATTAGGTCCACTTATAAAGACACAAATAGGTTAAAAGGAAAAGGAAGGCAAAAAGCATATCATACAAATAAGCATAGAATAGGTGATATGCCTACATTAATATTAGATAAGTTAGACTGACAACAAGGGGCATTACCATAAAAAAAAGTTACTGTTCATAAAAGTAAATGGGCAATTCATTAGGAAGATATAAAAATTGTAAATGCCAAAACAGATGAAGCAAAAGCTGATATATCTAAAGGTAAAATTAGGCAAATCAAAAACCATAGTTGAAATTTTTAACACCCACTATTATAGTTGATATAACAAGTAGACAAAAATCAGTGAAAATATAAATTTGAACAACATGATGAACCATGGTTAACATAGGATTTATACATATTACCACCAAAATCTGTAGTCTGCACCTTGTTTCCAAATGCAAATTAGATATTTGTTAAAATAAATGTTATTTTAAGGCGTATAATAATCTTCAAAGAGTTCTGAAAATTTTGAACTTTACAGAGTGTTTTCTTTGACCACAGTGAACTTGACCACAATATCAATAACAATAAGATGCAAAGAAACCTCCAAATATGTAAAAGTTGAAGAGCAAACTTCTAAGGAATATATGGTTCACAAAGAAAAGAAAAATGGGAAAATATTTCTACTGAATGTGAGTAAAGAAAAATGTTGAAATATTTGGGATGCATTTAAAGCAAGCCATCGAGGGAAATTTATACCGTTAAAGGCTTTCAGTACCAAGAAGATCAAACTGAAGTCAATGATGTATGCAGCAACAATAAGAAGAAATCTTAAAATAAAACAAAACATTTTGATGAACCAAAATATCCCGAAACAAAAGAACGCACACTCTTCGTTATTACTTACAGGCAGTTCAAAACTAGTCAAATCTTTAATGAGAACTGAAAAAACAGTTGCCTGTAAGGAGATGGGAAAGAGTGAAAGAGGGCATGGAGTAACGTCCAGGCACTGTTGTAGACCTTGATGAAGGTCTTTGTTATTTGGGTTCATGTTATTTTGGGTTCATGAAAGTTTATTGACTTGTGTTCTTTACATCTGAGCACTTAACTGTAAATTTTACATACATACATACACACATACATACTTACATAAGGGCAAACAGGCAAGATAAAAACAAACCCTGAATCCAAAAATAAATATAATCACACTCTTCCAATTGACACATAATATTTGCACCTAAATTCAAAACTCTCCATTTACAATCAAGTAGTCCTAGTTGGATTTTAATCTGAAGTCTTCAGTCTTCAGCTAATTTCAGTGATTTCAGAGTGGCAAAGGCAGAAAGATTTTTTTTTTTCAGTTATTGATACAACTAAGGCCTGCGTATTGAAAAGTATTTTCACAGCAATTTTTTTCCAGTAGCCTAGTAATCATCAAATAGCTTCATTTTTGCACCTGTCAGCTAGTTAATTTTAAATAGTTTGGTATAGTGGTGTGTTTACCACATTTCCCACATTTCTGTTAAAAAACAAAACAGACAACAGGCCCATAATGGAGTCACTGATGCTAAGTCTCACATCAGAAAACCAAGATGTAATATCTAACCTAATGGCAGTTTCAGCATCTCCTAGAAATATGACTTTTAACCAATCTGAAATTACTTGATCAGCACTAGCAAGATAATCTGCGTGATAGACTGTTGCTTTTCCCCCAATAAAAAGTGACCTTCGCTGAGACAACCCTCTCTTGTTAGAAAACTTCTTTTCCTGCCTGCCCCCTTCTACCTATGAAAGTCTTCCATTTTGTATAGCACCTTACAGATCCTTTCTGTTCTCTGGATGGGATGCTGCTTGATTCATGGTTCATTGAATAAAACCAATTAGATCTTCAAATTTACTCAGTTAAATTTTGTTTTTTAACACTCCCAAATAATGGCATAACTGGTCTGCAGGAAATGATTGTGCAGTTTTTCCCATTTGAACACTGGAGAATGTCAGCCAAAAACAATTATTTGATTTTTGGCCTACATGATGTTGATCAGTTCATTAGGGCAGTAATTTAAAGAGCATTTTCTGTAGTTTTCTGGAACCCATTCAGAATTCAACAATATGCTAATATCAGCTAAAAGAAGATGCCTATATTCCTAATTACTACAGCATGCATATACACAGTGTATTTAAAATGTAAATCACCATTTTGATCTGGAAAATAAAACATTAAGATGATTGGTTTATACCACTTGGAATATAAATTTACTCTGTCAACATACTTAAATTAATGAAATGTTGCCATCATTCTTCAATATTTTCTTTCTTCCTGGCATGAGCTAACTGCAACATTTACATAGTGAATAAGAAGACAATGTCTTGAAATTTTATGGTTAAGTGCAAACAACACTAATAAAAGTAACAAAAGGAATGTTGCCTGAATGACATTAGTCTTTTTTTTTTTTAACTGTTTCTGAAACAACCATGCAAAATAAGCTAGGGTTCAAATAAGGTGAGGACTGAGGTGGTTTGTTTTAGTAAGACCACAATGCAGTGAACAGTGTACTCTTTCCTATCACACAGTAACAATAACTACCTCTGGATATTTTAAAGTGTACATTATGTGTTTACATCCTAGAGTGTTTCTCATTTCCCAAGTAAAGTAGTAATCTTGGGCTTGACCTTGCAGTCTTTACTCTACAAATATTCCCCACAAGCCCTTTAATGACTTCAATAAGAGCTATAGAATTGGGCCCCACAAGGAGTATTTCCGTCTTTGCACCGAGCACAAGAAGATACTAGTTATGAAGCTGAATGAGGTGTGTGTAAAACAACAGGCTGATCATAGATGCTCCCCATATCAAAAGTTGCATTTTTTAAAGATTATTTTGACCCATAAAACTAACTTTCACTAATAAACCAACATAGCAGAAGTAGGCACCTACTGAATACCTAGTAGGTGACTAAGCTGTAACACATAGAAACTTCAATTCAAGCCAAAGCATTTAATCATTAGTGGATTTGAATGAATAAAGAAGAAGAAAATCTGCATGTTCAATCTCAAATAAGATATACTTGTACCACTCCAAAACCAGCCTTTATATAATTTTTAAATGGCCAAAATTTGATCATATTTAGATATGTTTCCTCCTTGGCCAAAGGGCTTTGTAAAAACTGATGCCACTCATTTATTCACTTAATCTACGTGATTATTATTATTATTTCTTTAGTTTCTTTCATATGGCAGGAACTGTTCCAGGAGCTATGAATATAGTGGTGAATAGGACAGGCAACATCCCCATCCTCATGTGATTTTGATTCTAGTAGGAGGGTTGGGCCAAAAACCTGTAAATATATAGTATACATTCAGGGTGCCTTCCCTTATGTTTCATAAGGTGGTATCTGTGGCAAGATATGAATGAAGTACAGAAGAAAGCAAAGGAGGATCTGAAAGTAAAGCATTCCAGGAAGAGAAAACAATCAGTGGAAATACCTTGAGATGAAACAAGTTTGGTGTATTAAAGAAGTGAGGACACATCAGAGTGGCCAGAGAGGAGCGAACAAGGAGACTGGTAGAAGATGTGGTCCAAGAGGGAGGCAGTGAACACACCACAAGTGGGTTTGCAGGTATAGCAAAGATTATGAGATTCATTTTAAATGAGATGCAAGGTGATCAGAGGATGTTAAGCAGGGGAGTTGATGACTTGAGCATTGTGAGCTGCTGCGTAAAGAATTGTCTATGGGCCAAAACTGAAAGGAGAAATGCCAATTAAAACTTCTGTCAGTGCAGAAAATTAAACATAATTCTAGCTGTTTTAAGCATGAAGGAATCTAATGCAGGGAAGTAGGAGCTTTCAAATTCCTTGGAGTGATTAGAGCACTGAGCTATGGCCTCGCTTCTGCAATTTAAGAGTCAGAAAGCCGGAATCAAGATGTCATTCCTCATCATCCATCACGCCACAGCCTCCTCTCAGTACCCAGGAAGCTGGATAAGGGATCCTAGAATGCTGCCACAGGAAAAACATCAACTTCCATAAACGTGGTGGTGAGTAAGGAAAAAGAAAGCCAAAGATTGAGGAAGATTACCTCCACCTTACTTCTTCCTTTCCAATTTTGAGCAAGCACATCTAATTGTGAATAAGCCCATGAAGGCATTCCTCATTTCTGTTAAATTGACTTATATCTAGTATTTCTCTTACGATCTTTCTTAGGGTTCTCATCTCTCTGCTTATATCACTGATCTGTTCTTGCATGCAGCCACTTTATCCATTAGAACCCTTTGCATATTTTAAATGCATCATTGTTTTAAATTCCTGGCCTGCGAACTCCAATATTTCTGGCTAGGTCTGGTTCTGATGCTTTGCTCTATCTGTTCAGATTATGCTTTTTGCCTTTGGTAGGCTTTGTGATATTTCCTTGAGAACCAGACATTGTGTATTAAGTCAAAGGAACTGCTATAAATAGACCTTTAGAAATGTGGTGATGATGTGTGAGGGGAAAGGAAGTGATCTACAGTTATATGATTAGGTTTCAGTCTTCTAATGAGCTTTTGCAACTATATAACGGAGTAAGAATTAGACACTAGGTCTTTTGACTTCAAAGCTCAACTACATTAATCTCTCTTTCTTCTCTAATCTGACATGTGAGTGGTACTAGATGTGTGTGAGGTAGAAGAGTAGAGGAGAGAGATATTTGGAATTAGATTGCCTTTATATAGTCCCTTCTTAAACTACTTTTATCTGAATTTAGCATGTTCAACCATTTTCATATAATGGAAAAATGGCTATCACTAGAAATTTTGGTAAGTGATTTTTGAAAAAGCCAAATGTTGGTGAAATTCCAAGAAAAAAGGAGACTAAAGACAGACCATCAGAATTAATGTATTGGAAAATTTTCTTGGTAGCTATAGCTGTTCTTAAAATGGAAATTTCCTGGTCAATGTGATTTCAGGTGATTTTGCATTTGGTAACATCAGTGCTTGAAAGATGGACAAAATTAACCTCAAGTAGCTATTAGAACACTAGGATATTATAATCTCAAGGAAATAAACTTAATGAGTTAAGATAATATATAGGGTAATGAGTTGCTGCTTTAGAAAAGTACCTGGATACTCAGGAAATTCTGTGTTTATGACATCAAAAGCTGAGAGAAAATGTTGAAGGGAGGAGTTGAGTGCATAGCCTTTACTCTGGCCACTCAGCATAAGAGCGTTTTCTCTATTTCCATATAAACTATGTTTTGCTGTTTCCCTTCAAAGCCCAGATTGCTGACGATGAACCAAAACAACTGCAATGATGCTTGATGTAGTAATAACAACCTATGTGGGTGACTGCACAATCACATTTACTTGAACTGTGCACAATCAATTGTAGAAATGCAAAAAATAATAAGTTTTATAACATAGCCTACTTGATGGAATTGGCAGCTATTTAAAGGACACATTTTATGACATTTATCATTTTCTAGTTACTTTGATGAAAACATATATACTTTTATCTGTGTTAACTTCTCTTTACCATTTATAAAAATTGGAAATATTATATTTATAGTTTCAAAAAATCTATTTGATAAAATTTAGATTTTTAAAACCCTATGCCCCTTTGATATTTACGGAGCACCTGTTATGTGTCAGATACTATATGTTGTGCCATGGGTAAAATGGTAGACAGATACAGTCTTGTAAATTAAAGCCTGTATTCCAGGTGGCATGTGATTGGGATTTTTTGAGATGTAGAATTTTTCTGGGAGTATCTAGTATATTTTTATGCAAGTCACTGATTATAAAGTTGGAGATTGGATCTAGGTGAGAATGAAAGGGAAGACATATGGGTTAATGAGGGCTAACAAGTCGTGGTAGGATACATTGCTTGTAGGATCCACTGAAATCAAAGACTGATTTGAGCACAATAATAGAAGAATTGGCTGAAAAAATAATAGGTGGTTCTCAAAGAATGAAATCCTTGTGAGAGAATATGGAGATAGAAGAGGAGGATCTTTGCCAGGATCGCATAGATGTGAGGCGCCTCTTCTCCCTTGATATTTGAGGGTCAGGACCAATTTATTCTTAAATATCATCTGGCATATATCGGGGCTACCAGTTAATCGGGCCTGTTTTCATTCATCTTCACTCCAATGATGAACATGGTTCAAATTATTTTTCTCAGGAGAGCCTCAGAGACCATTAATTCCCATTAGATCAGGAGGTGTAAATGGATATTTCCATAGAGTTGTTGCATTTTTTTGCTCCTTTGAGCTCCAACTCCTGTACAGCCAAGTAGCTCTACAACTGTTGGGGTTCAAGCCCCCAACACTGATATCAAGTGGCAATGTGCCTACCATGTAATATGGGTCAGTAAATATTTATTGACTTGGTTCTTGACTGACTCATGGTATAATCACATCAAACCAGAAATAGCATAAATTCTTATATTTTTATGAGTGGAACTAATCGTTTCCATCAGGCAAACTGGGGAGGAACAGGAAAGGAAGAATGATGTGCCAGTAGTGACATTCCATTTTCAAAGCTGGAGTTGGGGGTGGGGGTAAATCTCTGCAATGAGCTGCCTGTCTTTCTTCTTGGGAATACAGGAAGATGCAAGGAAGGTGAGAATGGTAGTCACCTCTTATCAGGGTGATTTCAATGCTTTTTAGTATAGCTCCAAAATCTAAATGAATTGAAGTCATAAACAAATGGTATTTGAAGGTATTTCTGTAAATGTCCATAATTAAGGTATGGGAAGAACTGTCACACACACACAAAAATCTAATAATTTTACTATTTTTTTGCAAACACCTCATTTACTTTTGGTATATATTTTTTTTGGGGGGGGTCTGGTGATATAGGAGTTGGTGACAAGAAAACTATGTCTTTATTGGTAAGAACAGAATAGGAGAAACCTTTGTATTTATAGGTGGGGCAAATGCAAATTTTTTGAAGCAAATGGTGTTTTTATTACCTTAATGCTTTGTTTTATTTAAATGTATATATATAGTATATAAGAGCAGACATAAGTATTAAACACCAATTTTTCATCTGCGGTAGAAGTGAAATTCAATATAAACTCTTGTGCAGCATGAAGTTTTCTACTGCCAGTTAAGCAGGAAGTTTTAAGGAGCAACATGGGCAGCTCTCATTCAAATGCTACTATTTGGAATTCTTGATGAAGGAAGCAAGTGAAAAGAAATCAACTAGACCTAGAAATGCTTAAGTGCATTCATAATTTTTGTATTTAAAATCAGATTTCCAAAGCTTTGGAATCTAGGAATTTGAAAAGGCAAATGCAATAATCTTATTATAAGCTGTATGAAAATACAAAATGTGTGTTAATCTAAAATACCACTCACATTCCTTGATGGACTAGGAGTCAATTTGTGCGAGCATAAACTCTTAGAGCTTTTTTTAATTAAAAAGCTCAAATATTTCCAATATTTAAGAAGTATGAGTAGTCTATTCAAAGTATACTTTTATCAAGATCTGTACATGATAAATATATGATTTCTTAGACTGTAAAGGGAAATGAACAATTACAAGAAATTTAATAACACATATGAAGAAAAACAACAGTTCATAGAAAGATCTAAAATATGTCATTCTTCTGATCCCTTTCAAAAAAATGAGGCCATTAAACCTAATTGTTACCAAGAGACGTAGAAGGGACCAAGGGCTGTGATTTTAGTAAATCTGGGCACGGGATTCAAGGGAAGTATCTGCTATCTTTTGTCATTTGTGTTGACTCCAGAATTAATCTCTCACTTTTCAAAAGTATTTAAGTGGGTGGAGATGTGGTTGAAATAGATAAAGGGGATTAAGAATATACTTATCTTGGTGAGCAGAGAAATGTATAGAATTGTCAAATCATTATATAGTATACCTGAAATTAATATGACACTCCGTGTTAATTATAGTTCAATTTTTTAAAAAAGCTATGTACATACATGTCATTCTCCCTCATGTGACTCCTTTAAACAAAGGATACTTTTGTTCATCCTTTTACATAAAGAACTTAGCATTGTGTCTAGTCCTTGGTAGGTCTTCAACAAATGTTGCAAGAATCAGGTTACATTTGATATTGTCAAATAAATGGTGAAATTCTGAGATATTAATGAATGCCAAAAGAGTCCAATCATTAACTAATAAGTCTCTAGTGATCCCCAGTAAGTGGAGGAGAGTGCTTCATAACTGAAACTGAAATAAAAAGCTGGTAACAATCATGGATTATTAGCAAAGTGACCGGGAAGTTAAGAACAGCATTTTCCGGACAACTTTCATCACAAATTAGAGGCTGATGAGAATGGTTAGTGGTGAAACAAAGGATTAGAGAACACTGTAAACTTAAACCATTCTGGAACAAATGCCAGCTTTAAAGACCATTAAGTATTGTTTTGGGGAAAGAGAATAAGTTGACCAAATACCTAGGGAGGACATTATATTTGTAGTCTTGTATTAAAGGATATTACTCATTAAAAAGTTTAGAATGTTGTACTAAGGGGATAGTAAATATAAACAAACATCACAGGAAGACAGGATATAACTCTAAGGATACACAGATGAGAAAATAATTTTCAAGATTTTTTTATGATTTCATTATTTGTAGGATTCCAACTTTTTTTCCCCACTTACTTTTTTAAACACATCATAAAAAAGATCATCTATGGGGCTCCTGGGTGTCGCAGTCAGTTAAGTGTCCGACTTCAGCTCAGGTCATGATCTTGCCTTCAGTTAGTTCAAGCCCCATGTCAGGCTCTGTGCTGACAGCTCAGAGCCTGGAGCCTGTTTCAGATTCTATGTCTCCCTCTCTCTGCCTGTCCCCAGCTCCTGCTCTGTCTCTCTCAAAAATAAATAAACCTTAAAAAAAGATCATCTAGGAAACTACAGTGAACTTTATAGTTAAAACAGCTTCTCATTATTTCTTTTTTTGTTTGTTTATTTATTTTTGAGACAGAGAGAGTGTGAGAGGGGAGAGAGAGAGAGGGAGACACAGAATCCAAAGCAGCCTCCAGGCACCAGGCTGTCAGCACAGAACCCAGCACTGGGTTTGAACTCACAAGGTGTGAGATCATGACCTAAACCAAAGTTGGACGCTTAACTGACTGAGCTACCCAGGCACCCCAACTTCACATTGTTTCTAATTCCCGTCCATTTACCTATACTTCAGACATATGCTGTTCACTCAGAATACTGGACTGTTTTTATATGCCCTGAGTTGAGGAATTCAGATTTATGTACATTTTGTGCCGTCTGTGTTGCTCCATCAACAGTAAAATAAATTGATTTAAATGTGACCTGTGCCCATAATGCAACAGATACATATTTTTAACAAACATACCTGTACTTAAATTTCAAGTGAATGTTTTTTTTTTTTTCCAAAAAGTACTCCATTTAGTAGCTAAAGACTTACTTCAGTGAACCTGGTTTGCCACATGATTTATGAAACATATCTCTTGCCCCTAGAACAAACTTAAAATTCCAGCAATAAAAACAATATTGTTATTTTAAATTTCTCCCTTTTCCATCTCTCATAGGATAAAATGTGTCCCAGTGAGGTTTCTCTCTTTGAATTCAAGACATGACTTTGGCTTGAGTACCTTGTGTCAGTGCCTTGAATCAAATTCATTCTCTAATAATAAAAATTCTCCACCATGAGAAACATTCCTCAAAAATTTATCTAAAACAACACTCAGATACCACCGTTAGAATGGCCAAAATCTGGAGCACTGGCAAAGGCAAACGCTGGTGAGGATGTCTAGTGACAGAAGCTATCATTCATTGTTCATGGGAATGCTAAAGGATACAACTACCAGGGAAGGCAGTTTGATAGTTTCTTAGAAAATTAAACATACTCTTACCAATCAAGCAATTTGCACTCCTTCATGTTTACTTAAAAAAGTTGAAGTTTTATGCCCACACAAAAACCTGCACATGGATGTTTATAGGGCTTTATTCATAATTGACCAAAGGTGGAAGCTTACAGGAGGTGAATGGGTAAATAAACTGTGATACATGCAGACAATGGAATATTACTCAATGTTTAAAAAAATGAGCTAAACAAGCCATGAAGACATAGAGAACATATGAATGCATATTGCTAAGTGAAAGAAGCCAATCTGAAAGGCTACACACTGTGATTCTACCTGTATGACATTCTGGAAAAGGCAAAACTACTAATATAATAAAAAGATCAGTGGTTGCCAGAGTTTGGGGGTAGGGGAAAGATGAATAGGCAGAGCACAGAGAATTTTTAGGGCAATGAAAATACTCTATGAAGCCATATTGATGCGTACATGTTGTTGTACATCAAAACCATAGAATTTATAACACCAAGAATTAACTGTATTGTAAACGATGGAATTTGGGTGATAATGATCTATCAGTTTACGTTCACCACTTCTTAAATGTGCCCCTCTGGTGGGGGCTGTTGATAATAGGAGAAATTATACATGTATCAGAATTGGGGTATATAGAAAATATCTCTACCTTCCCTCAATTCAGCCGTGAATTTTTAACTACGTTAAAAAAAAAAGCATTAATTAAAACATTGTCACTAAGGCCATATAAAATATCATCTATAATGGGTCAAGCACAGTGCCTTATACAAAGCAACCAGTGAATAAATTGTAATTCCTCAGTGGTCATCAGTTTTCTTGCTTCTTTCTCCTTTCAAGTTGCTTTCAGTTTCTCTTTTCCGTTTCCCCTGCCTTTATCTTTTATGACACCACAACAATTGGTTGAAGGCCTCGAGCTTTGGGTCCTGTTTAAGCTTCCTCTCGTTGCTATAAGAAACTATCACATACTAAGTACCTTCAAACACATTCATTTTGTATTCAAAATCAAGATGAAGGCCTACAATCAAGGTGTAGGTAGGGCTGTATTTCCTTCTAGAGACTTTAGGAGGCGATCTGTTTTTATGGCTTTTCCAATTTTCAATCCAATGCAGAGATCCCCTGCATTCCTTTTTCTCCATCTTCAACTCACAGCATTTCAATCCATTATCACATTTTCTTTTGCTCAGATTTTGTTGTTTCTCTTTCTCTTATGAGGACTCTTGTGACTACAGAGGCCCCCTGGATAATCCAAGATGATTTCCTCATGTCAAGATCTTTAACCTAATCACATATGCAAAATTCCTTTTGACATGGAAAGTAAAACATATTCGCTAGTTCTAGGGATCAGAAGGGAGGCATCTATGGAGGCCATGATTCTGTCTACCACAGGGCCAAAATGCTTGAGTTACCATCTTGGTTCTGTTGTTCATTTGCTGGTGTTTTGCTTTTGTTTTGTTTTGTTTTTAAGGTAAATTACTTAACCTTCCCAAACCCAAATCTTCTCATCTGTGGAAGTGAGGCTTGTAATAGTATCTTACAAGGATTATTGTGAAGATTATATGAGGTTATGCTATGTATGTAGATGATCATAATGCCTGTCACAGAGTAAGTACTCAGTAAATCTTAACTACTATTATTTGTATTAACTCCATCTGATAGAAACAAATCATGTTAACCAAGCTCACAGACACAAATGTGTAAATTTAAAACATCTGCATATTAATTTACAGTTAGAAGTACAATCTTGGGATTAAGAACACTGTTCTTTAAAAAGAATCTATGTTACAATGAGAAGTTGGGTAGATGGACCTGAATTCAGAAAAAGCAAAGACAAATCGAGGCATGGCCACGCACCAGAGTTCCTTTCAGTTAAATCCTTGCTACTCCAAGTGTCCTAGTATCACCTGGTGAGTTGTTTTTTGTTTTTTGGTTTTTGTTTTTTAATAGGCAGAATCTCAAGCCTCACTCTACATCTTCAGAAAAGAGTCTGAATTTCCCTGTGATCCCCAGAAGATTTGTGTGCCCATTAAAGTTTGTGAAGTACCTCTTCTGACAGTGCTTAAAGGGCCTGGGTACTTTGTCCAGGTATACCCATTTGCCTCCAGAAACATTCTTCTCTTTGCTTTTGTACCAGGGACCACTATTCATCAATAGATTCTGTCTTTACATATGTCAATACTTTCTAAAGGGAATTCTTATAGAAACTTCCCCTTTGAATTGATTTGACCTAGATATATGCCGATTACTGTATGTGACTTAAAGTTTGATTCTTGGTGCACATTTTTAAGTTCTTTGGCTCTAAGCTGGTGAAGAAAAGAGAAGGCTTGCCCTCCTAAGGTCTAGAAATGACAATTACAAAGACAGACTTCCAGAAATCAAGCATCCACTCCATTTTTCAATAGCTCTATTATTAGGCTAATTTTTCAAAACATAGGTCTACAAGAAAACTCAGATAATGAAAATTAATTACATTAATCAAACATAGCTAAATGTTAAATTTTCAATGGGAAGTAAAGAAAAAGAAACAATAGAAAAACATTTTCTTAGCCTGGACAATAACCATTTAAGTATGCTTTTTGAAATGAGAGCAAATATCAAAGTATAAATTAAATTGCTTTAATGAAATGTGTCCACCAACACCAAAAGATAAGTAAATTGAAATGTTATGCTTGTCTTCAAAATGGATAGAGACACAGATTAAAATTCTTAGAGATACAAAGACATTGAAAATGATTCAGTGAATTACATTTGAACATTATTTCAATACATACTTATTGCATTCCTATTATATGTAAGTGTCTGTGCTACTCACACTTCTGTCCAATGCTGACTGCCCTAAAAGAGCTTTCAACAAACAAACCTATTGATAGAACAAAGGTAAGTTTATTCTTACCTTGGTAAGTGAGAGCCCTACTCTGACAGTGTCTTCCTAGCCTCTTGGAAGAAGGAAAGCGATGTTAGGATATTTATGAGGTTTTAGAGTCTGGTTTTATAAGGATCTTTCTGTGTGGGGATGGAGGGAGATGGGATGACTAGAATTGAGAAAGAATTATGATATGATAGTTTGTATTAGTGGACATAGCACAAGGGGAGGGCCTTTTGGTGAAGTTTTACAGAGAGTCTTGAAGACTAAATGGTCATATTATGCTATCTATCGAAAAGTCTAACAGTTCAATGTTCATTTAAATGGTTTTTCCAGGAAGTTTCTAAGTGAACAATAAAGTCACTTGCAACTCACCTTCCTGTGCAAGAGTTTCCTGGAATAATAAACTTATGTTGATGAAGACAGTGGAATAGTTAAGTGACATTGGTGAAGACAGCCTAATGGTAGAGTCCAGTTATGTTAACACAGAGAATAAATTGTATGCTGTAGATGGTTTTAGCTTTCATTTTAGTGACTCAGAGATGAACAAGATATAGGGTCACTATTCTAAAAGCGTATACATTAGAATATGAATGTTTTTATTAAATACTAAAATAGAATTTTTCTGATTGTAAAATGTATGGTTATTGGGAAAAAAATAGAGAAAAATAAAAACAAATAAAAAATCACCAAATTCCACTAAAATGGCATAACATTCCTAACATTTTTACATATTGGCATGTTTGTTCGTATAGGTTTAGTATATATGTGTATATATAATATATATGATAAAATATACAGATTTCTTAACCAAAAGTTGAGTCCATATTATCAAGAATGTTATAGATTTATTTTCACTGAATTGAAAAAGACCATAAGAATGTTCTAATGTTATTAAATGTTATTTGAAAACTTGATTTTTAAAATATCTGTGTGCATGTATTAATATGTTAATAAATTAATCAAAACAGTTTAATCAAATTCATTTATTTTTCTAATCAGGATATTGATTATGCTTTTGTTTTCATTTTTGTTTTTGTTTTTGTTTTTAAAGGGGGGGGTGTGTGGGGAAGAGGGACAAAAGGAGAGAGAAAGAGAATCTTAAGCAGGCTCCACTCTCAGCCCGGAGCCCTAAGCAAGACTTAATCCTACAACCCTGGGATCAAGACTTGAGCTGAAATCAAGAGTCAGATGATCAATTGACTCCTCCGCCTAGGCACCCCTCTTTGCTCTATTTTTAACTTTTAATTACTCACTACCAGATATAGTATCCTTGTTGAATAAGCCTTCTGAATGAAAGAATGGCTACAAAAATGATTATCAATATGATTATCATCTTTGTGTGGAAATATTGTATGTATCTTTACTTATCGAAGTTTCTAAATGCTGAAAATGAATAGTTGTTTTTGAAAAATTTTTAATGTTTATTTATTTTTGTGAGAGACAGACACAAAGCATAAGCGGGGGAGGACAGAGAGAGACGAAGACACAGAATCCAAAGCACAGAGCTGACAGCACAGAGCCTGATCTGGGCCTGGAACCCTGAGCCTGACCTGAAGCCAGATGCCTAACTGATTGAGCTACCCAGGTGCCCCCCCCAAAATGACTAATTTTAATGATTATTGAAACAGATAATGATGTGCTAAAACATAAAGGCTAGGGGGACATTTTTGTTAATGCCTCATTTTGTTAATACACCTTTGTCTGCTCAGAGGCAATGAGAACAGTGAATTCATAGAATTACTTCAAGACACTTGGGACCAATACTTCTTAGCAGCATCTGTCAATAATGGCAGAGAAGAATGAAAACAAATTTCCATTTATTTGTTGAGCTTAGATCAAAATTGCTGAATGTAACCATGAAATTTTATTTAAGCTTTACCTTTGCCTTTTAGAAATGTTTACATTTGTATTCTACAATACACCAAGGTTGTTTTCTTTAATACTAAATAATTTTCTCCCAATGTTTTGAGTAGAACTGATTGTCTAGGAAGTTTCAAGACCTTTTACTATTCCTACCATTGCAGTTATAGCCCCAAGGGTATACATTTTCCAATTTGTGCATCATAATGACCATGATACAATTCAAAGTGTATTAAAATAATTGTTCACAAAATTGTCTTGGATTGTGAAGAAAAACAAGTTGATGAGAGGTGGAACTGACTTTAAATATTATATTCCAATATTGTATTCCAAACATGTAATCTGGGAAGGAGGAAAAAAGGGAAATAAAGATATTTAAATTAAGTGAATACAGTTAAATTTATAAGTAGTAGCAAAAATACATTAATATTTGACAAGCCCAATGGACCTGCATTGAAAGGAATCGGGGAAAGGATGACCTAAAGGGCAAGAAGGAGCTAGTGTCATGGCAGGAAAAAGAAATCATAGTGGAAATGGACATTTGCATTATCGTTATCACCCTGTGTCAGCAAAAGGCAAAAATCAAAGAAAAGCAATGTTGTGTAGGGAGAAGTTTCCCTCAATAAGTTAAGTAAGCACTAATTTGTAAGAGAGAAGTTTCTGTTACTTTTGGACCAGGCTTTAAGGTCCAAGACTGAGAGATCACTTGAGGCAAGTGAGAAATCCTTACAATGGGATTTTGCAAGACCCAAATGTGGTAAAAGTGAGAACAAGGATGTTGTTCTCCCAAGGAATTTCAGGTACAAAGATCTTAAAAGCAAGAGATCGCCAGAAAATTATGTGATAACAATAGTAACACAGGACTTAAGTGGCCTTAAGATCCTGATGAAATTAGAGAAATGACATTGGGAAGAAACAGGAGAAAGGAATTGCCAGCATCATGGATTTTATTTTTCTCAAGACTGACTGGGGAGCCAGATTCCAATGATATGAGGGTCTAGCCATGTAGGAATATAAGAGTATAGGGAAATCTCTATGGCTTATTTACTACTGGTTGCAAGTCTGTAGCCTTGAACAATAGCAGTCTTATCCCTAGTGGTTAGTGGTAACCACTTTTTCACTCTCAGTTTTTACAACTTTAATTTTTTTAGATTCCAGATATAAGCGATACAATATAGTTATTTGTCTTTATCTGATTTATCTCACTTAGCGTAATGTGCTTGAGGTCCATCCATATTGTGATAAATGGAAAGATATTTTCCTCTCTTGCTAAATAATATTTCATTGTATATATATTTCCACCTCTTTATTAATTTATTCATCCATTGATGGGCATTTGGTTGTTTTCATATCTGTTGTGAATAATGCTGCAATAAACATGAGAGTACATTAAAAAAGGAGTGTAGGAAGAAATGAATAGGCAGACTCTCAAACACATTAGAAATGGAATGGATACCAAGAGGTGTTAAAATCTGAGAAAGAGAGACAGAGAGTGGAGAGGCTCAATTTGTAAAATTTTTGGGTGTTTTTTTGTTCATTTTAAAATTGTTTTAGGTTAATTTATTTTTGAGAGAGAGAGATAAAGAGTGAGGAGGGAGGGAAGAAAGAGAGGGAGAGAGAGAGAATCCCAAGCAGGCTCCACACTGTCAGCTCAGAGCCCAGTGTGGGGCTTGAACTCAGGAACCATAAAATCATAACCTGAACTGAAATCAAAAGTCAGATGCTTAACAGACTGAGCTACCCAGATGCCCCATGTTTGTTTGTTTTTAAATAAGCAATTTACAATCTAGGCTCTAGGAAAGAAATTAGTCTGCACAGTGGTGGGCTTCTTACAAAAGAACCCAGTGACTATCACTGACCTTAAAGGGATAGATCTCTTCCAACTGTGTTTTGGATCCAACAAGAAGCACTTGAAAACTGGCATGAATTAACTGAAACCTGAAACTGCCTTTGTCTCTCTCACCTATCACTTCCACTTTCTTTCTTTTTTTTTTTTTTTTTTCTCCAGACTAAACTTTGGTTTAGTGGAGAAACTATGGGAAACTATTATCTCTTCTGTCTGTGGGCTTAAATTAGAAAACAAAGAGCAGACAATATATTGAATCCTAGGGACTGGTTTATCTTATCTAAGATAACTCAATAATCATTAAACTGTACGTCTGTAGAATAAGAAGAGAAGTGGACATCAGTTTAAAAAAGAGAGAAAAGAAGTAGTTTAGGAAAACGTTCTCCTATATACAATTCAAAAATTCCCAATAATGTTAGTATAATTTTTTGGCAACACATTAAACAAAGTAAGTAGTTTTTCTCAGACCTCTTATAGATTAGTCTGAGTAAAAAAAAAAATAAATATTTCAACATAGTTTGAAGAATAGAAACAAAAAAAAAGTCAATGTAAATCATTAAAAGTAGCATATTTATGATGTGAAGCTATAATTATAGTGCCCACCACACAATAGAGAAAGTCATCAATAAATATAAATACTTTATGTTACAACAAATACAAGAAATGTGAGAGATTCTAATCTGTTGAAAGAGAAGCATATTGGGGTGCCCAGTTTGTTCAGTTGGTTAAGCCTAGGACTCTTGATTTCAGCTCAGGTTATGATCTCGCAGTTTGTGAGTTCAAGCCCCACACTGGGCTTGGGGTTGACGGCGTGGAGCCTGCTTGGGATTCTCCCTCTCTCCCTCTCTCTCTCTCTGTCCCACTAGTGCTCTCTCTCCCTCTCTCTCTTTCTTACAAAATAAATAAATAAACTTAAAAAAAAATAAAGAGAAGCATATAATGAACAAGATTAGAGCCAAGAATACAGAATAATTTATTGCTGCTTCAGCATACATAAATGTGACAAAACTTCAAGTGAATAGAATAATAAAGATGTTAAAAGAGATGGCTGTGGTAATTAGTATAATATGAATTATGACTGATGATCAGAATTATGATTTGTAGTAGAAAAGGAGATGGAAATAGGGTGGATGATTTAGAACATTCTGTGAAAGGAAGAAAATAAAACAAAACAACTAAGAATTAAGTGACGAAGGGTAACCAAAGCACAAAGAGGATTTATTATAATGGGAAATGATTGCAATTGATTTAAGGAAGTAGGAAGTAAAGAGGCAAAGTAAGACCACAGAGTCGTATATGAATATCCACTGAATGCACCTTGACATTTTTTTTTTATTTATTAAAAAAAAAAAAAAAAACACAAAAAACTAAACAATATTCCTTTGGAAATATAGGCACTGAACAGAACTGGAAAAAGCAAATATATAGAATAATAGAATATATTTTTTTCTACCACTATTTAAAAAAAGTTTGGTTCCTTGCTGGATTGCTTTGTTTATCACGATTCTCTTTAGAGATGATTTCGTACAATGTGACTGAGGATATGTTCGAAAAAGAATTGTGATTTAGACTTTTGGAGGAATAAACCAATTGGGTTTTATTTTCTAAGTGATCAGCAAAATTGTTTTAGTGCCACTAATTTCCAGTAGTTCCAGGCAATGTGAAGTGCCTGTTACCTAAGAAATTATTCTTCATATTTGGATGTTAATATGACTCTAGAGGATATCTGTACAAATCAGTAAAAAGTAACAGAGTTCTCTCTAAAATGTCCTCAATATAAACCAAGCTATTGTTTTTGAGCCCCAAAACACAGCACTTCTATGTAACATTTCTGTAAAAATTATACTTCTAATTGTCGTGTTAGATGATGTGCTCCAAACCTTAGTAAGTACTATAGAGTAGTAATTGTTCTCAAAAATAAATGAAGCTACAGGGAGGGGGACAGAAATACACATTTATATGTAATAGCTTATCAGTTATCACTGTGCTTAGACAGGTGGCAGGATAGGCTAGAGAAAGACCAAAGATTATACAAATTAAATTTATTGGTAAAGATCATCTTTATAATTTTTTATTGTACTTCAAGGAAAGTGGAAATATATATTAAATTTGAAGCTTCTGGACATCTATTGATACAAGCTTGTCCGAAAAATGTAGCAGTTTCACAAAAATATAAAAATGTAGGTGTCTCTGTTTGTAAGAAAATCTGTACATACATGAATATGTGTATTTAATGCAAGACATGTATTTCAAGAATAGAAATTGAATACAAGACTTAGAAAATTATTAAATATCTCTGTTCAGAAGGAGAGGAAATCAGTCCCTTTAAAACTAACTCTAGCCTAAGAATCTATGGCTTTGAATTTTGTTTTTTAGGTTTTTATTTATTTCTTTTGGGAGAGAGAGAGAGAGAGAGAGAGAAAAAGCACAAGAGGGGGAGGGGCAGAGAAAAAGGGAGATAGAGGATCCTAGGCTGTCTCCACACGGAGACAGCTCCATCCCACCACCAAGAGATCATGATCTGAGCTGACATCAAGAGTTGGGACACTCACCCAACTGAGCCACCTGCCCTGGCTTTGACATTTTAACATAGACTGTAATTCTTTGATCCTATTCAGTTTGAATGGTGAGTATTACAATATATAAGTATCAACGTTAATATTCATGTTTTTTTTTTAAAGTAATTATCTTGAGGCAGATCAGAAAAACCCTTGACAGTGTCCATAAAGGGAACGTTCCTCTGATAGCTTGTATGATGTTAGTCTTCAGACCTCTTGGTAAGTGTAGTCTTCCAGAAGAGATGAAATGTATTCATGAAGTGTCAGTTAGAACATTATGGCAAATATCAGTGCAACTAGAAAGGGCCAAATGTCTCTAGACACAAGACACAAAGGAAATTCAAAGTGACCCAAACCATTATAAGAACTAGCAAAATAAATGTTTGGGAAAAAGTAGAAAACGAATAAGCGAAACTAGAAAAATCTAAGAGATATTGCATTCAAGTTCTAATAATAGTTTAGGATTACCCACAAAACACTTGTCACTGTTGATAATAACTGAAGCAATATTTAGGAGTCTGACTTCCCATTTTAAGTTTGCCTTTAGATAGCTTTTCCTCTAATTTTAGCTGTCTGCAACATCTTGGCCACAGGAGTGAAAACATCAAGGCAAAGAATTTAAATTATCCTCTGTCTTCATGGAAAATAAATTTTCTGGCTGCACCTAGAGTCACCTATTTCCCTTGTAGTTGATCTTTCTCTTCATTGATGTATCATTGACCAAGTGTGGAGGAATTCTTCCTCTGCCTTTTAGTAAAAGTGTGAATTCATAATTTCCTAAGGTTTAGGGTAGAGGCTGCTTTTAGGCAAATAGGCTTGAGCGAGGGAATGTAGAAAGGGCCCACAGCAACCACCTGGCTGAATACAGACAGGCCCATCAGGCAACGCATTTCAAAATATCCATAGGCCCTAACTGACCAATGGGTTACTTGCAACCAGGAACAGCTACCAAAAAACGGGAAAATTCTCCACAGCCCCCTCCCACTATCCCATGGAAGATAGCATTTCCCTTGCTGTCCTGCCCACCACTCCTTGGAGTGTATTCAGTAAACTTCCATCTCTTTTATTTTGCCTCTGGTGAATTCTTGTCACTGCCAGGGCCTTCGGCTTCCATCGGATTAGTCACCCCACAGTTGGGGGCCCCCATCTAATTCGACAAACACCCAATTTAGACACCGCATTTAGTGTACTAAAAAACAAAAGAAGCAAACAAACATATCCTTACTTTTATTCTTTTTTTTTTTAATTTTTAAATGTTTATTTATTTTTGAAGCAGAGAGAGACATACAGTGAGAGCGGGGGAAGAGCAGAGTGAGAGGGAGACAGAATCCGAAGCAGATTCGAGGCTCTGAGCTGTCAGCACAGAGCCCAATGTGGGGCTTGAACTCACAAACCGTAAGATCATGATCTGAGCTGAAGTCAGACACTTAACCGACTGAGCCACCCAGGCTCCCCATCTCTACTTTTATTCTTACCCAAAGACATCTTCCAACCTTCGTATCTTCTTGCTCTCTTACTACACCATATATCTTTCAAAGAGCATTTTTCTTTTAATTTGAATTGAGTTTTGCAAATATTGATTACCACCTCTTATTTGAAATATCTTCGTATTCTCAATGTACACCTTTTCAAGGACATATCTGTTTATTTTAAGGACATTTGCATAATATTATGGTATCAAAACAAGTAAGATAAATTTGTCACATTTTACATTCATGAAATAAAATGAGTTTGAAGACAGAATTCTGCTTCATAGTGTAATCTTTAAGATATTTATCTTGGTATTAAAGTTGCTCTATATCAATTAGAGAGAAGAATATCAAATAATTAGAGATATAAGATAAATGTTTGATGATCATGAGTCCTTTGTGAAGTATATAGTAGAAATTCATGAACAAAATGTTAGTAAAAAGTATATTTTTACATTATTTTATATAACATGAGCAATTAGGTAAGATTCCAATCCAGAAAGAAGATGCGTGTGAAGATTCACATTTAAAATTTCCCAGTTATTATTTCCTAATAAAAATACCAAGTTTATAAGATAAGAAATATTCAGAAACCACTACTCTCAATTTTAAGTTGATTTTTTTCATCATCTGCCATATGACATCCATGTTAAAGTTATAAAAAATTTCAGTGGCACTATAATTATTTGTTAATGTTTTGTACTGCCGAAATTGCCCCTGTAGAGAGAAAGAGCCATATTACCTTATGCTATGTAATTTAAGAGATACCAAAGACTGCACTTGGATTAAATGGAGATCCAATCATGGCATCTCTCCTTCTATTTTGAAATTTCCACCATGAAATTCATCATGAATGAACTAGGCACTTTCCTCAGGGAATACCTAGCAAAAAACAGATGCTTCTGGGGAATGTTCCTCTAGTTGTTTCTGATTAACACTGCAATTTAACATTAGCACTGATTAGCAAAGCATCATCTTAAACCGGCATTTATAAATGGGCGGTGGAATAAGGAGCAAACCACCCTGCCCTTGAAGAAATTTTAGGAGCAGGTATAATATTTTAAATGACACCACTCCTCATCCACTGACATGCTTCCTTTCCTCCCTGTCATGCACCAGATGCTCTCTTGATTCCAGGCCATTGGATGTTCCATTTGTTCTGTCTGAGTTATTTTTTCTACCAAGTTTCTCTGCTGAATCCCTACCTCTCATCTGAGTTTTAAGTAACATTTCAGCTCAAAAATTTCTCTCCTACTTGGGATGTGTTAATACAAGCTCTTGCTTCCCCATCAACTGATTGAATGTCTCATATGCTAATGACCTGGGCAGTTGGCAAATCAGGTATGGCTGTTTGTAAGAATGTGAATTTGTGAAGTCTTTATGCAGAACAACTTGGCAATATCTGTCAAAATGTCCACATATATTCACATAGATTTATGTGTAAAGTTTACTACAATAGTGTATGAAATAGCGAAAATGAAAGCCACTAGAATGTTCCTTAATGCAGGAATTATTGAGGAAATTTTGGTATATCAATGCTGTGAAACATTATGCAGTCTTCATTGTACTGTCATGGAAATATCTCCAAAATGTAGTATTAACTAAAAAAAGCCAGAAGTAGAAAAATATCTATAGTCATTTGCTTGTATAATCTATGTATTATATATACCCATGTAGGTATATTGAACATGAATGTACACTATCAAAGTTTAGAAACACGAAGCTAGCAATATTAACTGACTTGTTTTATGGAAAGAAGTGTGGGGGGGGGGTCTTTGGCTATGTATGCCTTTATTTCTGAGCCTGCATTGTTTGGATTTTTTCCAACGATTGTATGTTATTTTCACAATTAAAGTTAAAAATTGAGGGGCTCCTGGGTGGCTCAGTTGGTTAAGTGTCCAACTCTTGGTTTCGGCTCAGGTCATGATCTCACTGGTCATGGGTACTAGCCCCACATCGGGCTCCACACTAACAGTGCAGAGCCTGCTTGGGATTCTCTCTCTCTCTCCTTCCCTCTCTACCCCTTCCCTGCTCTCTCACTCTCTCTCGCAAAATAAATAAACTTTAAAAAACAAATTGAACCTGTTTGAAAACTAAGCTTCAGCCAATGCTACAAACATAACAGAAAGAACACTTTAACAGTGATGATGAATTTAAAAAGGACGTTAGGGGTTCCTGGGTGTCCTCAACTAGTCAAAACAGTGTTTCTCAAATTTCAGCAAAAAAGCTTTATAACTCAAAGAAGTTGTCTTCCAGACAATTCTCGCAAAGAGAATGGTTACTCTGAATTATCCAGGCAATAAGCTGATTTTTCCACTTCCTCAGGCAGTGGACAGTAGGGTATGTTGAAATTTAAATGTCTTTAAGATAGTCATAAAGGCTCTGCATCTTATATTCCGCCCTTAATAGCAATCCTTTCTGCCTAAGTAATGAGTTATCTCTAGGTGATAGAATCATATGTCCTCTGGAATACCATTTCTGGCGCTATCCCATCTCTTAAGAAGCTTTCATTCTATAAAGTCAAAATAGACAAAATGCAATCAATCTATTAATTAGCCAATGTTACCAAATGGAAACTGTAATATAGAAACCAAATAAGAGTTACAATTCCAGGAATCTTTTTGAATAAAGCAGATGGCTTCTTTCATTAGGAAAGGAGGCGTGTAAGAGTTAATCTTGTTTTTTTAATGGAAGGTAAGTAACCCACCTGGCAGGTCTGTTTTTTT
Organism: Panthera pardus; assembly: GCF_024362965.1. Taxonomy (NCBI): domain Eukaryota; kingdom Metazoa; phylum Chordata; class Mammalia; order Carnivora; family Felidae; genus Panthera; species Panthera pardus. The sequence goes on from NW_026527002.1 coordinate 25,192,659, forward strand.
GTTTTTTCTTTCTTTCCTTCTTCCTTTCTTTCTTTCTTTCTTTCTTTCTTTCTTTCTTTCTTTCTTTTTTACTTTAAGCAGTTACCAAAAATATGTCAACAGATTAAAGAATTTAATGATTGCATTTTTATTTTCATAGCTATTTGATGTAATCATTTATAAATTTAAAATATTTGGCTTTGTAACTGTTTTTTAAGTATAAGCATAATTTCTTTTGTAGTAAATATAAAGCTAACTTTTATAATATTTTCTCTCCACCAAAAACACTTGGGTCAAAATAATTTATATATTCACAGGTTAAATGAATGAGTACCAAGTGAAATCTATTGGGTTATGTGCTATATGGTAAAAAGGGATACCAAGGGACAACGAGAAGAAGATACTAGGAGAAGATGCCCTGAAAATTCAGACATTAGCATCATGGAGGTTTTTTTTCCCCCTTATTCTATCTACTATATGCTTCCAGTTAATTTTACTTTTTGATGAACTTTTAACTACTGGTAAAAAAAAAAGAAAAAGGCTGGATAAACATTTCTTCGCTCTAGTAACTATTACTAAGAATGGATTGAAGGGGAAATGTGCTAGTGTATTAATCTGATAGCCAGGTGAACGAGGGAAAAATAGTATGCCTTACGGTCCATGTCACATTTTAATAATATCCAACAATTAAGGAACACTTACACTATTTCAAATACTTTTAAAGTAGTTTCTAAATATTAATCCTTTAAAAATACAGAATAACTGTACATGGTCATTATTATCATCCTTTTTTTTTTTTCCAAAGGAGAAAATTGAGGCACAGGGAAGTTAAATAATTTGCTTTAAGTCACACAGTTAACAAAAGAGTTTCAACTCCTAGACAGTCTAAAATGAGTCTAGCATTTTAATTCTTACTATACATTGCAAATGCTATGCCTTTAAAGAGAGATTAAAATCATTCGTTTGTGTGTTTTTGTTTTCCTGCTGGAAAAATCACTTCATTAAACTTAACACCAAAGTGTAAACTCTGAAAACCAGCACTTTAGTGCTTTTGAATTACTACTGTATGGTTATTCATGTAGTATAGGTACATGGCAGCATGTTAGCTGATTAATAAAAAAATAATAATGTTTGACTTCATAAGCTAACAATTGGGGAAAATGTTCATATGTGTAACACTGATTTCTCACTGGGAATTACTCAGAACAACAGAAACTTGGCAACTTGCATGTTTCTTGTAGAAAGTCATTTTCACTAATACTTGAACCTGGCTATCTAAGCGAAAAAAGCTCAGATATACAAGGGGACCACTGCAAAACCCAGGGTTATTCAGCTTTCACTCACTGTAGAGTATCTCCATCCAGGAGCAAGACAAAGCCAGGTACGACATACAGATCTGCTTCTAAGGTCACAAAATCTACATCTTAGAAGAGTAGACCAAAGGTCTGAGTGGTTTGACTTTGTACCTCCCCCAGGGCTGCATTACGGAAAGGTCTGCCCCTCCCTTCAATTAACCTTTACTCTTAACCTCCAGGTCTCCCTTTGTCATCACTAATGTTAAATCCTTTCTCATTTGGGATTTTTCAAAACAAGACTGACAATATTTGCAAACTTTGTCATATTTGATTCAGTATGAGCCATTCTATATCGTAGTTTACCAATTGGTAGAGTTAGTAGTACTTATCCATGTACACATACTGTCCTTAAAGTAAATTAGTGAGCAGAACCACCAGTAACCCTGCACGGTGCTAGCAAAAGATCAAATAAGCCAATGCATCGTGTTCTTCTAAATATACTAGTCTAAATACTGCCTACCTTAGGAAAATGAGATTGAGATACTGTTCTGAAATTGTTGACGGATCATGGCACTTTTGTCAAACTTCTGTCTTTTATAAATATGTGATATACGAGAAGATGATTTATGGAGGCGGTTCATGTTCCCAATTTAGGACATCACTATCAATTCAGTAATTATTGGTTAAGGACACACCGTTAGGTGAGCATTGTGATGAGTTAAAGAGGTCTAGGGGATAAACTATCTGACTTAAAATGAAGATGTGAAATTTACACTTTCTAAGGTATGGCACAAAGCCATCAAACCAAAACAAGTGCATTAGAGTATTCAAGAACCATATTCAAATGGTTTCCTTTTTAGATTTCTTTAAATAAAAATTTCATGACAGTAGAAAGAGCCCGGGTGAATTCAAAGATGAAGACTATTATTTGCCCTCTTCTTACAGTGTCTCACCAAGGTATTTAGAAAGCCTGGGGAGTGTGTTATCCAAACACTTTGTAGTCCCAGCTCAGCGGGCACCCACCCCCTCCGCGCCAGCTTGCCCTGCCTCTCCTGTGGCTATACTGTTTTTCGACTGTCATTTTTATTGAAAAATAAAAGCTAAATTGGAGTTTCTGAATGCCTTCCATTTAACTCTTTTAATAAAATGGGAAAGATAAAAGCAACCCAGTCACAAGAGAAGTGTTTTTGAAAGCTATGCCTTGGATATCAGAGATGCAGAAATAAAAGGATGCTTCAAAAATAGAGCCCACTGGCCTAGCTCTGGCCCTCTGCAGCTCTTCTCCTGTACTAGACCTGCTTTTAGCTTTAATTTTTTATTCAAGAAGTTAAATGGGAGACATGAAATAGTTTGGATCAAATATCACAACAAATGAAAAATGGGCAGGAGGATGATTCTTTTAAATGCATTATTCTTGTGTACCTGGGTCCGATGACTTCGTCAGGCAATTTTGCTCATGTCTGTTGGAAAAGAGAATATTATTTATATTATATTTCTTCACGTAGAGAACTTTAGAAAGATTAGTATTTCCCAAAGTACACCCCACTCAATATGCTCGTGAATATAATCAAAGTTCTGAGATATCCTACACTAAAACAAACAAAAATTGTTTAATTTTATATTTATTTAACTTATTTGCCCATAGGAGTCTTTCAAACTTTACATTTATTAGCATGCCAAGGTGCTAATCTGGAGATATTGTAGTCCTGATCCTTAATCATACGACTAAAGTAGTTTTAAAAATCTTTTCAACAGACAGCACCCACTTAGTTGTATAACTGTAGCTCTACTTAGTCCATTTATGTTGCTCACTGAATTAATATCAACCATAGATCAGTAGCCTTTTGGATCAAAGCAGTATCTAAATACAAACAGGCTGAGAAATAGTAGTATTCAAGACAGCATAATTCAAGGATGTCTAAATTTGGTGTTAAATATAGTGTTACATTAACAGATATAACTAAGAAGTACGTGGAAGATGATGTAGCAGGATTTGTCAAAGGAAAAGTATTGATAGTCTTTTAATTGTAAAGAAATTATGATTTTACTATTAAATAAGTCTAGATCTATACTCTTCAATAACCTCAGTGCTCTGCTGTATTGTTCCTACAATGTTCAGCTAATAACTGAATGATGGTCATTCGAAAATAACCCTAGTTGTATTTTGTCACTTTCATAAAAGAATGGCATAATGTGTGATCATAATATTCTCTCTGACTCCTCTACATCTTTAAATACACATATGTTTATATTTATATTATATTTACATATATAAATTAAATATATACATCTACTTTTAAAGAACACTTTATTTCAGACATTTCATACATTTTAGCCAATCAAAGAGAAATGGGAGAACAGAAGCTAAAATAATATTGACTGTGTCTCCCAGGATAAGTCAGTACGATGAAGAGATGACCCCTCTTCACCACCACTGATGCTGAGAGGGATGCTAAAAGCATTCTAGTGGGCTTTGGTCAGAGCCGTCTCATTATTGTGGTCATAGTATTATTTTAAATTAGCTTTTTATATTTAATTAAATAACACCTCATTTACAAAGTACCTCTTATTGTCCACACGAACATCTTGTATGACTGCCTTCAAAATAAGTTTCATAGAATAGGCAAAGAATAAACAAAAAGCAATTACTTTTGCTTTATGAAGAAAAAGAAAAAGGAAGGAACATGGGTAAATTTGGCAGCCTGTCTTTTGATCCAATGAAACAATCTCTTTTTCAAAATGTGTCATTATACTTAATAATTACATAATTTTCCCTAGGCGCCAATGAAAAGCAAAGAAGAATGCTTCAGCAATCCTAAAATGTAAATCGCATTACTATTGTCTTTTGCTCTTCAACACAGTGTAACTGATCTGACCCAAATTGTGATCCTTACCAAATCATCTTGCCCATTGAGGGATTCACTTACTTTTTTGCTTTAATTTTCTTTGGCATGCACACCAGTCAGAGACAAAAGGATAATTTTGAAGGCAATAAATACCAAAATGGTTTCCAAGTATTCATAGAAAAATTTCCTTTGTGCAATAATGTCGCTTTTGAAAATGTAAAGGAGGTAAGTATATAATCATGGAAATTCTAATGTAGAGTGGCTTAATTTGATATAAAGTTTCAAATGGTAGAGCAATGTCTACATTTTATTTATTTATTTATTTATTTATTTATTTTCAAAGAGGACAGACATTTCAGCCCAGATGTCCTGATACATATTATTTTCAAGATCTGGTAAGATGAATTTCATTCATTACATAGTATGGAGCTTTAAAATTTAATGTGTCATGACTTGGTTAAGATAATATATTTCTTGCGTGGCTCAGTCGGTTAAGCATCTGATTCCTGGTTTCAGCTCAGGTCATGATCTCATGGTTCGTGAGTTCGAGCCCTGCTTTGGCTGTCAGTGCTGAGCTTTCTTGGGATTCTCTCTCTGCTTCTCCCCTGCTCAAGATCTTTCTCTCTCTCTCAAAATAAATGAATAAACATTAAAAAAAAATTAAATAATATATTCCTAGAATCATTGACATCTTTTTCTTACCCCTAAGCTAAAGGATTCTAAAAACAATTACTGTTTTTCTGCCTATCCTTAATATGTCCTACATGCTCAAAATGTCTTTTATTAATAGGCAAATACATGTGCAGTGACAGTATATGCACGTTGTTGTTATTTTGAAAACATTTCTTACTGAAAAGGCAAGAGGAAAGGGTATGTGAGCTACTTGCAGGTTGATGATGCAAATTAGTTATGTTTTATTCCCATTGCTAGATATGTTTGGTGAGAAATTCTTCAGCAAAGAACACACTTAAACGACAGTATTTACTTTTGGCATATGTCCATATTAAATGACACTAAGCATTTAATATGGTAACTAAAATCTCACTGTAGAAATAATGTGCCAATATACTGGTGATACCTGGAGAAAAGCAAATGTAAAAGTTCCCTCTTTCACATTATCTGTACTTCATATTATCTTGAGATAATTTTAGATTCACATGTAGTTGTAATAAATAAAGCACAGAGATTTTACGTACTCTTTACCTCATTTTCTCCAATGCTAACATCTTGCAAAACTGTAGTCCAACATTGAAGCCAGAATATTATATTAATAGTCAGGACATGGGACATTTCTATCACCTCAAACATCACTTATATTACTATTTAATAGACACCCCAACTTTCCCTCAATCCCTATCCCTCCTTAACCCCTGATAAGCACTATATTCCATTTCATTATTTTTCATTTCAATAATTTTATATGAATGAAATCATCCTGTATATTGGTTTTTTTTTTCACTCAATTCTCTGGAAATTCATCCAGGTTATTGCATGTATCAATAGTTCATCCTTTTTCAAAGCCAAGTAATATTCCTTAGTATGGATTTACCCCATTATTTTAAATACTCATCTGAAAGAAATTGAGTTATTTCTATTCTGGGATCAATATAAATAAAACATCAATTAACATTGTTTTCAGTTTTTTATGTGTAAAAATAAATGTTTATTTCTCTGGAATAAAAGCCCAAGAGTGAAATTGCTGGCTTGCATGGCTACTGCATGTTTAGTTTTCTTTTTCTTTTCTTTTCATTTTTTACATTTATTTATTTTTGAGACACAGAGAGAGACAGAGCACCAGTGAGGGAGGAGCAGAGACAGAATGAGACACAGAATCCATAGCAGGCTGCAGGCTTTGAGCTGTCCACACAGAGCCCCACGCAGGGCTGGAACCCACAAATTGTGAGATCATGACTGAGCCCATGTCGGACGCTTCATCGACTGAGTCATCCAGAAGCCCCTTTAGTTTTCTTTTCTTAAAATGAGATTTGCAAATCATATCATATTTTTAATTATGGTATCCATGTGTTAACTGCTAGTATATATAGAAATACATTTGATGTGTAGGCTTATTTTATATGGTGTGGACTTTGTGACTCATCTATTAGTTCTTTATGAGTTTTCTCATAGATACCTTGGGATTTTCTACATAGACAATTACATCATCTGCAAATAGGAAACTCCTTTCTTATTTTCTAAACTGTATGCCTATTATTTTCTTTTTGCCAACACAAATAAAAGTGTTGAGAGCAGACATCCTTTCCAATCTCAGGGGTAAAACATTTAATTTTTCACCAAATAGGTATAATGTCGGCTGGAGTTTTTGTTGTTGTTGCTGTTCTTTATCACGTTGAGGAATTTCTTCCGAGAAATTCTTCTCCTATTCTGAGGATTTTTGGCATGAATTGTGTTGAATTTTGTTAAATATTTTTTTCTGCATGTAAGTTTGGGACGATTCTTCTTTAGTTAGTTAATATAGTGCATTACATTGATTGACATTAAACACTGAACCATCCTTGCATCCCTGGAATAAAAATCCGACTTGGCATGATGTGTAATTCCTTTTTTATATTGCTGAGTCCTATTTGGTAACATTTTATTAAGAGTTCTGATTCTATATTCACAAGAAATAGTGACCTCTTCTTTGGCTTTGGTATCAGGATAGTACCAGCCTCAGAGGATTAATTGGAAAGTGTTCTATAACTGGAAAAGATTGTATGGAATTGGTGTTAATTTATTCAATATTTGGTAAAATTTGAGTTAATCCATCAGAGACAGGGATTTCTTTTAAGAGAGATTTTTAAATTATGGATTCAATTGCCTCAACAGTGTAAGTTTATTAAGATTTTCTATTTCTGCTTGAATCTGTTTTGGTAGTTTGTGTTTATAGAGGAATTGGTCCATGTTACCTAACTTGTCAAATTTATATGTGTAGAATTGTTTGTAGTATCCCTTTGCTATCCTTTGGATGTCTGCAGGGTCTGTAGTTATGTTCCCTCTTATGTTCTACATATTGGAAATTTGTGTCATCTCTTTTTTTTCTTCATCAATTTTGCTAGAGGCTTGACAATTTTATTAATCTCACCAAAGAACTATTTGCTTCATTTAGCTTTCTCTGTTGTGTTACTGTTTTCCATTTCATAGATTTTTGTTATCTTTCTCATATCCTTCTATTTGCTTGCTTTAGGTTTATTTTGCTCTTGTTTTTCTAGGTTCTAAAGGTAGTCATTTAGGGTACAATCTTTTCTAATAGATGTGATTTAAATTTCTCTCCCTGTATTGCTTTAACTGTGTCTCACAAATGTTGATATATTGTATTTTCATTTCCATTCAGTTTAATGTATTTTTTAAAATTTCTCCCCATCTTTGGCTTAGTGTGTTGGTTAGTTTGTTTGGTATTTTCCTATTATACTCTTTTTATTGATTTCTAGTTTGGTTCCTTTGTGGCCAGAGAACACATTCTGTATGATTTAAATTATTTAAAATTTGTTGGGGTTTGTTTTATGGACAACATATGGACTGTTGGTATATGTTCCATGGGCACTAGTGAAGTGTATATGTTCTGCGGTTGTTGGGGGCAGTATTGGGAGCAACAATTAGATACTGTTGCTTAATGGTGTTATTGAGTTTTTTCACTGCTAGTTTTATGTCTAGTTGTTCTATCGATTGTTGAAAGGTGAGTGTTAAAATCTTTAATTATAATTCTGATTTTCTCTTTCTCTTTTTAATTCTGTCAGTTTTTATTTTACATTCTTCACAGCTCTGCTTCTTGGTATATACACATTTAGGATTACTCTTCATGATGGATTGGCCCTTTGTATCCTTATATAATGTATACCCTGTCTCAGGTAATTTTAATATAGTTGCTTCTGCTATCTTTTGATTAATGTTTGCATGATATAACTATCCTTTTACTTTAACCTGCTTATGTTGTTATATTAAATTGTTACTATTAAATTTCATTCTAATTTATCCAAGCATTTTGAGTGTAAATCTTTATACCGTCTTTTTCTTTTTTTTTTGGTTGTTTCTCAAGTATTTTATTATATGTACATAATTTATCATAGTTTCCTGGTTGTACATGTGTGAGCCTCTCAAACACCTCAGGAGGGTCAGCGCGAAGCCTGAAACCACCTCGGCCAAGCGGTGCGGGGCGCGTTTGCGAACGTCCTCCTTGGCCAAGGGGGTATTCTGCACATGTGTGAACTCCCTTCTGTGTGGAGGGGTGTGGGGCGCATTCTCGAACAGACTCCCTGGCTGAGAGGCAGTTGTGCGCATTCGCAAACGGGCTACCTCGCCAAGCGGGGTTGTGCCCATGCGCGAACACACTTCGCCCAGGAGGGGGCCCTGTGGGTAGAATGCTTATCTCTTTATTCCATCCCTTTACTCTCCTAATTTTCTTAAATATCTCCTCTATATAATTTTAGAACAACATCAAGCAGTATTATAGATTTTGCTCCAATCATCAAGCATTATTTAGAAAACTCAAGAGTAGAAGGAAAGTCTATTATATACGCCCACGGTTTTGCTTGCTCTGTTCTTTATTCTTCTATGATGGTCCCAGATTTCTTTCTTTCTCATTCTTTTCTGCTTACGGAACTTCCTTTAGCCATTCTTTTAGTGTAGGTCTGCTGTTAAAAATATTTTTAGTTTCCTTTTGCCTAGATATCCCCTTCATTCCTGAAAGATACTATCAGAAGATATAAGATTTTGAGCTAACAGTTTTGTTTTCTTGTTTCGTTTTTCAGCACTGGAAAAATGTGCCACTTCCTTTCAGTTTCTGTGGTTTCTAATAAGAAATCTGTGGTAGTTCAAACTGTTTTGCTTCTGTAGATAAGGTATCATTTCACTCTTAATGTTTTCAAATGTTTCTTTGGATTCAGTTTCAGAAGTGTGTCTTCTTTTGGGTTTTGGGGAGGCTTATCATGGTCTGTAAATGTATGTCTTTCACTGCATTTGGGAACTTTTTCACCCATTATTTCTTCAACTACTTTTTCAGCCCTACTTTTTTTCTCATCTCTTTCTGGACTCTGATGACACAAATATTTACTCTTTTATCATAGTCTCACAGATCCCTGAGACTTTCTTCAGATTTTATTTTCTTAGCATATTTTTGTTTTTCCAATTGGGTAATTTCTATTGTTCTTCTAGTTCTCAAATTCTTTCCCCTGTCCCTTTATTCTCCTTTTGAGCACATCAGTTGAGTTTTCATTTCAATTATTGAGGTTTTCAGTTTCAAAATTTCCATTTGTTCCTTCTTTATATCTCCCCCTTTTTTTAAAGAACTTTCCATTTTTCAAATTTGTTTCAAAAATTTTTGTAATTGATTTTTTTTTATTTCCACTGAAGGAATTTTATGATGGCTGCTTTTAAATCTTTTCAGCTAATTCTGACATCTCTGTCATTTTGGCGTTGGTAATTTTTGTCTTTCTTTTTCATTTAGTTTGAGATCTTTTTAGTTCTTGGTATGACAAATGATTTCAAACTTAATCCTGAACATGTAGTTATTATTTAATAAGATTTTGGATCTTACTTAAACCCATTTGGGTGTTCCTGGGTGGCTCAGTTGGTTAAGCATCAGAGTCTTGATTTCAACTCAGGTCATGATCTCAACGTTTGAGCCCCTATCAGTGCAAAGCCTGCTTGCGATTCTCTCTCTCTCTTTCTCTCTTTGCCCTTCCCTTTCTCAAAATAAATGAACTAAAAAAAAAAAAAAGAAAAAGAAAAAAAGTTTGGGTTGGTTTATTCTGACACCACTCTAACAGGGGAAGAAGAGGGTACCACCTTCTGACTGGCAGATGATGGTAAATATGGTAGGGCTCCCCTCATGACCTCCTTGACATTCAAAGGAATGGATCCACATTACTGCCTAATGGGGGTGGGAGTTCATGTTTCCCACTAGACCTCCACCGGTACCTCCATGACTGGAAGAAGTAAAAGTGCCTTGTTCGTTCTCCCTGCTTGGACACCACTAACCCCACATGGATGGCAATGCGACCTCATTACAACTGAATAGTGATGCAATTTCTGACTTTCCCCTAGTCCTCCTCTGATATCCCACTGAGAAGGAAGAAGCATATATTTTACTGCCAGGTGATGGAATTCCAGACCCCCCCATGTGGTTTTATAGAAGGCTCATTGCCACCTGGCTTTCTACCTGGTCTTGTCTGACATCCGTCTAGCAGTGGGTTGGGCCATCTCATTCCATTCTGTCAGGAGTAGAAGTTTAAGATCCTCACTCAGCCTTTGCTGGCAGGACTAGGGTGTGAGGCCTTATTATTTTTCTGTGGTGTTTGGCTGAATTAGAGTGGTTACTATCTAATTTTTTTTCTGTCTTGCTAGGCTGCCCCTTTTCTGGTGTGTGGCCAGAGAGAGAGCAGTGTTTTGTTAAACTGTTTTTAGTTTGTGTTTGTTCATATTTTCTAGGTCACCACCTCCTTCAGCTCTCAGCTATGAGGCAAAAAGAAAACCCAGGAAACTCACCACTAAGTTACTGTTTCTTTTGTCTTCTTTCTACGTGTTAGAGTCTATGGTTTTTTATTTTTTGAATATATAATGTCCAGAGCTTTTAATTTGCTCAGCAGGAAAAAGAGGAAAAAATATGTCTACTCCATCATTCCAGAAATAGATAGGCACCATTTGATTTTACTGGAGCTGTCTGTGAATATGTAATTTTTTTTTCTGAAAAAAATTAACTCGTTCCAAGAGGACATGATAGAGGTCTATTGGGCACATGCTGCGTAATATCTCTGGTTATCAGCGTGTAAGGCATACTCAAAACACTACAGCTTTGTAACTGTGTGCCATCTATGGACAGTATTTAAGGCACACATAGAGTGTCTCCAGGCACTTCTCTTCTATTTGATCCCGAATAGCTCAACTTTTATTTAATTTCCATTCAGACTTCAACATGAAATTTTATTTGAAGAAAGCAAAGTTTGAAAATATTTTAAATTCTATTTTTTTCTTAACTGGAGTTTTATGAAAGATTTAAACCCTACTGGATATGAGCTGAGTGACTATTTTCTCAGCTCTCCCAGGAATGGTTCATAGCTAGTATCATCCTAGATACAAAGAAGTTCATTCATTACATAAAATGAATATCTTAGGTCACTAGAGATTAATTCCACTGTAAAACTGAGGTGAGAAAGGTTTAACTATCGTATACTAACGAGTTTTGCTAGGGCATGTTGAAGAGAACTAAGCCTAAAACAGTAGCCAGTGATATTTCAAATATGAAAATATAATTATACCAATCAACTTGAAAGAAATAAATTTATTTTAATTCTATAAGACGAGACAGAAGCAGCTTTTGAACATCTAATCAAATTATGCTCTACCAATTACAAAGACCAACTGACTATATTGACTTTACCAAATATTTACTTAAAGCTTAAATACAAAATACGAAGATAATATCAAGTTTGTGAATGTCATGAACAGATTTTTGATCAAAGCATGTAGAATGTATTAAAATGATTAGAATTTATCAATGAACAAAGCTAGAAAAAAATCAGATTCCAAGAGTACTCATTTTTCCCTTTGCTCACAAATGAGTAAGATATTTTTCATCCTTCATCTAGATTTTAGTTCATTCCACATGGGCCACTATAGCTAGACCACTCAAGGGCCTCCCTACTGGCGACAAGATTGTGTTTCCAGTGTGCTATGGTATAAGAGTTGGTACATGTTTACTGTGACTCAGAAGACAGCAAATTCCCCCCCTCTGTACTCTCCTGGAAAGTCTAATAACACAATGAAAGCAACTGGAAGGATCTAGAGATTATAGTGAAATGAGCTACTCAGAACAAACTTACCCAGCCTGAAACCATGGCTTTTCCTCAGCTCTTATCATCAAAAAACATATGGATAAACATAGAGAAGGGAAAAAGCAAAATATATTAAGTGCAGTAAAAATGTCTGCTTCAATGAGCTTGTCAACATTGCCTGAATGATGAAACACAGATATTTACCCAGAGGGCTCTCTAGCACCATTAAATGTTCTGGGGACTAGTCAGTTCTAGGATTCAATACTGAGAGCAGTATTTTAACAGTGTTTTCTACAAATCCACATGGTGCAAGTTTTCAGCTAGTTAAAAGCTACAAAAATGGATATATTACAGCAGCACAATATTTTGACATATTTTTTAAAAAGTCTAATTTTAAGTGCTTGAAGAGCTATTTTCTCTCAGAAGACAAAGATCTGCCTTATGCTTGTTTCAGAAATGATTTTCTTAATCATCAAGAACCAGCTAAGACAAAGTCTACAAAAAGTAATAAAAACCTATTAAACGTCTAAGTTTTCATTGTAACCAAATTGATATAGAAAAACATAATAAAATCTATTCACTGAAATAAAACATAAGAAAGTTTATGTCTAAAATCTGGATTATCAAAGACCAGTTGACAATAAATATTCTTCCAAAAGTCTTATAGCAATCTCAAGGACTTATAGGTAAAAACAAAAATAAAACTTGCTTTTTGATGGTCCTAATAACAAAAGAGAAGAGATCTGGTGATTCTCTCTCTACTACAACACACAGGAAACAGAAATAAAATAAGTGATCACCTTGAATGTATTAAGAAACGGGTATAGAATGGGTAGGTTAAAATCCAAAATAGGCTCATCTTCTTTCTTTGAGTCCTTTTAGTGTTTGGTCTCAATTAAATGCCTTCGTGATTATGCTGAATGAAGTATGTTGTGGCAAAATAAAGGTTGCAGTTATGATGAAGCGGTCGATTCGAAGCATTTTTTCTTCTGCTTTTTTGCTTCCTGAAGCCCTAAATAGCACCTACACTCACTTGGGTGAGGATCTGCTCAGATCCTAGCATACCCCAGTTTCCCATTTGTACAAAGACCTATATTTTTTAGATCCATAGTCTTAACGTTGGCAAAGAGGTCTAAACATTTTGAAATAGAATTTGATTATTTATTTGTTGTGCTTTGATCTTTTGAATAACTATATATTTAAAATAAACTTTCTACAGCTTTGAATTTTGTAATCTCACAGTATGGGTAACACCACAGAAAAAAATAAAGATTCATGTTCTTTGCTGAGTTCTTGGTCTTCCCTATTCACTCTCACTCTCAAGTGGTAGTAAAAAGAAATAAAAACAAAAACAGACTTAGTGTCCTATACCTTCTATGATGAAATACTTCCATTCTTCGAGAGTCACCTCTCTGAAAAGCGTATCTATTTGTATCATGACAAGGTTATAGTTGTTTATAATAGTAGTTGGAATTTAGGCCATAGTTTATGGGAAGACTGTGGAATATATAAAACAGTGGCACAAGAAGCAGAGTCCACAATATAAAATCAATTTTTTGTCTGTATGATATTGAACTAGAGACTACTCCCACCCCTGCCAAAAAAGTGACAGGGAAAGAGATTAGAGAGAGTAAATTCTTGGGCTAAATTGTTTTCCTATACTATTAAGTATTATTATTCTATTGTTTAGAGAAACATTCTGTTTTTTATTATTCTGTTGTTTAGAAAAAAAGTTAAAAAAAAAACCCACAAGCCTAATGATGCAACAACTATTATTTCTAATGAATCATCAAGATTTACAAAGAGAATACTTACCATGCCAACATATTCTGGTGAAGAATTAAGTACGTATTAATTACATATAAGCCGGAATGCAGCATTTATTATATTGAACAAACAAGGGATCCTACGTTCAAAGTAAGAAATTTTCCTTGTTGGAGTCTACTAAAAGAAAATAGTGTTAGAAAATAAAATTAAGTAATTGTGCTGTGTTTAGGCTATGGGGAAGAAATAAATAAAAAGCTAATTGGACAGAAGAGCAGCAAGAAATCAGGGAAACCAGATTTCCTTGTTGCTTGGGGTGTTTTGCTTCAATAAATTGGAAAGGTGTAAATTACACTCTAAATTGAAATTCAATCTACTACCATAAATAGAAAAAAACAAGTATGTATCTACCTTTGCATTTTTATCTATGGGACCTTTAGTTCTATGACAAAGGAACCAGCTGATGGCAGAGCTCTTTCAAAAAATCACTTCAAACAAGTGTGACAGAGATGGAGTCTTGTTTTAAATAATGATGATGATGTCTTTCTGAAAATTGCTGTTTAGAAGAATGTTGGGAAACAGTGAGAATTGTTCAAGGATTGGGAAAGAATAAGGGGGCAGCTGGAATTTATTATAAGCTAGTTGCTAAGGGGTAGATAATTGTAGATTAAACAGAAGTGGACAAAATTGAGACAAACAGGAGTATAACGATATCAGTAGCAATACTATTTTATTGCACCAACCAAAGTTTCTTTATACTTTTATTATGATTCCAAAAATTCTCCAAAAATCTGAAACTATCCCCACACTTAAAACTAAAAGTTTGGTCTAAATGGCTAAGGTCACTTTTAGCTTTAATAGTGTCTGAGTTAAATATGTATGTAAAGTAAAGTTGAATAAAAGGACCAGTAGTTCTAATTTAGGAGCCACGGTGAATCTGGGGAATGGGTTTGATTACCTTCGATTCACAAGTCATCAAATTTTCATTTGTGTTCTAGGTCCATGATTTGGGGAATGGTTGCAAAAAATAAAATAAAATAAAATAAAATAAAAACTTAAAACTATCTCATGAAGATAAATTCATAATCGTTGCAAATTTCTATGATTTTGCAAATTGAAATAACAACATATGTCTTTACATTCAACTGACTGAAAAACCTTGGAAAGTAGGCCAGTGCCACATGTTGGTGGAGGTATGGAGAATTGGGAAGCTCCCGTTGGGAATATAGGCTGGTACAGTCAGCCTGAAAGCACACTGAACTAGTCAGACAAAATGCTATACCCTACAAAAAGTGAAGAAAATCCACTCGGTCATGTAAAAGATGTTCATGAAAATATCATTTGTAGTGGCAGAAATTGGAAGCAATCTCTGTGTTTATCAGTATGAGAATAGGCAAAATGACATGAACACACACAGTTGATAAAGGCAATTGAATACATGAAAACATACTGCTGTTTTAGGAGACTATATACCACATACATAGATGTTAAAAAATATATTGTGCCATAGGGGCACCTGGGTGACTCAGTCGGTTAAGCGTCCGACTTCAGCTCAGGTCATGATCTCAAACTCCGTGAGTTCAAGCCCCGTGTCGGGCTCTGTGCTGACAGCTCAGAGCCTGGAGCCTGCTTCAGATTCTGTGTCTCCCCATCTCTCTGCCCTTCCCCTTCTCATGCTTTCTCTCTGTCTCAAAAATAAAAAAATTAAAAAAAAAACATTAAAAAAAATATATTGTGCCGTATATTCATCAGATTAGATGAAACCATCTAGGTGAATTAAAAATATATGTAAAAAACCCAACAGGAAAACCGTGTTGTTAGAACACAAGTCCAAAACATAACATAGTTTTCTTTGTGACAAGAGGAGGAACAGATTAAAGTATGGAGTAAGAGAATAAATAAACATCATCAATAATCAATCAATCAATCAATCAATTATGATACTGTGCCATGATCTGAGATATACAGTCAATGAACCCTCTACCTCTAGGGTGTAGAAGAAATATACATTTTTAAAAATTTTATAGATACATTATTTGAAATTAAATGAATGGCAAAAAATTACACCTAAAATTGAAAACAAAACAAAAAGAAACCTCCCTAAGATTTGTGCATACTGACGACTCTATACTCACTATGTTCCAGGTGCATGTTATTTACTTTTAACATATCATTTAATGTTCACAGTAACTCCATAAAATAGACGTCCTTATTCTCAATTTACATTTGGGGTAACTGATCCTTAGGAGGCTCACGATTGCTCAAAGGCACACAGTTTCTATGTGGTAGAAACAAGGTGTCAACCCAGTTATCTGGACACTGGAGCTCATCTGTTTAACATCTATAAAGGATATACTCAAGCTTCTCATAGGAAAGTATGCCAGGAAAGTATCTCAAAGTATTCCACATTTGTTAGGTCTTCTTCCTGTTCCTTGCCCACATTCATTTAACAATGGTTTGTCCTCACTAATCCCTGGCAAATGTCTGTTCCACATGACCTCATTACAAATCGACTAACATTTCTCTGCTGCCCTGGGCAATGCTGATCATGCTGTTGATGCTTTTGATTCAGTACCCAACTCCTCTGTCTGTTCTCTTCATCTCTCCATAACACTTTGACTCCTTTGTCCAGATTTCTAAACATTGGTATTTCTCAGGGTGACTTTAGAAAGCGGTTATCTCTTCATATGCTTACTTGTGATAATCTCAGGCAAGCAGAGTTTATAGGTTGATGACTTCTAATCCACTCACGTCACCAAAATACAAAAATCAGACTAAATTTGTTTCCCTTTTCTCTTACTTTCTATAATCAATCAGTGGACAAATCTCAAAGACTTATTTTCTAAATATTGTTCTAATCCTCACCCTGTTTTTAAACCCTGTTGGCACTATCTTGATTCAGATCTGCATTATTTCTTGGCAACAAGGTCACATTAGCCACCTGGACTCATGTCCTTTCCTTTGATTTTATTCTTCTTAACTTGATCAACCTAAAGTCATGCTAATCTAGCTAAACCAGCAATGTGAAGCATCTCTTTCAAACTCTTTCATAACTTTGTGTTCCTTACAGGGTTATCTTACCTTCCTGGGCAGAACTCACAAATTTTATAACCTGGTTCCTAAACTGCTTCTATGCTCCCCATTTTATTATCTAGAGATACTGAACTAACAATGGCTTGTGCTAGGTTGCCTAGTGTGTCCATTGTTTATAATATTCTCTTCCCAGAATACTTTTCCATCTTTATTTTCCTGTTTGATTTTTTTCCCATTTCTAAAAAACCTGCTAAACTATCTCCTTCTCCATAAAACAACATGTTAAAGCCTCTGCTGCCCTCCCATTTCATTTTGGGTGCACTTCCATCAGGACACTTCTGTTTTACCCTGAAAATATACACATATATGCTTATGTCTACCTCAATGTATACATTTTTGAGAGGAGAAATCTTCAGTGCCTAGCATGGTGCTCAATACTTAGCAGATTTTCACCAAAGTCTCATGAAATGAGTTCCCCTATAATTGCTACACATTATTGTTAATGTGATTTAGAGTATCTTACTTCTCAAGTTATTTCCTATGTCGAATGACGTTTTGTGTGCTTGGTTTTTCGTTTTGGTATACGGGAAAGAAAGAAAAAGGTGGGGGACTAACAAAGTTATATCATCATTGCTGAATAACAGGTAAAGAAATCCTTTGAAGTGTATGTTTTTGAATAGGTGTATTCAATGTGATATGTCATCTTTTTTATCCATCATTACCAGGAAATGTAAGAAAGACCCCTAATTATTTTTGGTTTTCTGATGTAAAGCAAGATAAAAGTAGT
Source organism: Panthera pardus (assembly GCF_024362965.1). Classification (NCBI taxonomy): domain Eukaryota; kingdom Metazoa; phylum Chordata; class Mammalia; order Carnivora; family Felidae; genus Panthera; species Panthera pardus. The sequence continues at coordinate 25,210,129 of NW_026527002.1, forward strand.
TACGAAAATCAGCTGAATTTCAGTGAAAGGATATTGGTGGCAATGATATTTTCAGTTATATATTGGTGGCAATGATATTTTCAGTTTACTGGGAATCTAAAGGGTGTGCTTAATAGTTATGCTAATTTCTATCATCCCTCAATAGAACATTTGCACAAACCACCAGCACATACAAAAACATTTATCAACAACTATTACTCTGTTTGTATTAGCTATTATTTTACAATAACATATATTATATATGAAGTAACAAATAGCATGTTATTATAATATATAGTAATGTAATACGTTTATATAACCTATGATTCATATAATTCCTTTTGGGGTTCTGTTTGAAGTTAATGCAAATTACATCTACTGATATTTTTCTTATCATATAACCGAAGTAAAAAGGCATATTCTACAAAGAATTATTTCCTCATAAAATAGTTCAGCATTCTACTGAAATTTATTTAACTATATTAACTTTAACATCAACTTGAAGCCGATTTTGAGCATAATTTTTAAATTCAGAGATAATTTATTTTATGTTAATTGAATATTTTCTTATAATGTTTATTTTCTGCTACCAATAGTCTCTAAAATAAAATGTTTGCCTTTTGTTTAGGATTACATGTACCACCTTTGGAAAGGTACTATGAAAGCAGAATATAGATAAAATCCATAGGATTTTAATAAATCCATATTTATACTTGAAAATTTCAGCAATCTTTTCCCAAAAGTTGACAGAAAAAGTAAGCCAAAAAACAGTAAGTATATACAGGACTTGAAAAGCACTAACAACCAAGATTATCTATTTGATATTTGCAGAATTCTATGCAATATATATATGTTCTTCTTTAGATATAGTTGGAGCATTCACAGAGACAGACCATATGCTAGATTATAAAGTGAGTTTACATCAATTTTTTAAAAAAAAATTAAACCATACAAATTATATTCTCTGACCACAACAGAATTAAATTAGAAGTCTACAATGAGAAAGTATCTGAAAAATTTTATATATTTGAAAATTCAACTACAGTCTTCCCATATAAGCCATCATTCAAAGAAGAAATCATCATGGAAATTAGAAAATATTTAGAAAATATTTTGAACTGAGGAGCATTAGCAACTCATCCTGTCAAAGCTGTGGGGTATTGATCAGGTAGTGTTGAGAGGGAAATAGTGCTTACAGTAGACAAGAAAAAAAAAAAAAAAGATAAAGTCAGAGTTGTAAGTGTTCAACTCAATAAACTAGAAAAAGAAAGCAAATTGAATAAAAAACAAATGGAAGGGATTAATAAAAATTAAAAGCAGAAATCAGTTAGTAGAAAATAAGCAAATAAGAGGGAAGTAAATAAGAAGGAAAATAAAGAGTTTTTAGGAAAAAAATTTTAATGATCAATTTTTAGCAAGCCTGATTAAGGAAAAAAGAAAAGATTTATGTCAATAACCTCTACCACTTAGATGAAACAGACAAATAATTTGAAAGACAGTGTCTTTTATTAGAAATAAAAGTTCTAACTGTTATTTAAACAGTGAAATTATTAGCAGTGTCTCAGAAAAGCTATAAAAAAGCTAAATAACTATAAAAATATTTAGGGGCACCTGGGTGGCTCAGTCAGTTGAACATCTAACTCTTGATTTTGGCTCAGATCATGATCCCTGGCTCATGAGATCACAGAACCATGTTAGGTTCTGTGCTGAGTGTGGAGTCTACTTAGGATTCTCTCCCTCTCTCTCTCTCTCTCTTTCTCTCTCTCTCTCTTAGTGTGTGTGTGTCTCTCTCTCCCCCTCAGCCACTCTCTCCACTCGTGTTATCTCTCAAAAAAAAAAATTTAAAAAACTGAATTTGTAATTGAAAAGTTGCACAAAGAACATTCCAGGCCTAAATGGCTTCACTGAAAAATTCTAACAAATATTTAAGAGGGAAATTATACTACCACTACATGATATCTTTTCAAAAACAGAGTAGGAAGAAATACTTCACAACTCAGTTTTAGAAGTCACCATTATCTTAGACCTCCTCCCAAAATAATTACATATAGTATACATATACATATACATATACATATACATATACATATACATATGCGTGTGTGTGTATGAAAACTACAAAACAGGGGCGCCTGGGTGGCTCGGTCGGTTAAGCGTCTGACTTCGGCTCAGGTCATGATCTCATGGTCTGTGAGTTTGAGCCCCACGTCGGGCTCTGTGCTGACAGCTCAGAGCCTGGAGCCTGTTTCCGATTCTGTGTCTCCCTCTCTGCCCCTCCCCTGTTCATGCTCTGTCTCTCTCTGTCTCAAAAATAAATAAACGTTAAAAAAAAAAAATTAAAAAAAGAAAACTACAAAACAATATCTCTCATGTACATAAGCAATAAAAATCTTTAATAACATCATAGCAAGGAAATTTAAGGATATATAAAAGTATAATACATCATGGCCAAGTGGACTAATCCAGTAATGAAAGGTTAATTTAAGACTCAAAAATCAATCATGTATTTCACCATAATAGAAAAAGAGAGAAAAACATATGATTATTTCAAGAGATCATTTCAAGGAAAAGAATTTGACAAAATTCCGTACCCATTCATGGTAAAAACTGTTAAGAAGCAAGAATAAAAAGATGCTCTCAGTCTGATAAAGGGCATACTAATTGTGAAAGATTATGATTTTCCCCTAAGGCCCCAAATTAGACAGTAATGATCCCTCTCACTACTCTTTCTTTATTTTTATTTATTTTTTAATTTATTGTCAAGTTTGCTAACATACAGTGTAGTCTTGGTTTTGGGAGTAGATTCCCATGATGCATCACTTACATACAACACCCAGGGCTCATCCCAACAAGTGGCCTCTTCAGTAGGTATTTTCCCTACTCCCTCCGTTTTCCCCACTCCCCCAACCCCCACCCCCATCAACCCTCAGTTTGTTCTATGTATTTAAGAGTCTCTTTGGTTTACCTCTCTCTCTGTATCTTAGTTTTCCTTCCCTTCCCCTTGGTCTTCTGTTAAGTTTCTCAAATTCCACATATGAGTGAAATCATATGATCTCTTTCTCTGTCTCACTGGCTTATTTTACTTAGCATAATACCCTTCAATTCCAAATACGTTGTTGAAAATGGCAAGATTTCATTCTTTTTCATAGCCCAGTAGTATTCCATTGTATATACATATACCACATCTTCTTTATCCATTCATCAGTTGATGGACATTTGAGCTCTTTCCGTAATTTGGCTATTGTTGATAGCACTGCTATAAACATTGGGGTGCATGTGCCCCTATGAATCATCACTCCTGTATCTTTTGGGTAAATTCTTAATAGTACTATTACTAGGTCATTATTCTATTTTTTAATTTTTTGTGGAACCTCCACACTGTTTTCCAGAGTGGCTGCACCAGTTTGTATTCCCACCAACGGTGCAAGAGGGTTCCCGTTTCTCCACATTCTTGCCAACATCTGTTGTTTCCTGTGTTGTTAATTTTAGCCATTCTGACTGGTGTGAGGTGATATCTCAGTGTGGTTTTGATTTGTATTTCCCTGATGATGAATGTTGTTGAGCATCTTTTCATGTGTCTGCTTGTCATTTGGATGTCTTCTTTGGAAAAGTGTCTCTTCAGGTCTCCTGCCCATTTCTTCACTAGATTATTTATTTGTTTTCCAGGTGTTGAGTTTGGTAAGTTCTTTATAGAGTTTTAATACTAACCCTTTATCCGATATGTCATTTGCAAATATCTTCTCCCATTCCGTTGGTCGTCTCTTAGTTTTATTGATTGTTTCCTTTGCTGTGCCAAAGCTTTTTTATCTTGATGAGGTCCCAATAGTTCATTTTTGCTTTTATTTCCCTTGCCTTCGGAGATGTCAAGTAAGAAGTTGCTGCAGCTATGGTCAAAGAGGTTGCTGCCTGTTTTCTCCTGTAGGATTTTGATGGTTTCCTGTCTCACATTTAGGTCTTTCATCCATTATATATTCAAAATTATACCAAAACATCTAACCAGTGCAGTAATGAAATAAATTAATTAATTAAATATTTACAGATTGGAATGGAAGAAGAAAAAGTTTTCATTCAAAGATGACATGACCATCTGGATAAAAAACTGGATAGATCAACAAAAAAACTATTTTAAGTAATAAGTGACTTTAGCAGGTTCACAGGATAAGAGATCAATATAAAAAGTCAATTTTATTTCTATATACTAGCAACAAACAAATGAAAAATAAAAATTTAAAATGTCACTGAAAAGCATAAAAAGTATGATATATTTAGCAGTACATTTAACAAAACAAGTATAAGATCTAAAAACTACAAATGGCTGAAACTAAAGAAGATGTAATAAATGAGGAGATAGACATTGTTGAATGTGACCATAGGTCACATTATTGTTACGGTGTTTATTTTTTGCCAAGTTGATCTAGGAATCAAAGAATTGCATTTAAAATCCTAGAACACTTGTTTTCAGCAAATGACAAGGTAGATTTATATTGAAAGGCAAGGAAGAATTGCCAAAATGACTTCAACAAAAAGAACATAATTGGAGAATTTCCTATACATGATTTCAAGGCTTACTGTAAACCTAAACAAGAGAGTGAATGAGGATCAATGGAACAGAATAGTATGTTCAGAAATAGACCCACACATGTACGGTCAAGAGACAACCCACAAAGGTGCTAAGGTAATATGATGGACAAAGATGGAGGAAGAATAATCTTTTTAAAAAATAGTTAAATAATGGGATATCCACATGGAACCACAGCAACTTCAAACATACCACACACCATACACAGAAATTAACATAAAGTATATTAGAAATATGCATGTGAAACCAAAGCTGTAAAACCTATAGAGGAACATAGAGGAATATTTGCATAACCTTGGTATAGGCAAAGGTCTCATAGGGAAGACACATAGATCATTAATCATAAAATTAAAAAACAAAAACAAATATTGGACTTTATAAACTTTAAAGTCTACTCTCCACAATAGAGTGCTATGTAAGTGAAAAGATAAAACAAATACTGAGATAAATATTTATAATAATATATTTGACAAAAGCATTTGCATTAAGAATGTACAAAGCACTTTAAAAATAGAAAATAAGAAGGGATGCCTGGGTGGCTCGGTTGGTTAAGTTTCCAACTTCAGCTCAGATCAAGATCTCACGGTTTGTGGGCTTGAGCCCTGCATCAGGCTCTGTGCTGACAGCTCAGAGCCTGGAGCCTGCTTCAGATTCTGTGTCTCCCTTCCTTTCTGTCCCTTCCCTGCTCATGCTCTGTCTCTCTCTCTCTAAATAAACATTAAAATGTGGACAAGAAGACTGAAACAGACATGTCACAAAACAACACAGACCAAGGGCTAATAAACAAATGAAATGATATGTAATATTACCGTAAGAAAATGCAAATTAAAATCATAATAAGACACTACCAAACCCTATACACATGTTCATTAGGATATATCTTGTATAATTCTGGGATCATAAAATTTGAAAAACTTTGAAAAACTGTTTGAGAGTTTCTTATAAAGTCAAACACACATTTACTGTATGATCTAGCAATCCCACTCATATATTTAACCAAAAGAATAAAAACGTATCTTTACAAGAAACTTGTTCAAACAATTTCAGACCACTTCTATTCAGACCATTCCCAAAATGGAAGCAATACAAACATCCATCAATGGATGAATGGATAAACAAGTTGTGGTCTAGTCAACTAATGGAATACTAGTTGGCAATTAAGTCCTCTGATACATACAGCAATGCGGAACATTTCAAATTATGCTAAATAAATAAAGTCAGACACAAAAGAGAACCTTCTGTAGTATTACACTTCTATGAAATTCCAGAAGAGGTGAAACTATTCCGTGAAAGAAAGCAGATCATCCCTGGGTTTGGGGCTGTCTTAGTCCATTCAAGCTTCTATAACAAAAACACCATCGACTGGATGGATTATAAACAATAGAAATTTGTTTCTCACAGTTGCAGAGGCTAGGAAGTCCTAAATTAAGGCCCAGGTAGTGTCTGGTGATAGCCTGCTTCTTGGTTCATGGTCAGCCATCTTTTCACTGTGTTCTCACATGGTGAAAAGGCTGAGAAAGCTCTCTGAGGTCTCTTTTATAAGGACACTAATCCCATTTATGAGGAGTCCATCCTCATGACCAAATTACTTCCAAAGATCTCACCTCCTAATATTAGGAGGGAATTAGGTTTCACCATAAGAGTTTCAGGACTACATAAACATTCAGTCTATAGCAGTAGGAGAGTTGGGGGTCAACTAGGAAGGGACCATAGGAAATATTTGGGGGATGTTGGAAATGTTTTTTACCTTGATTTAGTAAGGAAATTACTCAGTATATATACACACACACACACACACACACACACACACACACATATATACATATATATATACACACACGCATATATACATATATACACACACACACATATATACATATATATACACATATATATATACACACACATATATATACATATATATATATATATCTCAAAACTCATCAAATTGCACGCTGTTTATTTTAGGTAAATTATACCTCCATAGCATTGGTTTTCAAAGTTGCAAAAACTGTTTTGTGTGATACAGTAACATAGTAATTATAAAAATCTGATGATCAGGAGTAATTCTTAAGAAGCTGAATAGAGGTTTTTTAATAAATGTCCATCACAAATACTTTGAGAGTTTAAGTGAAATATATCTGAACTCTAATGTTGAAGTGTTTAATTAACTGGGGGGATGAAACTAATGTTGACTGGTTATATATTATCTAGGGGATTATTTCCATATTTTCTTTCACTAATCTTTTCTGTACTTTATGTGAAAAATTGAGACTCAATGATGTTAAGAAAATTGACTGAGATGTGCATCTCCTAAAGTGACAGAGCTACTAACAAAGCCCAATCTATCCAATTCCACAAATCGGTGCTGTTTGTAATTCCATGTTGAATTCATTTATGGACACGTAGAATCTTTATGAATATTCTCTGTATGAGGTGATGCTTGGGGTTCCCAGGATTTGTATGAGACACTTGGGCAGGGGCCATAATTTTAGAAATACTTAACATAAAAATTTCTTCTACTTTTATCTGGAGGGTTTTTTTTCTGTTTGCCCAGAATTTCTGAGTTAGTCTCAATTTCAACACCAAGCCTCACTAATTTGGATCAAAGAGAATGGCTGGGATACATGAGTGAGAAGTCCAAATTATAAGATATTCTTGAAGAAATATAGCTTCATCACTTTTAGGTAGAGCGCGTAACTTGAACTGTCCTAGTCAGGGCCAAGGAATAGAAGTTCTGTGGTTAAATAGATTAGAATGATTTCCAATTAACATACCAAAGCACTTTTCAAAATGCTGTTGATTGAAGCTTGTATTGTGGATTTCTTTTACGTAAAATACATTAAGATGTTCTATTTAGTTTATATCCCTAACTTGACAAATATTTTTACTTTATATTTGATTCTTTTCAAAATACTTTTATGGGGAATAAAAGGGATAAAATAAAGTAAATAAATAAACCTTTCTTAGAAATGCTTAACAAATGTCAAATTAGGAAAAGCAAAAATGGAGAGGCGTAGCTGCAGCAAAAGTTAGGGGTTTTTTGTTGTTGTTGTTTGGTTTTTGTTTCAAATCAGAGATAGTTATTAAAATGTCTAAAATCTACAGTGATGCCAAAAGGCAGGTATGAAAGTTAGCCCCTTTGGAGTTGAAAGAGAATTCATATGTATGACAAGTTCCAAGGATTCCTCTTGCAAGAGAAAATATTTGCAGTAGGGGACAGGAAAGCCTTTTTTATATTAATTTCTTGAGCTGCTTGTAGCCAGAGCCATCCCCTCTGCTGTTCCCTGTCACTTTTGGAGGTCTTTGAGCCAAGCCCAAGCCGCACGCCTGTCCCAACAGCGGTGTTTTCTCTTCAAAGGACCATTGCTACAGCCTCTCAGTTCTGTGCAGGAATTGAAAAGCCTTTGAAATCGGTGCAGCCTCACTGCACAGCTAGTAATAAGCATTAGAGAAAAACACGCAGCTCATTTGTTTAAAAGTTCATTCGCTTCAGTGTGATTTAGACAGATGTGAGGTGGGTTTTGCTTAGTGCTGCTCAGCCCCATGGCAAAGTAGAGCTTGGTCTCCTTTCAAAGAGTTCCTCAGTCCCTGCCCATCGCTGGGCCTCGGCAACAATGGGGCTTTGAAAGGGAAAAAAAAAAAAAAAAAGGAAAAGAAAAAGAAAGAAAGAGAAAAAGAGAAAGAGACGACACCAGTGGGAGAGGCTGACAGCTCAGTCCAAACTCAAACAGCCCTTCTGGTGTCCAGGACAGAGGTGCGTATCTGAAGGTGGGCTGAGGTCTGGGTTCAGAACAGCCCAAAGAATTAATTTAAAAGAATTTCCCCGCCCATTCCCTGTAAAGGCAGCAGCAGCCGCTCTGGTGAAATAACTTCCCAGATCACAGGGCACTTAGCCATGTAGATTCCGCTGTATTTCCCAAGAATACTCTTTCTGGGAAATAAATCTGAGAAACAGTGGATTCTGGTGTTATTTCCTACCATGCACAAATAACAAATAAAAACCATCGATGTTTCTCATTGAAAAGGGGATCTGAACAATCAACACACATTACTCGTGACAGTTTATTTCCTCCAGAAACAATGTTCTCTGGCAAGAGGCGTGTGTTCATTAGTCATGATGCATGCAAAGTAACAGTCATTTTGAGATGTGGAGCATTCATTGCAATCAAGATATGTTTTTGCTAACCTACACAGACATATTGATAGTGCCGAGGTGTGATGCTAATTCCACAAGCAAATGGATCTGTTGTTATGATCTAGCTGAAAGCTTAGAAATTGCTTTTATATTTAAAACCTTATTTTGAGAGCTGTCAGGCTTCAAATAATACAAATCCAGTTGTTAAAGTGTGCCAGAGATTTTTAGAGTAAATCTGAACAGGTACAAATGATAAAATATATTGTTTACAGGGGCGCCTGGGTGGCTAAGTCGATGGAGCATCCAACTTGGCTCAGGTCATGATCTCACGGTTAGTGGGTTCAAGCCCCAAATGGGACTCACTGCTGTCAGCGCAGAGCCTGCTTTGGATCCTCTGTTCCCCTCTCTCTCTGCCCCTCCCCCACTCATGCTCTTTCTCAAAAAAACAAGCACTAAAAAATTATATATATATATATATATATATATATATATATATAAAATGTTTATAAAATGGGTTTGATGTATTTAAAAGCACATTTCTAGGTCATCTTTTTAAACCACACTAAATTTGTGTGCACAATTAGAGCAACCATACAATTTAGCCGCTTGTAAGCTAAAATACAACTTCAAAGAAATGAGAAGGCTAATTAGAAATGGGACCATGGGAAGACAATAATTTAATTAGGACTGAAATTACCACATGCCTGTAATTAGGCAGTTGTGTGATAATTGCAGTGTGGCTAAGTCCAGTGAAAATTTAGTCCTCCACTGAAACGCTTTATAAGTGGATAGGATTTGAAACTGTCTTGAAGATTCAATGAAATGGAACTGTGCTCTGTAGGATGAGAAGGCTCCGAGTGTACAGTAGAAGCAGGAGAGGAGGTTTGGAGCTGAATAAACTTGAGTTTGAATCGTGTCCAGTTTCCCTGCTTGCTCAATAACCTTGGGCAGTAAGTAACCGGCTGCAAGATTGATTGCTCAGAAAGCAGACTATGAGAGAGTCTAGCATTCGGGATATTTATGGAGGTGAGCCCTTGGAGCCGACACTTGTGGAAAAGAGGAGAAAAGAAGCCAGAGTGAGCAGAAGGGAAAGTGGAGTTGGGATGTCTGACTAAATAAAGCCCCACAGAACTCTGGAGCTCAAATAGCTCTTCAGTGATATTCAGCTCTGGATATTCCAATGTCAACCATGGAATTGTTGGTCCACGGATGAGGACCACTGAAGAAAGGGGTCTAACCTTGCATGAGCTGCTCTCCACAGCTGAAAAAAATCCTTGAGGGACTCACAGCTGAAGGCTGTCTGCTAATAGCACTCCCGACAGCAGGGGATCTGGGCAGTGTGTGACTGTGTCCACCAGGGTCACATTTCTAAGCTGCAATTCGTTTCCTATAAAATGGAAGTAATGATACCCACAGCTCATCGGTTTGTCCTATTAGATGGTACCTAATAAATGGCTGCAATTACTATAGGTTTCAAAATGAACACCATCTTTTGAGTAGCAGACTAGGAAATCGTCCTACCATTGATTACATAAAATAGCATTAAAGTAAAATTTTAGTTACTGAAAATATGTTGAAAATACACTACATACATCTACTAAGCGGTAACTACTAATCTCTTTATTATTTATAAACATTACAAAAGGGACTAAGCTGTCAGTGAGTAGCATCTCAGGACATTTAAAGGGATTAGTTTCACTTGACTATTAATAGGAAAAGTTCAGCTAATTCTCAGCCCTCAGCAGTTCATGCATGCAGGCGGGTGTGTTTAATCTGTAGCAATATTCTTTGATATCTGTAAAGTAGCTTTTTTGATGCTGTCATGTACAGCATACTCTGCCCACACACAACTGCTGTTTCTGAACTTTTATTAAATAAAATATACAATATCACTGATATTTTTCTGAAATGTTCCAATACTGTATGTCCTTATACTCAAGACCAAATTTTAATGCACTTTTTTATACTCATAGATTAGCCACTGTAAAGAACTCATTTTTTTAGGTTGATTTATTTATTTTGAGAGAGAGAGAGAAAGAAAACGCACACAAGAGAGGGGCAGAGCTGGGAGTAGTAGGGAGAGGGAGAATCCTAAACACGCTCAGCGCTGATGAAAGGCTTAAACTCACGGATCCGGATATCTTGACTTGAGTCCAAATCAAGAGTTGGACGCTTAACCAAATGAGCCACCCAGATGCCCCAGAGCTGACTCATTTTTTAGTGGCATTGTTATTTCTTATATAAGCTCTGGTTGTACATTTTTTGACTATCAGATACAACATTGGTATAAAATGAATGTGTGTGTCCCCTCAAAATTCATATGTTGAAACCTAACCCCTAATGTGATGATATTTAGAGATGGGGTCTTTTGGAGGTGGTTATGTCACTGTTATATAAAAGTGCACTTATAAAAGAGACCCCAGAGAGCTCCTTCATCCATTACGTGACATAAGGACATGGTGAGAAGAGGCCTTTGTATGAATCAGGCTCTCACTAGACACCAAATTTGCTGGTACCTTGGGCTTGGACTTCCCAGCTTCCAGACTATGAGAAATACACTTCTGTCATGTATAAGCCTCAGTCTGGTATCTTACAGCAATCCAAATGGACTAAGACACTGTGTAAACTATGGGTACTGTATATTTTCCCTATTTATCTCTTCCTGCTGATTTCTAATATTGAAGCAAAACTTATTCAGACACAAATGTCTATAGAAAGTACATTACCAGTGTGCTCCCCCAATGCTTCAGTATTTTAAATTCTGTGGGAGTCTGAAATCTTTACATTTCACCTTTAGATTTTTTGAATTATCACTTTATTAAAAATATAAACCCACAAAATAAAAACATGTCACCAGAAGGATTCCGTTCTTTGCAGATTCAGAGCAAAAAGACTAGAAGTTTGCCTAATACATTTCTTAGAACTCTAATGAGTGTAAAAAAATATTGATTATTCAATGAAAAAAGTACCTTGAGTATTCCATTTTCTTCGTCAATGATGAATTTTAGCTTATTAGTTTCAGAAAACAACAAAATTATGACCGATATGCATGATAGCATAGTGTTCGTATTCAATATTGTCACAGAATTCATTAGATAAAATAAATTGTTGACAATGATGAGGTTCTCTTGTTTTGTTGTAGCTTCCCAGGAAAATAGGTATTTTGAATATTTTGCAATGGGTAAAATTTCCTCATTCTTTTGAATGATCATAGATGTTCAGATATATTTCACAGTATTTTCAGTTGCCTTTCATGAAGTCTACACTGTTACTGTATCTTGACTAAACTAAACAATTTTATGCCTAAGTCAAAACAAAACTATTTTCTTCAGTTAAGTCATTATTAAATTAGGTCTAGATCATAATGATCAAAGCAATTGCCACAATGAAGATGAACTTGTCTTGAACGCCAAAGTTTAATAATAAGGAACATTGGGGGATGAGGGAAGATGATTTATCTTCAGTTTGAGGAAATAGAAGGACACACATATGATCTTAATGAGGATGAAAGCATGCTGAGATAGCACTCATTGGAAACAAAGATGCATGGCAAGAGTGTGACCATGAATGTGATGGCCCTGAGATTGTGGATGGGGAGAAGAAATTCATTTCCACACACTTATATGGAGCATCTTCTCTGTGGAACTCTCTGCCCTACATAAGACATGTACGTTTGGTGGATGGTGGAATGATAGCGTTAGAATGCTAGATGCAGGAATTTTAACTGGGAGAGATCTCGTTCTCTCTAGAGGGTGCTAGACAAGAGGCTAAGAAAGCTTAGTGATGTTTTAAGGTAATAAAGCTACTTAGCATATTTAGGATCAAAATTCCTCCCTTCTGACATCCTAATTTTACACTATTTTCTTCATCATTTTGTTTTCTACTACTATGGATATTTCTAAAAATTAAGTGTCACATTTTCCTTCATTGGCTTTATGTAGGACATATGCGAAGAGTCTTTCTTGGAGCATACTCATGTTAACTTACTCATATCCGAATTCAGCCAACCATATTGGATTCAAAAAATAGTGACAGGGTCTTTGTACCACAAAATTTTTGAGGGTATTACAAAACCATGCACAGAGAAATTATGTGTAAGAATAGGATTAGAGTCACAGAGCAATGGAACTGTTTTAAAATGAAACTTTTAACATTATTCATGTATGGTAAGGCCAACAGATCAGAAGATGACCGCCATTGAAAAAACAATGTGTACTTTGCAGTTGCAAAGAGAAAGAGACATGCCATGCCTTGCAGGATCACATGGGGCAGCACCAGGGTCAGTCAACAGGCAGAAGGTATAAGAAAACAATATGAACAAGAACCCGTGTTGTGGTTTTGATGGGAAGGAATGGGCAAGGCAGGGTAAGCCTTGGCTAGTTTAAATAATTTCAGCAGGCTTTGTGGAGGGTAGGAATTTTCCCTAGTTGTCTGGTACCTGGCTCTGGGGAGATTAGGGATAGAGAATTAGTGGCTCAAAGAGTCCAATAAAGAAGGTGGGATGGTGGGCTCTAGATTGTTCAGTGTGCATATGAAAGGCCTGTTCCCAGGCAAGTTGTTTATCAACTCTAGTAATTGGCTAAGCCTCAGAGGGGAGGGGCAGTCCCTTTAGGGTCAAAACCTCTGAATCAGAAACACATGGTGAATATAGGAACAGAATAGAAAATCTAGAAACAGACCCTAAGTACCTATGTATTTACTATAGGATTGAGAGAATATTTAAAATTGGCATGATCAAGGCTTTGAAAAATGTAGGATTTACATTTATATATAAACCTACATTTACCTATAGTATTCTAGCTTCTGATTGGTAAAAACATAAAGGCAAATTCTTATCTCACACTTTTCACACAAATAAATTATTAAGCAGTTTTATGATAGGAGAAGACAGGATACAGTAGGCAGAGAGGGAAAGATTAGGGCCTGAAGTCCCTGGGTGGGGAAAAAACACCTATTTGGGAACAATGCTGGGAGTGTCTGACCACAGCAAAACCCTCAGGCATAAGGTTCCTCTTAACAATGTAACAGATCCCACCTACTCTCCCTCAGGTTTTCCCTCAGGAATTTGACAAAAGACCTAAGTATGGCCAAAGACCACCCCTCATACAATGGAAACAAGCCAATCAGGAATGGACAACCCAGCACCTAGAGCTATCAAGCCAATAAGGGTAGAACCTGAGAAGGAACATGGGGGAGGGATGGGGGAGGGCTGACCAGAACCTTATAAAATAAGGACCTTGGCTGTAGTCCTCAGGCATTTACTTTCAAATGTCCCCTCTCTGTGAAGAGAGCTTTCCTACCATTCTTCCTTTCTGATCTTAGACTCTAATAAATTTTTGCCTGCTGCTCATTTTGTGTCCACCTCGTCATTCTTCGACGTGGCAAGACAACGAACCCTGGGTATTTTGGTAAAAAACCCTGCAACATTTCTACTGATAGATTTTGAAATTATTAGAAAATACAGTAGAATAATTTTAAAGTATTGAATTTAGAAATAAATACACCTATTTTGTTTTGGCCATACAGTACCTTTGTATGCCATGTATTCAAATCCATCTACTTTTCATTATTATTATTATTTTTTATTTTAGGGCATTCCTAGAGAGTGTACCATCATTTTTAGATACTGGTGTTTGCTTCCTGAATAACCTATATAAATTTCTAATTAAAATGAAGAATTTTATTATGAATAAAATATGAATTATATCTAAAAAAATAAGAAAGCATCATTTCAAACAAGAAATAGAGGTCTTACCTGTAAGATTTTGTCTCCCTAAAAAAAAAATAAATAAATAAATAAGTTTGTTGATACTGACAATTGACTCTGAGTAGCTAGTGTTCAGTTGTTAATGTTTCTAATATGTATGTTATGCAGACCACACTTTAGCTAAGTAGTGCTTAAATTGTTTATATTTGTTGTTATAGCGCAGAACTTTACCGCAAAACTGATATCTTATTTCTTTTATCACAAAATGTAATACAGATTCCAATAGGCAGCTCCAACCTCTCAAACAAACTACTTAATATTGACTCACAGTAAATTGTCTGATGTACTTACTTTTTCCTAGTCTTATGGACTCTGTTAACATCTTTATGTTTTAAGTACATAATGATTATACAAAGTCCTTAGATACTCTTTTTCTGGATCAGGATCAGTTCCTACTAAAGAAAGCTGTGTTTGGCCTGGTGTTTGGGGAGTGTGAATTTCTCCACGTAACAGCAAAATGCATAATCGTGGTGATTTTTCATTAGACCAGATATGTTATTTTAATCTAGAAGGAAATATGTTGGTCTCCAAAAGTTAGATAGAAACAGTTGTTTTTTTTTTTTTTTTCTGGAAGGTGTTCTTATCACTGTAATTAATTTCCAAATACTGCAGGATCGAGATCGAGAGGTACGTTGCTCTAATCCAGTAATTCAGCATCACTTTGTCCCTCACACAACTGTATAGTTCACATTGCCGGAGTCCAGGGGAAAAAAAAAAAAAAAAAAAATTCTCAGAGATTTTCACATAGTATATTCTCTCAAGGTATCCATTTGTGATATAAAATCCCCACATCTTTGAATGTTTTCTTGAGACATTAAAGAACTCGGTAATCCTAGCAGAAATCACAATATCTGGATAGACCTATGGAGGTTCTGGTATAGGGAAGATCTTAGCCATTTGGTGATAATTTGTCACCAACAACACCACAAACAGCATTTTTATAGGAATATGCTCCCATATTTCTGGAGCTTTTCCCCGGGCATTTTAAGATGTCATTTTGGTTCCATGGACATACCCTAAAGGAGTCCTATGCTATACCCTAAAAGAAAGCCCCCATTACAAGGGTGGGCACAGATATGTCCCCATTAATCTATACTACATTAAATAAATTTCTTCAAGAATTTAACACTTTCATCAACTCTACTCATTTCAGATGAAATAGAAGAATCAAAAGATCTTAATATTTATTTCTTGGGCAGCAGGTTTTTAAACACAGCAGGTGTTTCTTCAGAATATTGTTCTTAAACTTTGGTAGTAAAAGTCCATAGTCTACCCTATGATTGAAAATCCTGAAGAATTTCACTTTGAAAACTCTAGAAAAATTCTGAACCATTATTAATTAAGAAATTGGCTTTCAAAATAAGCTGTTTTTGAATTTTTTATGCCTCTTCTATTCTGTACGATGATTCTCATTAACTCACAAATGGTATTAAACAGCTGTTTTATAAAATTCAGTATCTTAATAGCAATTAAGGCAGATTACACATTAAATAGAATCAGTTCAAGGTACTAAATTAGGGGCAACCCCTTTGCTTCAGAATGAAGTAGATGAGGAAGTTCCTGGCCGCCTGACAAGACTCCATATGCTACTAAATATGCAAAGCTAGATTGGGAGATTTTTCGTTTTGGATCTGCAGGCAGTGGCAATTCAGGAATATTTAGCACTAATGAACAACATCAGATCAATTCAAGTTAATTAGCATTTATCCTTCCTCATTCACAGAGTCCTTCTACCATGCTTTATTCCACATTAAATTGAAGCACGTACTATTACGAATAAAACTGGGGTCTGAATTACCTATCCTTGGGAAAAATTGGCAGCTGAACACATTCATTTGTTAACATCATCGATGTGTTCACCTCGCAGTAGCACCAACTTTTTTTTTTCCTGTTTCAAAGGTATTTCTTTATTTTTATTTCTTTATTTCTTTATTTTTATTTTTATTTTTTTGGTATTTCTTTATTCTAAACATGCAATTTATATGTGATAACATATAATTTATAAAAGAGAATATCTGCATCTCAAAGTACCAACCAGTGAAATAAAAGACGTGGTCTTTTATTTTTCTGCTCTTCCTTCTCAACTAACACTTTAATATATTATGAGTGTACAATAGAGTGTTTCTAAGGTTACGGTTCACAGAATTATTTAAGTTGCTATATTTTGTGTCTTTTTTATGGATTTCAAGAATTTCTTGTGGTCTGAAATTTATTTAATACTTCCTAAGAGGAGAAAATTATTTCCATTCGAATGGTGTGAATTGGAGCCAAAAATGTTTGTGAACTTATTTTTTTTTTCTCTTTCCAGTCTCCAATTTGAATGCCTATTTGAATAAATGAAGGACTTATTTTTGCTAGGATGTTTTGTGCTTTAGATCCTATGTGATGTCGTCTTCTTCAGATCTCCCCGTACTTTTTGTTGTACAAGAAACTCATATCCCTAGAAACTCATCTAAGGTAGTGCTGTGGTAAGTGGATGGTTTAATTTATTAATTAATTCATTTACTACTTCTTTAAATATTGCTGAGTACCTACAGTTCTTATGCTATGTAAGAAAAAGATTTCTTTGGCAGTACATAAGTCAGACCAAGGATTTTTCAAAAAATTGTGTATCTTTTAGTTGTATCCAGTTACATTTGGGGATATTCCTTTCTGAACTCCTTTACTTAGTCAATGTGTGATTCATCGAATGAGTGAATTCACTTACCAAGCCTCAGTTTTCTTCCGGAATTGATGTGAGGACATATGGGATAATGCATAAGAAAGTGCTATTAAATTTTAAAACTAAACATGGTGACAATATTATGTTATTGATTATTATTATCATTAGATTGGTAGACCCAATCGGAGATATCAGAATTACTACTATTTTATCTGGTAATGTCACCATGATGTACCCAATCAGAAGTTCTGTGGATTTCAAAAAAAAAAAAAAAAAATTCCTGCTAAGTGATAGGAATGGAGAGAAAGGATGGCAGGAAAATACACAAAATTTATTGTGGTGGTGATCAGTTTCTCTAAGAGACGGTACTAATAGTTTCCTCTTCCTTGTTAATTTCTACAATGAAAACATTAACAAGGTGATAAGCACACTACTTTAAAGAAAAGAGAACTGTAATTTACACTTTATAATTTAAGTAACTTATTTTATACCCTTCATGTCTCATGTTCAATAGCTTTCCCAGACAGTGACAATATATTTTTCCTCTGGGAATTACGTTACATGAGAACATTATGCAATACTATGGGCAATACCGTACATAATTTGAAAGAGGTGGATTATCAATATTGAATTCAGTTTTATTCATCTCCAAATGTTAAGAATGCCAAAGTGACATACTGGAAGACTGGAAGACAGCAGTCTTTGTGGGTATAAGGAAAAACTTCAGGCTTTTTTTTTTAATATAACTTTTAATTTGATAAATCTATTATTATGCTTTGGTTCTTCATTGTTTTTATCTTAATAAAGGTCAATTTATTCTCAACCAGAAGATGTCATTCAAACCCCTTTTATCATTGAATTGGGTCTGTTGAAATGATGTGTTCTAACCCACTTTAAAATATGTGTTATTGTCTAGGCCAGAGAATTTTCCCCTCATTATCACCTCATAAAACAACTATGAGAGGAGACTAGGCTTCTTACCCTAATGCAGTTGTAATGAAGTGAAAGTTTTCTGGTTTGCTTTGGATTCTTCCTCATAGAATTTTGTAACCCAAGCCAGAACAGACCTTGGCTCATGTATTAGAAACTTTTTTTCTTCTTCTTGAGAAATTAGAGGTTAGAGACTAGAGAGTTTAAATGAAAGCAAAGAATTCTTCAACAATTTGCGGTTAGTCATTTACTGTGTAAATTAATGAAAATCACAAAAAGAAAAATCACTGTTAAGTTTCAAGAAATCATCATAATACTGAGAGCTTTTAACAGGTTTAATATAAACATTTCTGAGGGCACTAATGGAAACCCAGTTACCTACAGTGAGGAGTGGATTCTCAAATTCAAAGAAACTAATTGTGGCCTCAAATATAGGTATACGTTGGTGAAGTTTTAATGAACTAGAAACTATTGAAAAGAGAGTCGGAATATTTGTGTTGTAAAATCTACATCTATCTTATTTTAAATTCTACTAAATTGAAAATCGTTACTTGTTTAAACCTCACTAGAGAATTCTAATTTGCAATAATGAAATTTTCATTGGACTTATCCTAGAATCTTATATCAACACCTCAGACTAAAAAGTCATGTGAGTTAATGGAAGTCTCCAGTGTTTAGAAAGAGAAGGAAGCAACTCCGAAAAAGAGTTATGCCCCTCTACTTCATGCGTTAGCTATTTCTGTAGTACAGATTTTATACACATGCCCCTTCACTATTCATGGAAAAAATTCTGCTTTCTTAATAACTACCACATTAAGAGTTGCCGAAGTCTTTCTTAAAAAAACCACACAACCGCATACAAATGTAGCATATAAACTATGACTTTTAGAGTTATTTCACAGAACAATTTGTACAATAGTGAATACACATACTTTTGTAATTTGTGAAATTTAAGGAAATGTTTGGCTGTACAAAGAAACAGTTTATTCTTTATTGTATCATTTGCATATCAATATTTAGGAAACAAATGGCAGCAGCAAAATAGAAGAGTGGGTAAGAAAGATGGGGTTATTTTAACTGCACATTTTCTTTTCTTTTTTTTTTTTGCTGTCTTTGGGGAACATGGTATAGGTTTACTTTCTTTTTGACTTCTTGAGAAAATGCCACTTTATCTTTGAAGATCCCTTATAAACTCAGAATAGAACTACATTGTCTAATTGTCTAATAACTATTGTGCTTCAATAACGAATATGGTGTTTATTGAATTAAGACAATTTAAAACATTTGTGAAAACTTCCAAGGATAATGTATATTTGAAAATATTGTCCTATGAGGAAAAAATTATAGCATATGTGTCAAATTCAATATAATTTCTAAATAAGTAGTGGCCTTATATTGGATCAGAATAATCTGCCTAATTTGGAAAGAATAGAAGAGAATATAAAGAATTTTCTCATCTCCGACATTCTAAAGCTTTAGAGAGGAAAAGCATACCCTCTGATAAATTGTTCACAGTTTCTACCACAAGTTGTTCATTACATGAAATTTCTGAGTGCTACAGAATCTCTCTAAATGCTGTGGGAAAATGAAGCTGTCCAACACTGAGCACCCGGCCATGCATTCAAATATATTCAATGACATTTGGAGAGCAGCTTACTGCTGGGCTAAAGTAAATAAAATATATCATTAAATATGTAAAATAGTCATTTTGTTGGAAATGTGGCTGAATATTGGTGTTTTCTTTTTGTTCAAACTTATGTCTACACTTGAGGACTAAAATTCTCCTAGGAGATATCTCTTCATTTGGCTAAAAACAAAAACAGAAGGAGGAAAGTTTTGGATACATTTCAATTTGTATTGAACATTAAGTGTGAGAAGAAGTCTGAGGGAAAAAGAGCTTTACTGATGGTGAATTTAAGAAAGAGAAAGATACAAAGCAACACTGATTTATGAACTACAGTTTTGTGAAGGATATTCATAAGCTAATTCCTACAATTCTTTATATATTTTAATAGGATGATTGATTGCTTTTCTGGTTCTTCACTTAGTCATTTATTAATTCTTTCATTCACTCAACAAATATTTATTGAGATTCCACTGTGTACTAAGAAAAGTGAGAAGTGCTGGAGATATGCTTGAAAACAAGACCTTAATTTTTTTTTTTATCATACTTTACAAGGAAACAAAAAACGGTAGTACAGTGTGCAAAATGCTATAACAGGGCGAGTACACAGTATTATATTCACCCTCCCTCTCCCTCTTTACTTGACTGCTAGTAAATCTAAACCCCTTCCACTCTCAATAAAAAGGGACTGATGAATCTTATTTCTGACTTTGATTGAATTTCCTACTTTAATTCTCTCTTTGCCCCAATTTTCTTACCGGTTTGTTTTGGCGGTTCTATCATTTTGGAATGAGGAAGATATTCAATAAATAAACAGGAAAGAGCACTGCTAATAAATAGACGTTATTACGCTCTAACCAGTTAGTCTTCTACTCCAAAATAAACTTTTGTCTTGAATGATAGCCAGATAGATTGGAACAAAAAATGCAAAGCCTGAAGTCAAAGGGGCTGAATCCAACTCTGAAATGTTGTGAATCTTGTAACTCTTGTGAGGATGGCAGGTGCAGAAACTGTAATGGGGAGGAAATGAGGTAGTATGCTGCACTGTAGGCCCCAGTGAATGCTGGGCAAATCTGACTCTATGATGCCTACACTAAGATAATCAGGGGATGCCCTGGAGCCTTTCTACCATTTGAATCACTATTTTGGGGCCTGCCCACTTATTTAGATTATGATATATACTTTCATTTTACTCGCTAAATATGTTTCCAATCATGAAAAGAATAGACAGCACTCACAAGTCTTTAATAAAATGACTCATTTTTCACCTCACCTTTAGGACAAGCACTCAAAGCCTCTGATAAAAGTGCACCCCGTAATCCTCTTGGATGTGACCAAACATACTACACATGGCCTCAAAGTTAATACCTTTTCTTTTTAGGAGATCAGCCCATACGGACTTGCTTAACCCTTAGTCTCTCTCAGTCCTCATTCCCAATTTCCAGGATGGAGAACCCAATTACCTCAATCCTAGTTAGAAGACCAATCACCTGACTGAGGAATAGAGACAAAACAGTGTCTAACCAAAGGGATTTTCTAATGAATGTGTATGCTAACAATGGGTAGAGTAGAGAAGACACTGTTCTACTATTATTGTTATGCCTATCATTATAATTCCTTTTTTATTGCCTGGATCTAGGACTAAGTATTGTATTAAGTGCTCTGCCGTTTACTGATATTATCTAAATTGTAACCCTTGCAGTCAAAGATAGGAGTACAACTTCAGATCAGAATATAAAAGAGTAGACACCAAAATCAATGGATGCAAATGAGTAACCCTTTAGTCTGATAAAAGAGAAAAAATGTATATATAAGATGCATTTTATTTCATTTTTTAAAATATTTTGTTTTTAAGTAATCTATACACCCAATGTGGAGCCTGAACTCACAACTCCAAGATCAGGAGTCACATGCTCCACCGACCGAACCCACCAGTTGCCCCAGGAGGTGCATTTTAGAGGCATCTGAAGAAATGGTTCCCCTCATGATTTGGGGGATCTCCTTCCCTATGAAGTTCTGGATCACTGAGTGAATTATTTTGGACTGCTGCATCAGAACCAATCATTTCACCTTTGGGGCAGAAACCGTTAGAACCTCCCACCACACCTCCCACTTCTGTTTTACAAGGTCAGTCTGGAAGTGCAAACATCACCTTTCTGTCTCCTCTTGAAATCTGGTCTGAACATCAGCTTCACCAGCCTTCGAAAAATTTATTCTGTTGCCAGTTAACTTTTTCATATTTTCAGCTTCATCTTTGCCACCTCTTTGAACTGAAACAAGATGCTTCTTAAATCAGTCCTTTCCCAGGGAAGTAACTCTTTCTGTTACAGCCCCAGTGCTTTCTTGCCAGAAGATGGAGCACTTGTCTCCTCTCTTGCCCAGAGCTCCTTCAAGGCTCTAGATTCTTTCTGCGAGACATCCATTGAGGCTCGTACCTTCAGATATAGCTTCCTCTCTCCCTTCTCATTGCTGGTCACCAACTGTCACTCATTGAAAACTTGAACTCTGGGCTCAAAATCTTTCTTTATAGTGTACTAAATTTTACAGCTTCCCTCCCAATGTATTGGACACTTACTTGCTCCCATCTGCGTTCCACAAGAAAGACAGACTAATGACGGCTGAAAAATTAGTGTGAATAGTCACACAGCATATATGAACCTATGCGCCAAAGGTGAGTTTCCATGAACACATAGTGTTGAACTTAATCAAAATTTGATTTACCGCTTTGTGGTGGAATGGAGTGTCAAAAAACTCTGTCAGTGTTAGATTAGTGTACAAGTAGTTCTACCTCTCCCTATGACTCCTAATAATGCATGTCCTTGCTTTCTCCCTCACGTTGTTCCTTCTTTTGCTCATCCTCCAAAGTGTGTAACTTCAACTTCGCTTATATAGTCATTAAACAATAGTAGTGGCATTCATTATCTTCTTGTTATTTCACGGTGGGTGAGCCATTTCCTTGGTGACACTGGAACATGCCCACACAGGAACCTTATTGTCAGTTCCTTCTATCCACCCAGTGTGCCAGTTCAGGGCATTTGAAAACCAGCTTAGTGGAAAGCCATTGAATATATAATAAGAGTTGTAAATACTTTCATTTTATCTTACTTTTGTGGCTGCTTTATCAAGAAAGCAATGTTGGAATTTAATGGGGATGGACACGTAGCAGTTCCTGGAAAGGATGAAAGAACTGGCAGGTGTTTTTGCTTTTGTTTGTTCTAATTATTTTGATCACTTAATGTATTAATGAGGACTCCTAGACTCATATTCTTTTCCACTCCAACTGCTTTCATCATACATCTGGACTTCAAATTAGACATGAAGGACATATCTGACACACGCATGTGTACGTACTCCTCCCGTGACTTTTTCAATTATGCCTCCACTTCCCACAGCAAAACTTTAGGCTCTGATTACCTAATTCAGAAATCTCTGATGCTAAACCTGATCTCCAATGATAACCTCTTTCTTTCCTAGTTTGCTCCTTCCAGAAAAATCTATTCTCTATGCAAAGTCCATTGACCCCACCTCAATCTCTCCATCCCTCAATGTGCTTCATTCTTTATTTTTTTCCCTTTTCTTTAGCTCAAGTTGTAAAGAACTTCTTTGTACTCTATTGCAAACAGCCTCAGCTTTCCTATTTTCCTCAGTTGCATTTACAATAGAAATGTAATAGGAATTTTTA
The DNA here is from genome assembly GCF_024362965.1 of Panthera pardus. NCBI lineage: Eukaryota > Metazoa > Chordata > Mammalia > Carnivora > Felidae > Panthera > Panthera pardus. Next base: position 25,233,490 of record NW_026527002.1, read on the forward strand.
CTTTGGATGAAAATTAAGAAAATATTTTAGTTAATCTCTCATAGATAAGCCACTTCCTGTCTACTTAACTAGGAATAAAGATTGGGTAGGCTCCCCTTTTATTTTTATTTATTTTTATTTTTAAAAAAAAATTTTTAATGTTTATTTATTTTTGATACAGAGAGAGACAAAGCATGAACGGGGGAGGGTCAGAGAGAGAGGGAGACACAGAATCTGAAACAGGCTCCAGGCTCTGAGCTGTCAGCACAGAGCCCGATGCGGGGCTCAAACCCACGAATTGTGAGATCATGACCTGAGTTGCAGTTGGACGCGTAACCGACTGAGCCACCCAGGTACCCCTAGGCTCCCCTTTTAAAGACTGGAGGAGATCTTCTGTCTCTGCGCCTGCTTCCTGTTTCTCTTATTCCATCCCAATCCCTTAGTTTCCTTCTGTTGAAATTGCAAGATGTGCTCCATCAAGTGGCAATGTGTCATGAAGGAGGTGGTTTTCCTAATTATTTTTTTTTTCCTTAGCATTCAGTTTTTACTGAAAATAAAATACTGTCAAAAATTTGTTATAAATTTATCATTTTGTAATTTCTATTAGCCATAAATATTTGAAAAATGTATTACTTTATTAAATCTTAAATTTCTTTTTGTTTTTGTTTTTGTTTGTTTTGAGAGAGCTGTGGAGGGGCAGAAAGAGAGAGAGAGAGAAAGAGAGAGAGAATCCTGGTGCAGAGCACAATGTGGGGCTTGATCTCATGACTTTGAGATCATGACCTAAGCCAAAATCAAGAGTCAAACACTTAACCAACTGAACCACCCAGGAACCCTTGAATCTTAAATTTATTATTTTTCCATGTCTTTGGAATTTGTTTTATTATAATTTTGAATCTATTGACTCTATTTCTTAACACAGGATAACATTCCTCCCCACATAATTCCATATTCCATTTGTTTTTTTGCTGTATTTCGGTATCGTCACCCAATGTTGAATAGACTCAAATGCACATTTTGTTTTAATCCTGACTCTTGAGTTGTAAGTTTTTCTGAGGGAAAACGTCTTTAAAATGGTTACACTTTATTTTGTTTTAATTTTTTTTTGAAGTTTATTTATTTTTGAGAGAGAGAGACAGAGTGTGAGTGGGAGAGGGGCAGAGAGAGAAGGAGACTCAGAATCTGAAGCAAGGTCTAGGTTCTGAGCTATCAGCACAGAGCCTGACGCGGGGCTTGAACCCACAAACAATGAGATCATGACCCTGAGCCAAAGTCCGATGCTTAACCAACTGAACCACCCAGGAGCCCCTAAAATGGTTGCACTTTAAATTCATTCTAGCGAATCTTCATTGGATTCTAAAAGCTACTCTCAATCTTTTATTCCCACTTTGCTCATCAGCCAAACCAGTCATTCATCTTGCCACAAACCCTCAAACATATATAATATCACATTTCTCTGAGCAGGTACCTTTAATTCCCACTGTATTGAAAATTTGGGTAAGAACTAACTTCAAATGTTTTCTGTATTGTTCACTTTCTCCTTGTGCATAATCACCATTATTTTTTTCCCTTTTTCCCCAAAAGTCAGAAAAAAAAACCCACTTATTTTTAAGACTAGCCTTCTATTTGTGATAATTAATGCTATGTTGTTCGCTGGAATCCTTCTTCAACAATTATCTCGCCTGTCTAGCACACAAATTTACTCTACCCAACTCTTTCCCATCAGTTTTCGAGTATTTCAGCTTTTCCTCATGCTAACACTTCCTAGACCGTGATTCCTCCTCAATCCATCACCCATCGTCCAATTTTCTGAATGCCTTTCAGCATCATTCACATAGTTCACTCAATGTCTGCTCCCACTTGCCATTTGCAAATCTGCATTTTGATCTTCTTCCAAAGTCTATGATTTTTTCTCCCACTCTTCCTCCCATGTTTGCATCCACTCTTCTCTCGTCTTATACACGTTAGCGATTTCAAATGCTTGCCGCCATTTTAATTTTCACTTCCATGCAAAAGGCTATGAAATCCTTATCTCTAGGTGTGTCTAATTACCTAACCCTCTGACCTGTGTTTTCACTGCATTCTGAAATGCCTCTCTTGGGGGAGCTGGAGCACTTTCAAGCTTTACATGTGTCTTCTTCAAAATAGTTCTTTCTGTTTTCTTCATCTCTCAGGCAAGACTATCACTCTCTCTTTTCAAGCAATTAATTCCTTGACACGATCAGTTCTATCTTACAGTATCTTTGTGCCCATCCCTCTGGTACTTCAAAAGCATAGATTAGGACCCTACTATCACTTGTAAATAATATTATACCTATCCCTCAACTAAGAACCTCCAGTAATATTCTAAAAGCAAACAAACACACCAAAACAAGATAAGGGTAAAACATAATTTAAGCAAAAGATCATTATATCAATCAGAAAAGTTTTACTTCCTTCCTGAACTTCAAACTGCTATTAGTCTCATTACTTCAGAAAAACTTGAAAACAACCTGATTAGGAAGAAAGTGATTCTGAATATTTTTCCATGTAAAACACAGGTAATTACCTAAGTACAATTATAATAACATTTTTTAAATGGCAGACAACACAAAGCATTCTGACTAAAACTTCTTCGTTGTTTATCTCCCAAGAAAAAATCCTTTCTAAAACTTAATTTTCTCTATATAAGTTGACAAGAACGGCTGTCTTAGCTCTCACTTTCTTCTTCGTTCTCTTCATTCAGAGTTTAAAAGAAAGCATATTTTTGGTAGATTGCACTTACAGTGAGAGGGGAAAGATTAAAGCCTTGAGAGCAGACATATGGGATGCTTTCCTGAGACAGAAGGGTAGAGAAGGAGAATTCTCAAAGCTCCTCTAAATCGTCAACTTTCACATCTGTGCCCCACTATAATTCTGTGTCTGAGTGCACCTCAAAATGTGGAACTTTTAGAGGAGGAGAAATTGCTGTAGTTCATCTGCTCGAGAAGGCTAAGAATTCTGAACCTAAGAGGTAGAAGTAAAAGTAGAAGCAGAATAAGAGTCAGTGAGAGTGAAATAATCTCCTCACACTGAAAAGATGTCACGGACACGTCCCAGCGTAAGTACAAAGGGAAGAGCCAATATAAGTGAAGAGCCACAGCAACGATACTACGCATTGAACTCCTCCTGAGATGTCACATGACAGATGAACTTATGAGTGTGAACCACAGTAAAGATTCACAGATCAACTTTCTTTGTTGAATCAAGACGGGGGGAGGGGTGGAGCTGGATATGGGAATGTTCATTAATGTGGGGACTCCACTACTAATGAGTTTTTTTCCAGAACATCTTGTACCAAGAATTCAGCATGGGAAGAGTTCAGTCAACAGAATTGTTGCAAAATAATAGTTAAATGGCCATCCGCTTTTAATAAGAATTTGCTATAGTTTTTTACGCCTGGTGGTGGTGTAATCTGTCAAATTTTCACTCTTGATAGGGGAGGTAGCAGAAGGCCAAGCCAAGTAATATCTGTGTCTCAAATCGTTGATCTATTTGTATATGTCTCTCCCTCCCTCGAACGGGGATTGCCTTAACAACTTATTTACTCTTGTATGTCACCTGTTGTGTCCGGCCCAGTGTCTTGTATAAACGATGGGCTCATAAAAAATTTTTAATGTAATTGTTTGCTGTTCTTAAAATTAGAAGGATGAATTTTACTCATAGGAGTTGCTGCAGAAATGAAATTCGAAACACCAATTCTTGAAATGTTGCAAAATATCTTCAAAATCTCAGTTTCTGTGCTACAATATATTTTTGTGTCAGTGAGTCTAGTGTTGAATCTTTAGATAGGAACCATTTGGGAATGGGTTAGTAAATTTCACCCAGCACTCTGTTGCTGCGGTATCTGAAAACAGATGATGATATTGCCCTACTTCGGATATCTAACAAGTTCCTTTTTTTAGAGGATTCATAGAATAAGCCAAACTCAGATAGACAAGTCTTCATTATTTAGTTTGTAAAATATCAGACATTGATAGGTAGAGTATATCAAATCCATTAAACATACTGTATAAATATACATGAAGTGAATTTCTCGTGGTTTTACGTATTCATTTAGACTAACACGTCGTCCATTACTCTAAACTTTCTTTTTTATTCTTTGTAAATCTGTTAACTTTCAAAAACTCTAGACCTTTCAGTTTTCCTAAATTTGGATCTGATGGTGCCACTTAAATCACTGTATTTTTCTTGCGGACATTAATTTTTTGTCTTTACTTGCTACTGGGTTTATTCATCAATTCATTCAAAACATGTTTGCCGATTGCACTTAGAGGCTGCATTGTGTGTATGTTATTGAATTTACAAAATTAAAAGGATACATTGTTGGCCCTTATGGGTTACAGTTCAGACTGGAATGAAGCATGCAAACAATCACAGTATAATGGGTCGGCTGCTTTCATGTGGAATGGCAGAATATACTGAGCAAGTGGATGCCTATTCTGAGGCGGGGGTGGGGGGGGGGGAGGTGCGGGGAAAGCTGGGAATGTATCACAGACAAGTTCACACTTGAATTGAGCCTCACATAATAAGTAAGATTTTGATGAACTTATTCCAGGCAAGGTATCACAAGGAAGAGTTATATAGGTGAAGTTCTACACAAGGGCTTTCAGCCAAGGGGTAAAGAAAAAAATAAGGCTGAAATATGTCTCTCTGTCCATTTGCAAGCCCATCTTCCCTGCAGCACGGCTGGTTCAGATCAAATAGAGAAGCCCTTTTGCTAATTCATTTGTTCAGAGCAAATGCCTTATTGTAATCCATCTGCCCAGAGGGGGCATTTTAAAATAATGTGCACAAAGGCAACCTCTGTGCTATCAGAAACTCTGGCCAAGTCCTTACGAGAACATGAAAGGGCGGGGAAGCAGCAGAAGCTGGTCGTCTGGTGAGTGAGCAGTGGTGAGGGAGGGACTGGCAATACATGATTTGGAATGCAGCAAACAGATTAAGGAATATCGAAATTTTTAAATACCCTTTGCATTTTTTGGAAGGGTCATGATTAATTAACCTAATTAGTATAGCGGATTCAGTGGAGTGGAGAGAGACAAACCCGGAGGCGGCAGATAGTGAGGTGGTCACAGTGAGGCATCGAGAGAGAGTAAATGCAGTTTATAAAGAAAAAGAGACGGAGCTGCAGAGGATTGGTTCAGTGAGTGTTTATGTTTAGATATGCATATGCAACAATCACCCAAATCAAGACAGAACATTTCCAGCACCTCAGAAGTCTCCCTTATGCCCCCTCCCAGTTGCCACCTCCCAGCCCAAGGAGACAACCACTCTTCCGATTTCCCTCATGACAGAATACATATGCTTGTTCTTCCACTCATACAAATAAGATCGTGGAAAACATACTCTTTTGTGTCTAGCTTCTTTTTCTCAAATTTTGACTGCAGAATGTATGTCGTTGCATGTAGCTATAATTTACTCTTTTGTATTCCATTGTATTCCATGGTATGAATATACTCAAAATTTTTAAGCTGCTATTTATTTTAGTCATATCGGTGAAGAGTTCTTGGTTATTACAGTTACTGGAAGTTTTCAGTTATTACAGTGGTTCCTTTCCTGCAATTAACATTCTTATCCTTATCTTTTGGGAGTTAATGTACTCATTTCTCTTGGGTATATAGCTAAGAATAAAGTTGTTAGATGGGAATGTAGGCATGTGTTTAATTTTAACAGGAAAATACAAAAATTTTCCAAAGTGGTCGCACTAATTAACACTCCCATCAGCAAAGTATGAGAGTTGTTCTGTATCTTTGCCAACGTTTGTGTTTTCCATCTCTTTTTATTTTTGCCAGTCTGACACTCGTGTGCTGTTTCATTGTGATTTTAATTTGCATCTTTTTGAAGCCTAATTTTGTTGGCATTCATTTGTGAAATACACATTCAACTCTTCTGATGATTTTTGTATGATTGTCTGCTTTTTTATTATTGATTTGTGACGTTCTGTATATATTCTGAATATGTGTCTTTTTCAATATATGAATTACAAATACACTCTTCCCTATCATGACTTGCTTTTTCTATCCCTTCATGGTGTTTTAGAAAAGAGAAACTTTTAATTTTAATAAAGTTCAAGTTATTAATATTTGTGTGTACTATTGACTATATCTTGCCCACATCACCTCAAGTTTTGTTTGTTTGTTTGTTTGTTTTCATATAGATATAAGAACCAGCTCTGTTTTTGGAAAATAAGTCCTTTCACAACTGTTCCGCAGGTGACAGTATGTGGATGGGTCGATTTCCTCACGGCCCATGTAGAATTCTTTGTCTTTTTGTCTATTCTTACACCAATACAATACTGTCCTAATTACTGTAACTTTATCATTTAGAATCACTCCTTAAGTCACGTAGCATACATCCTCCTTCATTGATGCTTTCCAATATTATATTCGCTACAGTTAGTCCCTTGCTTTTCTACTAAATATAAGATCAGCTTGTGAGTCTGCACATATAACTTGAATAAAGTGCTGGAATCCTTCTAGGGGAGTTTTATAGAATCCTTAGAACAGCTTAAATAGAAAGGACATGTTAACAGAAGTGAATTTCCCTATTCTTAAAAATTGAATTATTTATCCTATTTATATTTTTATGTCATTGCTATATAATTTTATAATTACCATATCCTTTTAAATCTTATTTTATATCCATTTCAGTTTTTTGGTTCCATCATTTCTCTTTCATTGACTTCTTTTAGATTATTGAAATGTTTTCATTCTTTTTTTCCCCTTATTTATCAGTTTGTTACACACTCACTATATCTAAATCTACCCAGATAAATGTGTCTTAGTACTTGAAAAGAATAGGCATTCTGCCGCTGGTGGACATACTTTTGGTATATAATAATTAGTTCAAATCGTTTATTCGTGTTGCTCAAATCAAGTTTAACCTTACTAATATATTTTTCTGCTGTTCTTTTACAGTTCCTGAGTAGTATGTTTCACTCTCACAATAGGATTGTAGAATTGTCTGATTCTTTTTTTTTTTTTAAGGTGTGCTTATTTATTTTGATAGAGAGAGAGAGAAAGAGAGAGAGAGAGCACGTGAGTGAAAGAGAAGCAGAGAGAGAGGTGAGAGACAATCCCAAGCAGGCTCCATGCCATCAGCACAGAGCCCCACGGGGGGCTTGATCCCACGAACTGTGAGCTCTGTGAGCCAAAATCAATAATAGGACCTGGGTCAAAATCAAGAGCTCATCCGACAGAGCCAGCCAGGTGCCCCTAATTCTCCTCTTGGTGGTGTAATTTCTGCTTTAGAAATGTTGTCATTGTGGTAGGTGTATGCACCTAGAATTACTATATATTTCTATTCAATTAATCTTTTTAAAAATCAGATGTTCTCCTTTATATCCTGTAATACTTTTGCCTTAAAGTTCTCCTTTTCTACACTTAATATAGCTACCCTAGCTTTCTTCTGTTAGTTTTTTTCATATTTAATATTTTTCTTAGTCCTATTTAGCATAGGTTTCTTATTAACAGCATATATTTGTATTTTGTTTTTTATTTCAGCCTGACAGTCTTTGAAATTGAATTGAATTATTTATTCCATTTACATTTCATATAAGTATTAACATAAGTAATTTGAATTTTTTTTTGTTTGCTTGTTTTGTCTCTGTTCCTTTCATCTTTGCTTTTGTCCTATAATTTCTCCATTATTTACTACTTTTGGATTATTCAAGTATTTTTGTTTCATTTTTCTCTTTTATTAATTGACTTAGTGAAAATTTATTTAATATTAATGTCAGTGGTTGCTTGATGAATTACAACATGCATGTCATAGCATGTAAGTACTTCATTCTTTTTTATTGCCAAATAATATCCCATTTCTGGGTTTAGTCTTCTGTAGGTCAGTCTTCTGGGCAATTTCCTCCCTCAAGTACTAGCTGCTTTGGAAGTCCCTCACTCCAACCTCTTTCTCCTCAGCCCAGAGAGGCTGCTGATTTTTAAAAGAAGTCTATTCTCTGTAGCAAGAAGTGGTGAATCATTCCTGACAAAACAGCAAGTGTTAGCGAAAAATTCCCTTAATGTGTCCTTTCTAGAATTAAGGCTCCCCAAATCCTTTTCACATTGGTTCTTCTGTGATGTTCCTAAGCAGTTTTGTTACATGTTTTTTCCACTTTCGCATTTGTACCGGGTAGATACAAATAACACTATTAAGGCTGGCAAATAACTTGCAACTGGAAATTTATCCTCCTCTTTCTGTAAGCCTGGTTTTAAAGCAGAGCTATATGGAGATCGCTAAAGAGGAGAGCGAGTTGGGAAGTGCGTGGATGGGTGATACGTCAGCATGCTCCTGTACTAAAGGACTCAGTGAAAAATGAAAGGTTGAGGACTCAGGAATCAAGAGCTCATATGAATAAATTAACATTACATTAAAAGAGAAGCTTTGTATAGGAAAAATTTCTGAGATTGGTGCCAATGCTAATAGGTGTACAAATGGAAGGTCAGAAGATGGAGGTAGTTCATGTAACCTCCATTTTCTACGTGAAATAAAAATAAAAGGGATCGTTCTGAATAAAAAAAGAGAGAGAGAGAGAGAGAGAGAGAGAGAATGGTGGAAGAAGGAAGTCTCAGAATAGTAATGAAGCTTTTAGAACACATGCTGGGATGATTACCAAGGAGGCTGGCCAGAGACATTTAGCAGGATTTCTGAGCTGCATTGAAGGGCAAGTCAAGCATCATGCCAGAAGTTAGAATATCTTTTGCTTCACAGGCTAATCTAAGAGGCAGCACTTTGGCCACAGGAACAGGGCCATAACTGTTCTTTTACCTTTGTTGTCTCATCTTGAACTTAGCCTACGATTGTATGGGAATTTATCCTGAGAACTTTGGGCATTGGGACATATCTGTTTTAATTATTGAGCGTCACTACTGGAAGTTCTACGAGTTAGCTAGAGGATATAGAGTTGTGAGTATGAGTTTAGTGTCCCATTCAGGTCATGTAACTTTAGAATATTGATTCCTTGTGAAAGATCACACGAAATTCAGTTTCAATGTATCTTCCCTAAGGAGAGATGTTATATACTAATTCATTAGAGTGACTCTTTCCCCCTACCTCCCTGCCTATACTCCTTCACCAGGATCCCTGCAGTTCTTCACTGATCCAGAAGTTTGTTATGTCAGAAGTAGAGGGTTAAATCTGATCAAAAAAGCATATTCATGAGCTCCATGACTTTCTCTTACTTATCAAGATAAATTTTAGAAATATTAGGTATCAAAATATCACAGTGGCAAGGCCTTAAGGCCATATTTCTTTTATTTGCTGAAAGTAGTAAGTGCTAAACTAATACTAACTCACTGTGATCCTTTCTTTATGCTTGATGACTTAGTCACAAATATTTCTGTATATCAACGCCCCTCAAACCCAGTGGCTTAAAGCAACATAATGTATTATTACTCACATGTCTGTGGTCCAGCTGGGTTTCAGCCGCTCTGGGTTGTGTTCAGCTGGGCAGCTTTGCTCTATATCTTCTTGGAGCCAACAGGCTAGCCTGGGCATATTCTTATGGCAATGACAGCAAGCAGAAACATGTGAGACCTCTTATGGCCCAGACATGAAGCTGGCACACCATCACTTGCCTATTTATCATTAGCGAAAGTGGGTCACATATCCAAGCTCAAAGTCAGGGGACAAGAAATGTATACTCTGCCCATGATGAGGCCATGGCAAAAGGATTTATGAATGGATGAGTAAAATTGGAGTTGATAATGCAAACCACCACACATAACAATGAACACTCTGACCTTATGCTGCTAATTTCTCATACAGGGCTCAGGAAACTCTTGGAAGTTACTCAGCCTCTGTGTATAGGGAACCAGGGTGCACAGGCTTTGTTTGATGTTGTTGTTGTTGGTGGTGGCGGCGTATTGTTTGGTTTTATTTTAAATGGACAATCCAGAGCAGAAAGGCATCTCTAACATAGATGTTATTTATGACTCAGATTACACTTGAACTAAATCTGTATGATTTCATGCCTGGGACTAAAGTGACAAACAATATACAAGAATGATCAAGGAGAATGAGCTCTGCAATTAGAAAGATCTGGAGTACAGATCCAGCTCCCCTACTTTTTAGCTGGTAACTTTTCAGCCTAGCCTTAGCAAGTCTTCCTCATCGTGAAATGAGGACATCAATGGTGCTCATCTCTATGTATGAGGTTGTTGAAGCAAATGAAATAACACGCACATGCCTGGCACAGAGTCAATGATCAAGAAAGATGGTTATTAGTATTTCCATAGAAGTTGTCACAGAATGTAGGGGACATACTGGAGCACAGGAATAAGAAATTCGTCTTGCAATGAGACTCAGAATGTTTTCAGAGGTATTGGATGTTTGGGAAGGATTTTTCTAGTCAGTGAGGTAATTAAAAGATAACCTGAGGGCAAATCATTGCTACATCAAATGAATGAGAATGATCAAGTTGTTATGATAGCAGAAGACTTTTGAATTGATAAACTTTTTAGAAATTTTCACATGTCCTCTACTCCTGCTCATGAAGGTTGATAGGTATAATCTTGTCACTCTGTCCAATGCCCGTGTGACATCCACGTTTTCAGTTTCCCTTGAAACCATATTCTAAAAAGTAAATGAAGGCCAAAAGAGACGTGAAATTTGGGTCCTTTGTAACTAGCAAAGCTGATAAAATGTCCAGTCACTAGAAACTAAAATGCAGCCGCAAATAGCATCCGTTAAATTAAACTACAAAGTAATTTTCCTCAAATGCTATTACACTATAGGTTTATAAAAAATTATGTGTGCCATATAGATAAACACACTCTATTTGTTGTCGTTGTTGTTGTTGAAGATACAGTGATTTAAGTTCTAAACCATGAAAATGTTATGTTACAATAAAAGGCCACTTTCAACTTTGCCATTTAGAGGCTCACTTATTGTTCGTAACTCTTATAATTGAAGCCTTATTATATTATCTTGCTGCACAGCGTGATTTCCTGTTATTTGTCTAATGTTTTTTAAAGAACAGTAATTTAATAACTATAGTGATATTCATCCTTAGCTCCCAACAAATTTGCTATTTCATGAAGCCTGCTTACAAAACCCAGTTGTAGTCAATGTGTATTCCACGCTTGCCATGAGGTGACTTTGAAAACAATGCAGAGCAGAAAAACAATCCCAAGGCCCTGTGATGTTACTTTTAAAAAGAAAAGAACTTTAAATTTTAGGGCATTACGGTTTTATTTCTTTAGAAAACACTTTTAGTTTATATTTGCTCTTAAGAAAATTGACTTTACTCCTTCCTCATAGAAAAATCTGAGCCGTGTCGTTCATTTCCAGAGAAACATTGTTAAGTTTTATTGTCTACACAACACACAAATATCTTAGTACCATACTGTCCAGAGAAAACCAAACAAAAGTTCTAAAACTGTAAAAACATATTATTGTTTTGTTTTCATTTTATTGAAAGTAAAGATCAAATATAACTTTTGAAGAAAAAATGTGAGCTATTTACACTTCTATTTCAGATTTTGCAAGGCAGTTGATGTGTTTCAGTAATTATTTAATTTACTGAGTAAGGAAGAAGAGACACAAGAGAACTATTTTATCCATACAGTCTCCTTAGTTATACTCACACCACAAATTTGGAGCTTAGGATAAGTAGATAGCAGAACCCTAAACTGATACAGTATTTGCATATTTTTAAAATGTCCTTTTGAATCCTTGAGAGCCACACATCAGATCTAGGGCATTTTGTTTAATCTCTTAATAATATCTTCAATAAGTCTCATGATCGAGACACTTTGTTGGACCATGGGACTTTACTATGCCCACATCTTCCATTTTGTAGCTTTTACATTATTCTGCCATATGTGATTATGGAAACAAATAATCTGTGGTAAACAGTAGAACAGAATGCGTTTGTTTAGTCTTCAAACTGTGATAGAAGATTATGGAGGACAGAGGTTGTTATGCAGTGACACCATGCTGGGAGAGCAGGAATGGACTTTCCTGGGAATTATAGCAACCACCATTCCTCTTCTATTTCTTTTCTATTTCTCTTATATTTCAGTGTAGTACACTTCTTCTTTTTTTTTTTTTTTTACACTAAAACATTTTTTTAATGTTTATTTTTGACAGAGAGACAGAGTGCGAGCAGGAGAGGGACAGAGAGAAAGGGAGACACAGAATCCGAAGCAGGCTCAAACTCACCAACCCTGAGATCAAGAGCTGAGCCGAAGTCTGACATTTAACCAGATCATGACCTGAGCCAAAGTCTGACGCTTAACCGAATGAGCCACCCAGACGCCCCGTACTTTTACTTCTAATGTAGTTTATGATCCTAAATGGCACTTGCCAGTTATTTTAGGCAGAAAATATAACTGAATTTTTCTAAACACATTAAATAAGCCCTTTAATAATAGTAGTAATTATTTTGAAAAATTTTTAAAAGATTAAAATTTTTATTCAAATGGGTTGGTCATCTGGAAGTCAAAGAAAAACCATATTTTTCAACTCTACTTACTATAATTTCTTTCTCAAAGAACAAGAATTCAGACATTTCCTTGTTATTTGATTTTATTTTATTTTGCAATTATCTTACAATTTTAGCTGATTGAACCTTATTTTTCATGAGTTTCAGGAAAGAATTCACGATATTTGGCTGAACCAAGTTCGAGTTTTTAAGTTCACATTTTGGGTGCATTGTCTTCCCATCGAGAGCCATTTTATTCTGTGGAGTTCCAGGGTGGTGGCTACCCCTTCAACAGGATCCATTTTCTTGTTTTACATTTGATGGCTAAAATCTTTAAAAAAACTTTTTAATGTTTATTTACTTTTGAGAGAGAGAGAGAGACAGAGTCCAAGCGGGAGATGGGCACAGAGAGAGAGATAGAGACACACACAGAAGTGGAAGCAGGATCCAGGCTCTGAGCTGTCAGCACAGAGCCCGACCTGGGGCTCGAACCCACAAACCGTGCGATCATGACCCGAGCCGAGGTCTGGCGCTTATCCAACAGAGCCATCCAGGTGTCGCGGATGGTTAGGCCTTTAATTGGTTCTGTTTGTTTTTGTCAGATCTGCAGGCAAACTCTTCAAAGTTACCTTATTCCATCACGCGAACGCGTGTAACTGGATGGCCAGGGGAGTGTCCATAGAGCCCAGGGCTGCGAACGCACACGACTCACGGGTGTCTTGCCAAGCATCCGCTCCCTTCTTAATGAACACTTGTTCCGTGATCACCTTTGGAGTGACGAGCGTTGGCTGGAGTTGCGGTTCCCGCGGCCTTCACTTGCTGGTAGTGACCAGCAGCAGAACCAAAATCAATCTCTGTCAGGCTTGTAATGGAGCACTTCCCTAATTTATGAGACGGTTTTCCCATTAACAACAAAATCTTGAGAATTAAATAAAAACAGACCTTCACAAGTGCTGCCGCCTAGGTGAACGTGGGATAAACATTGATAAATGCGTGTGGCTTCTGCAGGCCTGACTTTGAAAAATTCTGTGTCAGAGTTTTAGGTCACATTTTGACAACAATTAGGAACACTGAAATAAATAGTCGGCAATTCTTCTTTGTTATGACAGGAGATGTAAAGCCATCTTTACCAAGAAAAAGCTTATTTTGTGAATATGAATTGTATTACAGAGGGGCTCAGCCATCTTGCTGCGACTGCGGATCTGGAGGCACTTCTGTTATAAACCAGAGTAGAATTCTTTTGAAGATTTGAAAATTTTGGTTAAGCTGTTTTCACCTCATTATTTGTAAAATTCCTGTGCCGCTGTAATTCCATACTTCATACAGAACTCACAAAATGGTCTTTTAAAAAAGTTAAATGTCTAGCTAAAGTTTATTTTTAGTACGAAAAACATATCTAGCTATGTTTCATGAAATGTTCTGAGAAAATCTGAATGACTCAAGAGTGCTGGCTGAAATGCTAAGCCCTTAAAATTTATTGTAATTTGATCTAATTTATAAACCTCAAAGATTTACCTGTTAGTAGCATAATCATGAGGTCATGTCTTTGATTGTATGCATCTGTGTATGCCCATGGATCTGTGTCCCATAACCTGTAAGAAGAAAGTGACGTTTAATGGGCTGGACTGGATCTCAATGGTTGTAAAACTACTAGCCCATCTGGTAAGAAATTTGGACTATCTGCAGCTACTAATCGATTATCTCACTGAGTTTATCAGTTTCTTTAAAAACTGATTTCTCACTTTGCATCTCATACAGTCATTTCATTTGTCTTCCCCAGGACTTCTCTGAAGAAAACAAATCAAAACTAAGTAAGTAAATAAGTAAATAAATAGCTTTAAAAAAATCTATTTAAGAATAAGAGTAAAATTACTGAAAATTAAAATGTAATACGCAGGGCACCTGTGTGGCTCATGTTGGTTAAGCACCTGACTTTGCCGCAGGTCATGATCTTGGGGTTGGTGAGTTTGAGCCCTGTGTGTCTAGCTCTGGGCTGACAGCTCAGAGCCTGGAGTCTCCTTCGGATTCTGTGTCTCCCTCTCTCTCTGCCCCTCCCCTGCTCACGCTCTGTCAGTCTCTATCAAAAATAAATACATATTAAAAAAATTTAAATGTAATATGCATAATCTATGAAATTAGAACTATTAATAAATATATATATATTTATATATTTCATGCATAAATAGACCCTCATAACATATTGTGTAATTTAGGTGATCTGGGTTACAATAACAATCACACATGCCACGTAGGATCATATACACCTCATACTGTGTTCCCGGGTGCTGAACGTGCAGGCTTAGGGGAATGACTCTTTTCCACATGATTCGTGGCCTTCAGGTACCTTTCATTCTGTGGTTTTACCACCCACTAGGGCCAAATTATCCAGCCTAAGAGGAGCAAACACAGAACATGGGAAGTATACTTACATCCTAAGGTCCTTTTCCTAGAAACAGCATGCATCCCTTCCTTTCTCAGTGTATTGACTAGGTGACAGTCACATGGTCACAGCTAACTACAAGCCCAGCTGTTACACCTGCTAGGAAGAAGAGGAGAACACAGAATTGTTCTGCGACACTTACGTAAAGATAAAAAAGTTTTCTTTCTTTTTTTTTTTTTTTTTTGTTTAAAACAATAGAAATTTATTCTCTAACAGTTCTGACAAGTAGAAGTCTGAAATCAAAGTGTCTACAAGGCCATGCTCCCTCTGAAGGAGCTAGGGAAGAATCTTTCCTCACCTCTTCCAACTTCTTCTGGCAATTCTTGGCATTCCTTGGCTTCTGGCTGCACAACTCCAATCTCTGCCTCTGTCCTCACATGCCTTCCCTCCGTGCCTCTGTTTCTTTTCCTCTTCTTGTAAGGATGCCAGTCATTGAATTTAGGGCCTTCCCTAGTCTAGTATGATCTCATCTTGATCCTAACTAATCACATCTCCACAGACCCTGTTTCTAAATAAGATCACATTCTGAGGTTCTAGGTGGACATGAATTTAAGGGGGGACACAATTCAACCTACTACATACTTTTTACAAAATCATCCCCTGACTGCCAGAAAGAATTACCTTTTTCAAAACCCAACTCTGACTACAACCCTCCCTGCATGAAATCCCTTGGTCACTTACCATGAGACCAGATGACAAAATAAAGCCCAGATTCCTTAGTATTAGGGAATGAGCTCAAAAAGAGTTTGGCTTCTGTTCTCAAGGAGTTTCTAATCTGTCTGGGACATAATTGAGAACAATACAATGGCGCGAACAGTGAGCCTGGCATCTAGTTTTACAGCACACTACATAATATCAAATGCTTAAAAATAGTGCCTAGTATATGCCAGGCCTGATTTTAAACACTCACTACACATTAGCCCCATGAACCCTCACAGATAACCTTATAAGATAGCTGCTATTATTACTTCCATTTGATATATGAGGAAACTGAGGCAATAAGGGCCAAGAACTTGCCCACGATCATATGTTAAGGAGTATAAAGGGGGAGTCCTGGCATTCAAACTAGTAAGGCCAGCACCAAAAAATGTGCTTTCTATTTTATTTTGTTTTATTTTATTTTATTTTATTTTGTTTTATTTTATTTTTATTGAAGCATAGTTGACCAAAAAATTCTAATTTCAATTTCTATTTTACCTAACCTGAAATAAACTATTTGACAAACTCTTACACCTGGAATGCAACAGTGATTAAGAAAAGAGGTGTGCAGAGTGTCTAAAATAGATATTGTAAAGTACATGAATTAAAATATTTGCACTTTACATGTAACAGAGCCATTAAAGTGGCCACTCAGATTCTAATTCGTTTTTGCTCTTTGTGTAGATCTGACATGTGTTACTTGGTTTTCTAGGCTACCATAAATGAAAAGAAATGAGAATGAGAAAAACAAAAACAAAAACAGATGTTGCCATACACATGTACCCTGAAAACAGCCTTTTATGTGAGGAAGACTGTAAGACAGGTAAATAAATACATTAACAAGTCAACTGATCGATCAATCCATCATGATAGTTTGAAGCTATTTAGTAGGTGGTCACACTGGCTACCTATCAATATTATGTCCTTCTTGAAGCCTTTCTTGACTCTGTTTATCAGAATCATCACTATCTCCTCCGGGCTCTATACCTCTCAATATTTTTTTTCATTCATTTTTGAGAGAGAGAGAGAGAGAGAGAGAGAGAGAGAGAGAGAGAGAGACAGCACAAGCAGGGGAGGGGGCAGAGAGAGAAGGAGACACAGAATCCGAAACAGGCTCCAGGCTCTGAGCTGTCAGCATAGAGCCCGATGCGGGGCTTGAACTTACGAACCACGAGATCATGACCTGAGCTGAAGCCGGATGCTTCACCGACTAAGCTACCCAGGCGCCCTTCAATATTTTTTACTTTACTAGGGCACTTATAACACTTTCTCTTTTTCTAAACTATAAGCTTTTGTACAGTAAGCATGATTTATTTTATTTTTTTTTTTTGGCATCTTTCCTCACTCTGTTCTTAGAACAATGTTTGCCGTAAAAATAGGAGAAATGGATGAACCAAACCACATTCCAATAATATCAGATGAAATCTTGCATTATAGCAGGGGGACGTACAAAAAGTGACATACAGGGGCGCCTGGGTGGCTCAGTTGGTTAAGCGTCCGACTTCAGCTCAGGTCACGATCTCACGGTCCGTGAGTTCGAGCCCCGCGTCGGGCTCTGGGCTGATGGCTCGGAGCCTGGAGCCTGCTTCCAGTTCTGTGTCTCCCTCTCTCTCTGCCCCTCCCCTGTTCATGCTCTGTCTCTCTCTGTTTCAAAAATAAATAAACATTAAAAAAAATTAAAAAAACAAAAAAACAAAAAGTGACATACAATGCAATTTAGAAATGGATGTTCAGATTACAAGTTTGTTTCCCTTAGATAAGTAAATTTTGAGTTATCGGGAAAGTTTCTCTACCAGTATATAGTATATATTCTTTATGTAGTATACAGTATATCAGTTTTATATTCAAAAGCATATGTAATATTATACATAGCCTCAACTTCTTATACCATTTGAATATATAAAAATAGAAATGATTCCAGGGCCAATTTGACTATTACATGACTTTCATTGTACCACAGTTTAATTAGAGCTTGCATAACATAAATATAGACCTAAGGAAATGAAAGATTATGAGCTAACCATTCCACAGATTCCCTTTGGATCTTAAGCACCATCTTTCACCACTTCCAAGAACGGTTAGAGAAGACACATAAAATCTGGCAGGAAGTTTTGGTATGCTCTGAAATTTATAACGAATTCAAGGATCCTGGGATACAACACAGCAGTGAAATGTCCATTTATAAGTCATCACCCCAAATGCTTCAAACTCATCTCCAGAAATGGGAAGAGTGTGTGTTCAGATTGCCCAGCTCCGGAGTAACCATGATGGTTTTGAGACAAAGCAGCCTCATATTTCTCACATCTACAAGTGCCAACCAAATTTTCATTAGTCAATTGTTTACTCTTCTGTGTGTCTTAAATTCTGCAAAGTAAACACAATTGTCCTATATGGGCTACATTTCTTTCTTTACATACTATACTATCATATTTAGAAAGAGTTCTTTATTATGAATATTTCACTAAAAAATCATGTTGGTAATTTTTCTATTTCAAGAAACATTGTTTCTGTCAAATCTTTTATCTGTTTTGTGGATAAACATATTTACTTAATCTTTGGGGGCCTGGAGTCATCATAACTTCTGTAGATGAAAACATAATCAGGTATGCTATTCATAAAATGTTTACGATATAAAAAATATCTCTATTGATACCACAACTGAACTACACATCAAACTAGTTGCTAAGTCAAAGATCCCATAAGGATAGAAAATATCATTTGTTTTCCTGAAAATGTCAAAAGTATGGCAAACAGAGAGACTTCAGTTTTATTAACTTTTAAGGGCAGAAATGTGTTAAGCTTGGATGACACAATGCTGGACTTTTTTTTTTTTTCCTTTAAATATAAATTAAAACTGCTAATATATAAACTCCCTGAAGAATGAGGTTTATAATAGAAGTAGAAACTGACCCTTAACTATAACGGCACTGCCGGATGCCGTTATAATAAGCTCCCCTAGATGCCATGGTGTAAATGTATTAGCTGTACTAAGAGACCCACTCCTGCTATAATTATGTTAGGAACCAATAAGACAGCTCAGAAATCAATATGCTAAGACAGATAGAGTAAAGGACCATGGCCAGCCCACTGGGAATAGATTAGTCTGGCAGGTCCCTAGCTGAGTCATGAAGAAGGGATATCTTTGCTGTTGTAGAAAGCCATTAATTGTAAATTTTCCTGAACAAGGAACTTGAAGGGAAAGCTTAGACTGCGTTGTTCATACCACTCAATGAAAACTGTAACTCTTATTGATCAAGAGTTAAGCTTTTTATTCTTATTTCAAAAATCCAACGGTGCAAAAATCTAAATGTTCAGAAGGATTTTTGAAGCTTTTCCCACAGTGCAACTGAAACTCCTCCTTGGTTGTTAATTTGTTTCAATATTTTTAAAACTTCTAGACTAGATCAATAAAATCATACTTAGACAGTGGCCTTCCACACTGACAAGTTTACTGGTATGACATCAATTATCTAAGCGATTAATATACACATGTCATACAATATGATGAGAAGAGATACAGTCTTTGCCAATTTTCTACAAGCTGGCAATTACCTGACGATTAAATATTACTGGGTTGAATACTAATAAGGAGAAAGAGCTGTTGCAACTTACTTTAACAATATCTAATTGAGTTTCCTTAATACTGTTAGTTTTATCGGAGTAATTTTCTTAGTAGGCAGAAGCAGTATAATTTAATAATATTGCTAAGAAAAAGAAAAAGAAAGGAGACAGAGGAAAGAAGAAAGAAAGAAAGAAAGAAAGAAAGAAAGAAAGAAAGAAAAGGAAGAAAGGAAGGAAGAAAGGAAGGAAGGAAGAAAGAAATAAGAAAACAAAAGGCCAACCTTTTGTGGTTACAGTTTGGCACATCTGCTCATGTCCAATCAAGCTTTCAAACACAGAGTAGTAAACAAAAGCAGCGATCAAGCAAGGACAAAGTCAGACACATAAGTGGTTTGAATGAGTGTGCAATTTCTGCCCATATGACCATCCTGACACAATTGCTCTAATTTTCTTTCCAGAAATGACTGATAAAAGATTTAGGTAATTGCTATGGAGACAGACTTCCTTCCATCACTAGGTATCTTGAATAATACAGCCTCAGGGTCATAAGATGGAGTGTCAGTTTCTGCAGAGTCCTAAATTAATACTTGTCCCTGCTTTAGCTACACTTCCTGTACATCTAATGAAGTGAATGTAATTTATTTTGACAATGTATTGAAAATCACTTGATCAAATGACTATTCTATAATGAACACAAAAGGCAATATAGCCTTGGAAACTATAAACTCCAAAATAACATAAATACACATCAATTTCTCAAAGCATATTTTTTTCTAAAAACTGTATGTAGTCAGAATAAATATGAAACAAAATAGTTTATAAAAACATAATAATTTACGTAGATGTAAAAAAAATGTGGATTTCTCTCTGAAGCCTGAGATTGACCTATCTCCATTCAGCACATGACCTTGTCCCCTCTAATCAAACTTAATTTATCTGGCTGATCTTTGCATTTCTAACTGTTAGTAGCACACAGAAAGAAGAATCAGAGAGCTATGAATCACGTAGTAGTTAAAGGAATTTCTGAAAATATCATAGATCAGCCCCCTCAGAAATTTTGTCTTCATACGTAGTCAATTTACAGGGGAATCTTTAAACACCTCCACTAAAACTTCATAACATCAGGCAAACTTTAGTTTGGAGGTCTCTTGAATATTATGAAGTTTTCAGTACTTAATGAAATCAGCTGTGTGTTAATGAAAACTCCCTATAGTGACATCATAAATAATTAGAAGGTTACATAATTTGTTAAAAGACATACAATGCTAGACTAATGTAAAAGTTTCTTTGTCAACATGAAAAGCTTTCTTAGGTTTTCTGATGAAACTTTTACTTTTTCCCCTGATGGAAAATATCACTTGAGATCTGAAAACACTAAAACACTTGATTTATGCATATATCCAATTGTACCAGAACCAAATTGCATGATTTTTTTTTTTCTTCAGAAAACCAGCAGAACATCTTGGAAACCGGCAGGGGTAGTATAATTGAAATATTTAGTCTTCACTAACAGGAAATACACTTGGTACTATCTTGGCAAGAGGGCAAAGCAAGGCAAGTGTTTGTACAGTGGCACTGTGAAAGTACAATGTAGTGTTTAAATACAGCCAGGCAGAAGCCAGTGGATAATGCTCAGTAATGGGTTAATCAATACTTATTATGGTTTTATTGGTTCACTAAAGAGAGAACAGAACCTAGTGAGCACAGAGTCGAAAAAATCACTGCATCTGATCTAGATAACATCTACTCTCCCTAAGGGATTTCCCTATTCAAGAATCCAATTTACCATGCCTGATTGACAAGGATTGGATCCTAGGGAATCACATAACTCTTTTTAGGACCCAATAAAATCCTAATGGATTTGTCTGACTGGCCAGGAGACTTCTAGTTTTACTAAACTGGGGTGGTTTGTTGCAATTAGCCTTTATTCCACTTGCAGTTGAAAAACTAGCCTATTAGGAATCATCCCCCCTCTATAAATGCTGGAGTCATGCTGGGATGTGCCCAGTGGAAGGAGGTACTGTGCTATATAAAAGAAGGCTCTTATGATAGATTGTAAACATTTGAAAGCATCTGAAAAAATAGTAATCAAACAAGATTCAAATGAAAAAGAGGAAGAGTCCAACTAAATCGCATGCTTAAAATCCATTTATTGGTCACTTAGCTTTTACAATGCATTTCTCATTCGGGTAAGGGACGCAGAAAAGAAACTCTCTGTTTGAAAGCACCTTTGAAATGTGTACCTTTTGCTGAGCTTCCCCTTTAATACCTGGTTTGAAAAAAAAATCACTCTGTCACAACAAAAATCTTGTTGTCCCTGTACCTGCTCTTTTTTTCCTAGACATAATGTTTTTACTAAGTAGTTAACTTGTTCAAGCACACTGGGTTTTGATCATGGCACACTATCTTCTTGGCTCTTAAGAAGTCAGAAAACAGTGGGAGTGTGATGAGACTTGAAATCCAGGCCGAACCACAGCTGAAGAAGAACTGTTAAATAACATAAATCGTATTTTGAAGCAAACATTGCTTTCATATAAAAATTACGCGTGCAACCCATTTCATCTCTAGAATTGTGCCTGCTCTTTCAAAAGGCATAAGTGATGCTTTAAATGTGTTTGAATTGAATGGATTTCATAATCAGAAATACATTCACGTATGAAATGTCTTTGAATAGACGTCATGATTTACTCTGTTCCCCTTAGACTTGGAGGGAACTTAGTGACATTCAGAGAGCTCACATGGGCTCACATGACCAGCACCCTGGGCCCTAGTTTCCAACACCAAAGTCTCCAGCCAGAAAGCTATGTTAATTGAGTACAAAAGATCCATTTCCAATAAAGATGTATGACTCTGTGGTAATAAATGTTGAAACCTAGAGAAGGGACACATAAACTTCATGTGTTTAAACATACGAAATGATTTAAATACAGGTGTAGAATATTATCACATTTAACTGTATACAAATCTTCTAATCATGACATTCAAACTCAGTGATTGTGAAGAAGACAAAACAAAGATAAGATGTCAATCTAATCTAATCTAATCTAATATGATAATATGATAATTACAGAAGAAAGTTGAGAAAGACGGGCAGAGACAAAAGAAGATAGGGATGTAGAAGAACAAGAAATCAATTGAATTGAAGGATATTGATAAAATATTAGCAGGATTGTTTCTTTAAGTAAAATTATGAGTAACTTGATTTATTTATTATTTTGCTTTACTCTAGTTTTTAAATGAAAACACTTTTGTGTGTGGATAAGAAAAATATAAATTTCATTAATAATTAAAAAGTGATATGTGGTTAAGTATGATGACATGGAAATTATAACTGTAAACATTATAATTCTAAGGAGGCTGTAGGTGGTCTCAAAAATGTTGCAGTGATTTTTTTTTACACTTGTTTATAATTACGGTCCCTGCTGTTGCTCTGGGATTTAAATGATGTATTGCTGCTGCTTAAGAGTTTAGCAGAATTTTATTTTAGACAGTATTGATTGCTTGCCCATGTGTAATTTGCTAATTAATATTGTTTACTTTTCATTTGCTGTCAATTTTATTTAATCTATAACACAAGTAGCAGTGTTTCATTCACAAGTTACAATAACGTAATTTTCACTTTTAATATAAAATTTCAATCTTAAAATTCAACAAATTTTTCTTCAAAATCATCAATACAGCTGGTTAGAGAAAAATTAAAAGGATTCCAGTTCAAAATGATGATCTGAGCCCTGTGTTTGTCTATCTTGTCTTATGAACCTCAATTGTAATGTCAGCAAAGTGATGGCTAAGTATATGATCCCGTAAAAAAACCCACAAAAATTAGGCCTAAGTCTGAAAATTAAAAATGGAAAAAATTCTGAAACACAGAAAATAAATGAAAACATGTCAAAGGATGAATTCAGCAGACTTGAGATAAATTGTATTTTCCAAAAGTAATCAGGGCATTATTTCCAATTCCAGAACTTTTCTATTCCCTCATAAAATTGCATAGTCTATTTTCTCTAACTTGAAATTGTGGGGATCTATTTCACTGTGGATATATGGAATATGGAAGATATGTTATATAACCTGGTAATGTGTATGTATATATAACCATATGGTTATAAAAGGTGATGCGGCTTTTGTCTCGCTCTTGAATATTTATATCTCTAATCTATCTATCTAATATATGTATATAATATGTATAATATGTATAATATATATCTAGTGGAATATAATATATATGTATATATATGTGCATGTGTGTGTGTGTGTGTATATATATATATATATATATATATATATATACACACACACATCTGGTTATAAAAGGATGTGGCTTTTGTCTCGCTCTCATCTTAGAATGCTTGTCCATAGAACCTAGTTCCATATTGTGAAGAAACCCAGGTCAAATGGAAAAGCCATGTGTAGGTGTTCCAGTCAACACACCCAGCTGAGGTGTAGCTGACAGTCAGCATCACTTGGCAAATTTGTGAACATGTAAGTCTTCAGGAGAGTCCAATCCCTATCCTTTGCTCTGACTGATGCCAAATGGAACAGAGCAATAAGCTATTTCTGTTAAGCCTTCACTGAGTTGGGAAATTGTGTTTGCATTGTGTAGCATTGATCAATCGTGTAGCATTGATCAAAATCAATGCTACTTTTGTTTTAAGTCACCAAGTTTTGAGGTAGTTTTTAGGTAGCCATAGATAACTGGAACCAATTTTGTTAATTAGAAATAGGGCACCATCATCATGAAATGTAAAACATGTTGCTTGGGGCCCAGGTAGCAAGTAGAAGCTGAAAGGACTTTGAGGAAAGTGTTAGGGAAAGATTAAAGAGCCTTGCAGAGAATATTAATAGATTCTCCATAATACTTTATGGCACTCAGGGGAGACTGTTAGTGATGATTTAAAAGATATGAAGAAAATATTATTGGGGGCTGGAGGAACAGGAACCCTTGTTACATAGAGGCAAACAGTGTCAGCACACTTTGCCTTTGATAACGTGGAAGATAGAAAGCAAACCTAATGAATCGGATGACCTAGCTAAGGAGGTTCCTAGGGAGACTACTTAAAGTGACATGTGGGTCGTTCTCACTGGTTTTGATAAAGAAGTGAGTTGAAAGGTTATTTTGTTTTGTTTTGTTTTCAAGTGAAATTAGAAGGAGATATAAACTGCCAGATCTTACTGAGTTCAATTTTTTTAAAAAAATAATAGTATTACTGGCCTCCCCAAGTCCTTCAAGTGAGAATGAACTGCAGAGCAAATATTAAATCCAAGGTGGGAATATGGCATCATTTTAATGCCTCTTAAGATTCAAGAATTGCTTCAGAAATTCACTCAGTCGAATGAAGTCCTCTAATAATCTTAAACGTGCAGATCACAGGCTTCTGTTAGAAGTCTAACAAGAAGCCAAAAATGGAGGAGATCTTACCCAGAACAGTTGTTGGTTATGACTTTGGCTAGATGAACAACAGTAAGATTCATTTAAAAACCCACTGCATTTTTAAGGGAATTGTGCAGTTGAAAACACTGCTGCCTTGTACTTAATTGAACAGTGACAGTACAAAATGAAAAATGACCTTTAGGTCTCTGAACCACTATAAGATAAAGCAAGCTGATGAAACTACTCAGCAGCAAATAATAACAATTCTTTATGGAAAAGAAAGGATGACTCCGAAGGAAAAACCAAGAGCCTAAAGGTCAGAACAAAAACCTGTGAAGAATCATTCTTAGGCAGGAGTACTAAGCCCTAATAAATGAACTAGAAAATGTGCTTCGATAGATTTCAGAATTATTATGGAACAGTGAATATAATGTGCCACTCACTACCCCCTCTTTTGGTGGTATACACACAAATTGCCAGCCACGTGAGGGAAGCCATCTTGGACATGAGCCCTCAGCTCCAGCTGAGCCACTTTAGCTATGCAGTGGACACAAGAAATTAGACATCCATGCCAGATCTTGCCCAAAATGCCAATTTGGGAATAAATAAATTATCATTGTTTTTCATGCCACTATAGTTTGGCATAGCTTTTTATGCAGCATAAAAAACCAGAACAGCATTGGTAATGAGAATAATATATATAATAACAGGGGCGGGGGGGGGGCGGGGGGGCAGGCAAGGCATTTACAAAGAAGTTAAGAATCAAACTGACTTTATGGGGAGACTGGGTGGCTCAGTCGGTTGAGCCTCTGACTTTGGCTCAGGTCATGATCTCATGGTTTACGGGTTTGAGCCCCATGTCTGGCTCTGTGCTGACACTTCGGAGCCTGGAGCCTGCTTTGGATTCTTTGTCTCCCTCTATGATCCTCCCCCACTCACGCTGTCTCTCTCTCCTTCAAAAATAAATAAACATAAAACTTTTTTTTTAAAGAATCAAACTGACTTTAGATTTCTCTTTAGCACACAAAATTGTGAAATACATTAGACCAAGGCGTTTCAAGTTCTGAAAGAGTAACTTTGAATTAAGAAAATAACTCTTTTTAAAGCCCATATATATAGCTTGTACGTTCTGAATCTATTTACTTTCATAATTAATCTTTGAAGGATTTTCAATGAATTCAGTATTCAATCCAAAAAATTAATATTTCATATGTTCCATGTGTTTAATACACTCTCTTTTAAGAGAGCATGAATAATCTCAGTGAAAAAAGTTCCTTTTTTTTTTTTTTCCCCAGCATTGATCAGGTAAGACAGGGTTAGTTAATGCAGGTTGAAAAACATGTCCATTTAGGTGGCACATACTTCTCTGAATGTGTTCTTTTCACAGAAACTAAACCGAATGATAACACATAATACATGATCAATTAATTTGCCATTGTACTGCATTAAAGATTTATTTCTTTTTCTTTCCTTTCTTGTTCATACCATAAGACTATGGATTTTTCAAAGCTGATCCTGTCTTTCATAGTATTTTCCTTATAGATCTCAGTGCTCTGCTATGATAATAAAGGAAGACTATAAAAAATAAATAACAAACTAGGGATAAAGTCAGGAAGGTGATTAGACTTGGAGAAGGGGTAGAATTTCCTCTGACCGAAGCCATGCTTTTGCCTACTTGCCATGTTTTTGATTGTTCAGAAAATGACACTAAGCACAGCATCCCTATCAGAGTTGCAGAAAGATAGCTCATTTCTGAGCTTTACTTTTGGTTCAGCCAAAGCACAGCTGCCTCAATACATCTAATTACTGCAGTAATTAAAGTTCTTACCTTACCTGTGTAGTCAAGGACACAAGGACTTCTAATGGGAACAAATCTAGATATAAAAGCTTGCTGTCAATTAGCCCTGATGGCTTGAAAAAATAATGAAGGACAATGAGGGTTGAGTTACAGCTCTGTACAATAACAAATATAGTAATTCGGCACCTCTTTCTTTTCTTGGATTCTACCCAAGAGTTTGGGAGAAGAAAGACAAGATTATCTGGGTAATATGATCTTAAGACTATCAGTGGATAATGGTATCCTCCGTCAACTTTGCTCAGTGCTTACCTCTGACAAAAGATGGGACGGCTACAAATACAAGCCCTTCAATCTGAGAACAACACAGCTGTTCAGTTTCTTGTCACAGATTCTGTCAATAGAATGTGGACCAAAAAAGAAGAAATGTGACTCTGCCGTGCGCAGGGTTTTTATGCTCAGCCCTCTTCCAGCAAAATCACCTTTCCTGATATACTTAACTTTCATGAGCAGGCAATATGTTGAGAGTATATTTTGTCATTGTTGTTGTTTTAATCATTGCTTTTCTATTTTATCAGGAAATAGCCTGTAGTGAATGGTGGGGGGAGAAAAGTTGTAGAAAACTTTCATCCTTAGAATATCCTGAAAGGATTGTGCATTCATTGATCTGAAAAATACAGATATGATATACATAACATTTGGAATGATGTTGCTTCTGTTGTCTTTAAAACTTGCCACTGGATGTTGAGGGTAATCTACATCCTGTCTTCTCCCCTAGATTATAAAATCACCGAGACTACATTATGGACCAATCCCAGAGCCTGGTGACTAGCAAAATGTAGAACTTGACCTTTGCATTTATATATTAAATTTTTGCTCTATAGATTAAAATTAATGCTAAACATTCCATTGGAAACAATCATTTCCACTTTTTTCTGTTTGTCTACCCTGTTCTTTTTCCCATTATTCTCACTTTTATTGTACGAAGGAAAATGCAGTAGTATATTGTGATGGTTAGTTTTATATATCAATTTGTCTGGGCTACAGTAACCAGTTTTTTTCATCAGATGCCAGTAGAGGTGTTGCTGGGAAGGGATTTGGTAGATATGGTTGAGATTTACAGTCGAGTGACTTTAACTAAAGGAGTTGTCCTTGATAATCTTGGTGGAGCCTCATCCAAATAATAAAGGCCTTCAGAACAAATTTCAGCCTTGCCAGCTCCCACGATTCCACCAACCAATTCCTTAAAATAAATCTGTGTGTGAGTATGTGTTTCTGAAGAATCCTGACTGACACATATGCTTAGGACACATGAAACTTTATGCTATATATTGTAAACTATGTAACAGATACTTCAGGAAATACCATGGGTTTTTCTATGTCTCCATGTTTGCCATTTCTTGTTTTATGTTTTAATACCACATCTTTGTAGTCACTAATAGAAATGCAAACAGATATTTTTAAACCATCAACCTAAGTACTTTAAAAGAGCAATATGAAAAACTCATAAAGCTAAACATTTTATTATATCAATTATCAATCAAGGTGCACTATTTTGTGCTTACATATTGCCTCATAATTCTTTGGCAATTTTATATATTATTTCCTAACTACTGAAAATAATGCATTTCATCATCATACTATTTATTTTATTTTTCTCAATGACTACAAAAATATATATAGTAAATATTCATTCAATAAATTGTGCTTGAATTAAAATGAAAAAGACTTTTGCCAAGAAAAGCTATTACCCTAAATTTTGGAATATGATATACCAGAAGATAGTAACAGGAAAAATACACATGGAATGAACACATTTTTTGCAATAATAATTGAGCAAAATAGGTTCAAGATTATGAACAAAAAAAAAACCCCATGTGGTTAGTCAATTTGAAAATATTAGCTAGAATCAGATATTCTTAATTGTTTAGAGAAACCTGAGAGAGTTATTAAAGTATATACAAAGTATGGTTATTTTTAATAGAAAAAAAAACATAAAAAATAAAAGAACCTGCCATTTTACTAAGAAAATATCTAATATAGAGGCTTATAAATGTTTTGATCTCAGAGTCCTGTACATCCTGAGGAATTATTGAGGACTCCAAAGAATTTTTTGCTTATGTGAGTTACATTTCTTAATACATGCTGTATTAGAAGTAAAAACAGGCACTTTAAAGATATTTATTTATTAATTAAATTTACAAAAGCAATACAAAACTCATGTTAACAAATAAAATATTTTATTAAACAAAAACCTATTCTCCAAAATTTAACAAAAATAGGTTTTTTCATTTTTTTTTGTTTTTTTGTAGATTTCCGAATATCTTCAATACCTGGTTTAATAGAGAATAGATGGATTCTTAAATCTGCTTCTGTGCTCAGTCTATTGTGATAGCACAAATCGTACATAGCTTCTGGAAAACTCACCATGTATTTCCGAGAAAATGAGTGAAAAGGCATAAAGCCTCTTAGTATTATTATGAAACTAGCATTACCAGACCCCACTTTGAGAAGCACTGACCTCAATGCCTCTTTTGCATTCGATGCAAAGTCCATTCAGCCCATGCTGAAAGCGGCCCGCATGCCATGATTACCAAACCAGGGGCTGCCTCCTTCTCTAAACCAGACCACACATTCATATATTTTTTAATGGAAGTCAGGGAAAAATACCGGATGCAAATTTGATCATGCCTTTTCTTTTGTTGTCCAAGTGTTGTCAAACAAATCCTAATAGAAACTGCAATGCTTCCAGCTGTGACTACCTGAGAGAGAGAGAGACCATATCATCTTCCAAATGTTTTGGGGGTCTCAGACTGGATTTACTAGTCTAAGGATTAGGAATATTAGAGCTGCTTCCTTCTTCTGCTCCGCTCCTGAAGGGCCAACTGAGACACCATTTCAAAGGACAGAACTGCAAGGGCCACTTTTAGGATTTCTCTTAGCAGATGCTAAAACAATGGTAACATCCCAGCAAAACTCTTCAGGCCCCTGGAGGAAGAGCAGTTTCCTGTTTTCTTGAGGGAGCAGAAATGGTAAGCAAGCATGCTTTCAGAGCCACAAGACACTTTAGACGTATTATGTTTTAATTCCTTCTTGAAGATGCCCAACGTACCTTATGAAAGAAGCACAGCTTATAAGAAGGAAGGAATAGTCATTAGAGAGCAGTGTACCCAGTGTCCTCCTCATGTCAATATTTGGCAGTGCTAACGAAAGTTTTAACTTTCAGTGAGTTCTTTTTTTTCACAGAAATAGAGTCTCTATAAATTCATTGAAAGAAAAAAGAGAGCTTACTGTAGAACTCTGTGGAATCTAGGGACCTTTTGTTTCCTTTTCCCTCTCATGGGCCACATGACACGTCTTTCTGTTTCCCTCTAAATGTCTGCTGCCTTGTAACTTTGATTTGCCGTGATTCCTTCTGGTCTCATGACTCTTCTTCTTCTTCTTTTTTTTTTTTTTAATGTTTTTATTTATTTTTGAGACAGAGAGAGACAGGGCATGAACGGGGAGGGGCAGAGAGAGAGGGAGACACAGAATCTCGGAAGCAGGCTCCAAGCTCTGAGCCATCAGCCCAGAGCCTGACGCGGGGCTCGAACTCACGGAACGCGAGATCGTGACCTGAGTGAAGTCGTATGCTTAACCGACTGAGCCACCCAGGTGCCCCTCATGACTCTTCTTATACTCATCTACATCCCTGTTCAACTTCAGTATACTAAGGAATTTTCCATCTTTCTTTCGGTGCTTATAGGATATCATTTCTCTACGTTCTGCCTTCCGGTTTTGTTGAGTTTGTTGTTGAGAAGACAGGTGTTGAGGTGATTTTTTTTTTTTTTTTTTTGCTCTTTTCAAAATAATACCTTTTTTTTTTTTTTCTGCAGGAACTTTTAACATTTTCTCTTTATAATTGCTTAGTTGGAATTTTTTTCTCTAGCGTGCTTTGTATTTATTCTGCATGAGGTTCACAGTGATTCTTGAAGCTTGATGTTGTTGCAGAATTTTTTACCACAATACCCAGGATCCGTTGTCACACCCCTTTGAAAAATGAAGAGGTGGACACAAAATGAGCAGCAGGCCAAAGTTTATTGGAGTATAAGATTAGAAAGAAAGAATAGTCTGAAACCTTTCTTCACAGAGCGGGGACATTAGAAAGTGAATACCCAAGGACTATCTATAGGCAAAGGTCTTTGTTTTATAAGGTTCTGGTCAGCCCCCCCCATGCCTTCCTCCTTGTTCCTTCTCACGTTCTACCCTTATTGGCTTGATAGCTCTAGGTGCTGGTTTGTCCACTCCTGATGGACTCGTTTCCATTGTATCAGGGGTGGCCTTTGGCCATACTTAGGTCTTTTGTCAAATTCCTGAGGGGAAACCTGAGGGGGAGTAGGTGGCCTCAGTTACATTAAGAGGAACCTTATGCGTGAGGGGGTTTTCTGTCGTCAGACACTCCCAGCATTCTTCCTAAATAGGTGTTTTCCCCCACCAGACCTCCAACCCAAATCTTTCCTTCTCTGCCTACTGAATATTATCTTCTCCAATCATAATATCATTTATCACTTTCAGAAAATATTTATTAGGCATTATGTTTTCAAACATTGTTTCTGCCCCATCTCTTTCTACAACTCCTGTGTCAAGTATGTAAAACTTTTTCAATATATCTTCTCTCTCTCGCTCTTGTTTTAACTGTATTTTCTTTTTTCTTTTTCCACGCTTCTTCTGGATATTTTTCTGTCTTACATTTTATGCAAGTAATTATCTCTGTATGTGTGTCCAATCTAACGTTAAGCACACCCAGAGTTTTAAATTTTATTCACTGAATTTTTTAGTTCCTGAATTTTCATTTGCTTTATTTTGCATATTCCAGTTCTCTGTCAAATTTCTCAATCTACTTAGAAATCCTTAAGCTTAACAAGTTCAGCCATTTAGAGTCTGTCTCATGACTCCATTTTCTGGACTACCTCAACCGATAGGTTTCTACTTGCATTGTTCTCCTATGGTTCTAAAACATGGAGTCTTATACACCTTGCTATTTTGACAGACTGCAAGGCTTTATAATTTTTAGAAATAATTTGAGGTCTAGAATGATTACGGCTTCTCTGAGAGGGAATAGACTTTTGTTCTTGAAGATAGCTAGGGGCACTTGCAATTTTAGATCACATAACCCATTCCAAGGAGATGGTTGAAACTGTGCTTCAGTCTCGGCAATGACTAAACTACTTCTGATTAACCCTTACTCCTTGCATGTAGACTTTTAGGACCTAACATAAAGCTTGAGGGCCCTGGGTTTCAGTTTTTGGCCTCAGGCTCCATGAGGCTTTCAAAGCTTTGTTCAGCTTCTCCAATTCCGCCACCTCTACAGTAGTCCACAAAATCCTCTAAGTAAAAATCTCTCAAGTGAGAGCAGCCTAAAATGATGGGTTCACCTTTCAAGGTTCCTTTACTCTCTAACCTGCCTAGATCTTGACCCCATAATTCCTTATTAGCTTTTTAACTTTCCAGTGTCTTCAGATTTATTTTGCCAGCTTTTCTTTTCAGTGTGAGAGTTTTTCTAAATTTCCTAGTTCACTATTACCAGAGGTGGCATCTCTCAAAGGAAATTTTTGAGTAGACAGATCACCAAGTGAGTAGAACAAAAATAACAGGTGTGGTGCAATAAAAATATAAGCTAAAAAATGTGATTGCAAACCCACTGCTTATTAAAATACTTTTCAGCCATTCTATAAATCATTGTTGTTATTTAATGCAATTTCTCTAGAAGAGGTATTAAAATGGACAATTAAAAATTCTTCTAATGTAATTAAGGCTGGAATATGTTAAAAAAATCAACTAAGAAATATTGAAAAAGAAATTTTCAATTCATTCTTTCATGAATATTTTATGGAGTTATCCAAATTCAATTTTCTTTTGAGATAAACAACCAAGATATTAAATCAACTGATGATAAACATATAAACATTATAGGTCAAACCGAAAGAATAATCAAAAGAATAAGTAAAATTAGAAAGAATCTAAGAGACTGGAAACACCTCAAGGACAAAATCATAGAAATGATTAAAATAAGTTATATGCTAGTATAAGAGGTCGTTCTTCAATGTATTAGTTGGTTGACTATTTAAATCCCTACGGATAAGAAGGTTCAGAAAATGACTTGTAAACCAAATCATCTCAATTTCATAGTTGGCAAATTTCATGGGGTTATATTAAGTAATAGGAACTTATATTGCAAAAACAACTTAACCTTTTGGTACCTTATGAGGTTTATATAAGAGGAAATCAATATTTGCTAGAGCTATTTAAAGAAGAAAGTGTATATGTAAGAAAAGACTCATTTGTCTTGCCTTCCAAAGAATTAAAAATATAATACTTGTCACAAATTTCTCTGATGATATTATCTTTATAAACAAAAATAAGGATTGGAGTTGAATAAAGTATGCATGCATGGAGTTGAATAAAGTATTTTTTTAGTGTGATGTCAAAGGCCCATAAAGAACTTGTCAAAAAACAAAGCTTTATCAGTAGTTCAGGCATGTTCAAACTACTGTATAATAAGTTTTGAACCTAAAGATTATTTAATAAAGCTTGCTTTCTTTCTTTCTTTCTTTCTTTCTTTCTTTCTTCTTTCTTTCTTCTTTTTTTCTTTCAGTAGGCTTCACATCCATCACAGAGCCCAACTCAGGGCTTGAAGTCACAACCATGAGATCAAGACCTGAGCTGAGATCAAGGGTCAGACCCATAACCAACTGAGCCACCCATGCACCCTGTGCAATAACAACTTTCTCTTTTGAACTCTGAGAAAGTAGATCCTGCAACTTCTGGTATCTGCTTAGGGTGAAAGCTGGAAAGAACATCAACTCTTACTTGTATAACAAAATAATGATGGAGAATGTAAATTCACAGCTTTTGTTAAGCACATCAAAACTGAGGTTACAAGTCAAATAACTAACCCAAAATTTAAGGAAACACAGATGCATCAAAGGAGAGACATGATGAGAGCACTTAATTACCTGGAGTAGATGACGCTGGACACCATGAAAGTGGCTCAGATTTCCTTCACTTAAATTATTTTTTAACAAATTGCTAAAGGGGCTAGCATAACAATGTAGCAACCCTAATAACTTCAGACACAAAGGAAATGCACACCCCTCTACAAACTCTTTTCCACTGACCTCACTGGATGCTCACAAGAAAGACCGAGGGCAAAACAAGGGTCTTGAGAAAGTGTCTCTCATGAAGTAGGCTTGGAGAAGAATTGCAGCCACTACAGGAAAGGCACAGATCCCTGTCCAGATACATTTTACCCATCTTTCTATGAAGCAAAAGCCTTCTACAACCTAGAAAGAGCAGAAAACTGTGTTGCCCTGAGGGCACTATAAAATGAATTGAAGCTAAGGGAAAGGAAATGGAAATTAAAAAAAAAAAAATTCTCTATCCCTGCAGAGAAACATGAATTCATCCTTAACATATACCATTGATAGTTTCCTATAGTTGTAAACAGAACAAGATCACTGATAAGACCCAATACCAAAGACACAAGAAAACAATGCATGCCTAAGATTAATGCATACTCTTAAACCAGAATAACAGAGGACATTCTCCCCTCTCTTCATCATCAGGCCAATAAGCACTGAGTTAAGAAGTAATAGCAGGTTTCTTCTGATAAAGGGGGAAGAGCGTGGAGAGACTCATGAACAAAAGGAAGAGTTTTGTTTTAGAGCTTTAGATTTTTAAAGCTAAAAATGGATTAGACATTGAGAAAAATCCTCGACAAATCAGCCCCCACTCTAAACACAAAATAACACAGGATAATTTAAGTCCATGATACACTCATGGTAATTATAGCAACAACAAAAGCCATATCCAGCCTCAGTAAGGTCAGATCAAACAAATTCTTCAAGGAATATTGCCAAGGATAAAAGAAGGACATTGTAAACTAGAAAAGGGTCAGTTTTCCAAGATGATACAACAATAAAAACTGTCTATGCACCGAATAAGAGAGCTTTGAAATATGAGATACAAAATCTGATAGAACTTAAAACATACATAGACAACTCTACAATTGGGGTCAGAAATTTCAACACTCCTCTATTAGTCGATGAGAGTATAAGTGGTCAGAAAATCAGTAAAGATATAGACAAATTGAATGGTATTATCAACCAAAAGGACTTAATTAACATTTATAGGACACTCCACTAAGCAGAATAACATACTCATTTCAAGCGTACATGAAATATTCACCAAGATAGATAATATTCTGAAGGTAAAATAAACCTTAACAAAATTAAGAGAATTGAAATTATACAAACTATGTAGTCAAACCATTATAAAATGAAAGTAGAAAATTAATAACAGAAAGATATGGAAAATCTCTAAATATTTGTGTGAGGGGTGAATTATGTCACCCCCAAACTTATGTGTGAAATCCCTAGCCCCTAATAGTTCAGAATGCGACTGTATTTGAAGATGGGCCTTTAAAGAGATGCCTAAGTAAAAAGAGTCCAGTAGGGTAGGTCTTAATCCAATCTGACTGGTGTCTTCATAGGAAGAGATTAGGACACACAAGGAGACACCAGGAGTGCAGGTAGAGTGGAAAGACCATGTAAAGACACAGAGCAAGGCAGCCAAAGAGAGACCTCAGAAGAAACCCAATCTACTGACACACTGATGTTAGATACCTAGGCTTCAGCACTGTGAGAAAATATATTTCAGCTGTTTAAGCTCACTAGTCTTTTGTATTTTGTCATAGCAGCCCTACTGAGACAGGGGAATTAAAGGAAACCCCATAAAATACTGGTTTTTTTTGCTCCTTTCCCCCCTTCTATTCTTGTTAAGACACATATTTCCACCTTACACATTCCTTATGGAACAGATGATGTATGTCCTCTTTGTAAAGGTCAAGGAATTAATGATTTTTTTGGAATCTTCCAGCACAATGATAACATCTAAGCAGTGATGAAGCAGGGTGGTCACGAACTTTTTCCAAAACCACTAAGGCATCGAAATCCCCGGCTCCAGGGCATTAGTGGCTTCTGGAGGACACCTAAACACTTGTCTTTGATCCTGAATGCCTGAGAAGACAAATCATTAGACCACAATCCTCAATAAAAACCCCAGACCCCAAGCAAGGATGGCAACTCATTTGTCTTTCCTTTCTGAGTCTTCTAGATGCTCTGTCTGTAAATGGTCTCTATGTCTTCAGTAAACTTGCTTTTGCTTCCTCTCAGCTTGCATTGAATTTCTACCCTGTGTGAAGCCAAGGACTTTCCCGGCAGAACTTCACTCTGGGTTCTTGGACGCAGCCAGCCTGCATCACTATCAAACTAATACAGTTTGTAAATTAAACAATGTACTTCTAAACAGTCCATCAATCAAAGAGAATATGACAAAAAGAAAATAGAAAATATTTTAAATGAAATGAAAATGAAAACATTGGGCATTAAAATTTGTAGGGTGCAGCTAAAGCAGTGTTTAAAAGAAAATTCACAGTATAAACTGCTCATGTAGAAAAAAAGAATGGTGAGGGGCACCTGGGTGGCTCAGTCGGTTGAATGTCTGACTTCAGCTCAGGTCATGATCTCGCTGTCCGTGAGTTCAAGCCCCACATCAGGCTCTGTGCTGGCAGCTCAGAGCCTGGAGCCTGCTTCTGATTCTGTGTCTCCCTCTCTCTGCCCCCCTGCCCCCACTCATGCTCTGTCTCTCTCTCTCTGTCTCTCTCTCTCAGAAATAAATAAACATTAAAAAATTTTTTTTTTTAAAAGAAAAAAAAGAATGGTGTCAAATCAACAATCTAAACTACAGTTTTAAGAAACTACTAAAAGAGAAGCAAATTAAATCCAAAGCCAGGATAAAGAAATAATAAAGAAAAGAGAAAAAAAAAATAGTGAAACTAAGAATAGGAAAATAATAGAGAAAATTAATGAAACCAAAATCTGGTTTATTATAAAGATCAGTATACTTGATAAATTTCTAGCCAGACTGACAAAGGCAAAAATAAACAAAATAGAGAGAACACATATTACAGATAAATGGAGTGGAGGAGAGAACATCACAATAGACCCTATGGACTTTGGATAATCAAGGAATACGATAAATATAAATACAATGTCACACCCATAAATTCAACAATTTAGATGAAATGTATTAACTTTTTAAAGGACACAAATTGTGATGTATCTGTTAAATAAAATAGACTGATAATTGAAAACTTTCTAGCAGCCAGATAAGGATAATTCCAGGTAAGATGGTTTCTCCTAGAAAGTATAATAAGGCAAGGAAAAGAAAGAAAAGCCATTCAGTTTTAAAAGGATAAAATATAAGCATCACTATGGTTAGACAACATGATTGTCTACAGAGAAAATTCCACAAAATATAGAAAGTTCCTAGCACTAAAACAGGAAGTTTGGCAAGGTCACAGTATACAGGGGAACTATGCAAAAGAAGATACTTGTTTTTCCTTCAAGACAGATATTTAAGTATTTCCTTAATTAATACTATATGGAAAGGAACTTTAGTTGCCCTTCAAAATATTTTACTCCCCTCCTAACCTCCCGAGTAAATGTCACCATGACATGAGTTTTGATTTCCACAAAACCCATTAGCAAGCCCATGGTTCTACTTCCGAATATTCTATCCTTTTCCCTCCATTTTCACTGTTACCACCCCAGTCTAAGTCACCATTAACTCTTCTCATATATTACTGAAGTTTTCTCCTAACTGATCGCCCTACAAAGTAACCCTTTTCCAATCAGCAGCCGGACTGGTTTTTTTTTTTTTTTTAATTTTTAATCAGATCATATTACTCCTCTATTTAAACCATTTCAAAGCCTTCCAAGTGCTCTAAGATAAAAATTTAAACTGATCTTGGCCTGTGTCATAGTGCAGCAGTTCTCAAAATGTGCTCTGTAGACCCTTGGGAGGCTCCAAGGCACATTTTCAGAGCTCTGCAATGTCAAAATTATTTTACTACAATACCAAGATGTTAATTGCTTTTTTAATTTTGTTCACATTTACACTGAGGAAGCAAAAGTAATGGGAAGTAAAATTCAGAGCCTACTCATTTCCCAATTTATAAATATTTTTGCGATAAAATACAGGATGGAATTAACAAACATTACTTTTTAAATAATATACAAGAAAATGGGTTAACATTTGAAGGGTGTGCAAAATTCAGTGAACTTATTTTCCAAAAGACCAATGTATAATAGTACAATATAACACATAGGTAAAGACTCATTTAAAGTGCAAGATAGGGCTCTTGGGTGGCTCAGTTGGTTAAGCATCTGACTCTTGAGTTTGGCTCAGGTCATGATCTCATGGTTGGTGGGTTCAAGCTGTCAGTGTGGAGCCCGCTTGGAATTCTCTCTCTCCTACTCTCTGCCCCTCCCCTGCTCGCTCTCTCTTTTTTTCCCCTCCATTTCCCTCCCTCCCTTTCTGTATTACTCTCAAAAATAAATAAAACTTTAAATAAAGTGCAAGATAGCCCAGTGGGTTTTAACAAAACAGAGTAAGAAAATGGATTGGCATAGATTGATATCACACTGCAACCAATCTTGAAGGGACTACAACCTAGTTTTGATGTAAGACCAAAGAAGAATATCCACAGTTATCTGAAAGAATATTAAAATATGCCTTCCTTTCCAACTACTTATCTATTTGATTTTCTTTTTATATGTTAACCAAGACAGACTGCATATAGAAATAGGAGAATTTATTATGTAAGGTTTTAGTGAGACTTGCACAGAATATAAATAATGCCAATCTTTTCAGCAATTTCATTTTATTTGGTAAAACTTAATGTTTTTACAATAAAAATATCTCATTAAAATATATATCTTATTTTTGGTAACATAGGTTTATTATTGCTAATTCTGAAATGAATTAATAAGTAGATACTTCTAAAATTCAAAGTTTAATTTATAATATGGTATATATATTTAGATATCAACTTCAATACTCAAACTTAGATACTCAATATCAACTTAGATACTCAAAACTTCAGGAATACTCAATTTTTTAGAGTGTTAAGAGGTCCTAAAAGCAAAGAGTTTGAGAGCTCTCATAGTGATATCTATCACCTTGACTGAACACTGTGTAATCATCTCTCATGATTTTGTTCCAGTGGATAAAATACACAAGGAATATCTTTGTGCACTGTTCTTTGTTTTACTTCACAAATTTAGAAAAGGAAAGATATTCATCTCAAAACTTTTTTATTTTTATTTTAAGTTTATTTATTTTTGAGACAAAGAGAGAGAGAATACAAGCTTGCAAGCTTGCAAGCAGGCTTCTCGCTGACAGCGTGGAGCTGGATGCAGGGCTCGAACTCATGAACCGTGAGATCATGAACTGAGCTGAAAACAAGATTTGGATGCTTTAGCCAACTGAGCCATCCAGGCACCCCAAAACATTTTAATTTTTTAAAAGAAAAGCCATAGCATTTACTGCTGCTACTTAGGAATGAATAGGTGTTTATTCCACAAATTTTATAAACCTTTTA
Source organism: Panthera pardus (assembly GCF_024362965.1). NCBI lineage: Eukaryota > Metazoa > Chordata > Mammalia > Carnivora > Felidae > Panthera > Panthera pardus. The sequence goes on from NW_026527002.1 coordinate 25,272,261, forward strand.
TAAGAAGATTTTTAAATCATTTGCCTTCTTGTATAGGGGTAAGACAATAAGGCTTGAAACACTCACACACACACACACACACCACACACACACTCCAATTTACCCTCTTCTCTTGTACAATCTTTCCCTGTATGATCTTGTTTAATATTATTGTAATGAGAATAAAAAATATATACCTAAAAGTTTACACTTTTGCAATCTAGATCATTAGAAATCTTTTCCTGGGCATATAGGATCTAAGTCTATTCCAGTTCACTTGTTAAAATTGAAGAGCTATTCTCTGACCATTCCAGAATCCGTTGAACCCTGCCACCTTCTCTCACTACTCATAAGAGGGCATGATCTGGCTTTTGCATACCTTTCCAGTTTTTTGCTCTCTGCCCCATCCATTATTTATTAGATTTTGGCTTCCTTTCTATCTCTTCTTATGGACTGAACTCTTTCTGTTAATCACATGGGACAAGCTGTTTATTACCTGAGAACTTTTGACCTTCCTATTTCTTTTTCATTGAACAATTTTCCTCAGCTCTACAGACTGCTTTTTTCTTTTCATTTTTAATTTCTAAAGTATATATTATTACTTAAAAGACACTATTCTTGACAATTTTGTCTATAAGGTGCCAACCTTCTCCCCTAGATCCATCAGTCTCTCAGACTCAACTCTTTTGTTTCATACCTTTTTGAAAAGTTCTGGTTTGTTTGTTCACGAATTGATTGCCTTTCCTACCCTACAATGAGTATTCTCATAAAGGAGGGATTTTGCCAAGTCTTTCTTGTTACATACATCTCATTAAATAGTCATGGAATAAATTAATTGGTAAATTAATGAGTCAAGATTGAATTTGAAAACAGCATGTTTAAGTTATGAAAGCAGATCTTCTATTAATAGATTTATCTTGTGCAAGTCACTTAAGCCTCCAGAATCTCAACTATGAAATGTAAATAAAATAAATTCTCCAAGTTTCTGTGAGCATTTACTTAGTTAGTCACATATTTTGAAGTATTTTACCAAGAAAGAAGCATTGTTGGAATTAGGTGAGTTATGACTCCAAACAAATAGTATACTATTATTATGAATACATCCAACTTGGGGAATATATAAAGGCTAATATTAAAAATTATTAATAAATTAGAAATACTTGAGTTTCCCATGAGAATAAAAATAGTAAGTGACTCTAGAAATAATTCATAATTATGAAAAGATTTATTTTAAAGGGTGGTTTTGGTTTTCTAGTAGTTATTGGTATACATCTTTCATCATTTTGCCTTTTAAAAGATATTCTATATTCCAATCTTTTTTTTGAAGGTAAAACATACATTTTTTACCTACTCCACAACTCACAATTAAGAAGATAATAATTACTATATATCCATAGAAAAGGAGTCTTGAGAAATATTAAGAGGTCCATTATCCATTGTAAGCATGAAAAATAAAATTAGAATATCTGCAATGATTTTAAGATTCCAACTGAAAAAAAGGACACATCTCAAAGAAGCATCATTTGTTGACTTAGATTTCTGTAATGAAAACAATAACAACTACATGAATTAGATTGGAATTCTTAATTTAGACTCTCACCAAGAAAGTCCCAAGACTGTATTTCTTTCCTATTTAGGAAAACAATTTAAAATTCTTACATCAATGCTCTAAAATGAAGAAGACTCATAAGATTACCAAAATTGGAAGAGAGCTTAACAATCATTGGGCCTGAAAGATTCCTACGTGAGATTCCCCGGCTTCCAAGAGATCTTCAACTCATCTTTGAAATATATTTTTAATATATTTCATATTTAAAATATGAAATATATATTTTTAATATAACAAATGCCTCCTCCCAAAACAGACATTTACCCACAGTAAACTCACTAAAATATTGATTATTTTCTCTTGGTTAGAATTCTATCAACTGAGAATGATACTTTAGATCATTTGTGTCTTGTTGTTTTATTTAAAATAGAAAGGAGATAAATTATGTCTTAATATATGTATTGTTTCTTTATAGATGATGAATAAGGATTTTTTCACAATATTGAGTTCATATATATAGGGCATCTCAATAAATACTTCTAGAAATCAATTGGAGACATATCATCTAATCCAATTCTCTTTTTTTGCAAATGATGTACCAAAATACTACGTGACAATGGGAAAGAATGAAATATGGCCTTTTGTAGCAACGTGGATGGAACTGGAGAGTGTTATGCTAAGTGAAATAAGTCATACAGAGAAAGACAGATACCATATGTTTTCACTCCTATGTGGATCCTGAGAAACTTAACAGAAGACCATGGGAGAGGGGAAGGAAAAAAAAAAAAAAAAGGTTAGAGAGGGAGGGAGCCAAAACATAAAAGACTCTTAAAAACTGAGAACAAACTGAGGGTTGATTTGGGGTGGGAGGGAGGGGAGGGTGGGGGAGAGGTATTGAGGAGGGCACCTGTTGGGATGAGCACTGGGTGTTGTATGGAAATCAATTTGACAATAAATTTCATATTAAAAAAACCCACAAAGTGCAAATAACTAGTCCAAAATTTATCCAGTGTCTTATGGCCATATATATAAATACAAGTGGCATAGTATGAATCTCATGCATATTCATGTCTGATGAAATAAAGTATCACTCATAGTCCTATGCTTGATTTCAGAAAGATGCAGATCAAATCACATTTTTTCTTAGCTACAATAGCCATCTATCTTTAGATGGAAAAGCTAAAGGGCTACATAGTATTTTACATTATAGGGAAGAGTATTATATTTTCCAACACAAAAATCAGGGTGTATGGCTGACAAAATAAAGGCAAGTCAATCACAACCTATGAAGTCAATATTCAAAATTGAGATATGTGATTCAAAATGGTAAAGTTTATCCTCTATAAAAAAGCCATATTTTGTAATTATTAGATCAGGGCTTTAATTAATAGTTTTTTTTTATCTTGAAATCCTCATTATCTTTAGATCTATGATCAATCTAAATATTTTTAATGTCACTCTTACCTTGTCCTAAATACTTCACCTTTATCAGAAAAATTGGTACCTAAATAAAAGTTGTGGTAATCATTTTCAAAATAGTTACAGATTGGGAGAGTTTAGGCTTGGGAATTAGATGTGTCTGAATTTGAATCTAAATCCTACCATTAACTGCTAGTGAGCTCTTGTGAACCTCAATCTCCTCATCTGTAAAATGGGAATAATGGCACCTAATTAATGAAGGTACTGAGGGGTGCCTGAGTGGCTCAGTCAGTTGGGCGTCCAACTTTGCCTCAGGTCATGATCTCACGGTTTGTGAGTTCGAGCCCCACATTGGGCTCTGTGCTGACAGCTCAGAGCCTGAAGCTCACTTCAGATTCTGTGTCTCCCTCTCTCTGCCCCTCTGCTGCTTACACTCTGTCTCTCACATTGTCTCAAAAATAAATAAACATTAAAAACCTTTTTTTAAATGAAGTTACTGAGAAAATTGCTTATAATTTTTGACAATAAATGGCAACCACTATAAGCATATGAAAACATTTTCAGGTCCTTGCCCTTGAAAATACTTGTTAAAAAAAAAGAAAAATATTTATTGAATTAATTAAATAAATAAATATAAATATACAATAAAATAAGCACATATAAATTGATTGAATGCCTTAAATATTGTGAGATCTCCATTAGTGGCAGCTATAATTGCAATTGCAACTTATAACGAAAAATCTAGATAGTATTGACCACTAAGACCACTTTTCAATACTGTTTATCCATATTCTCAATAGTCAAATTAAATAGCTCCAAAGAAAACATTCATTAAAAACTTTCCTCATCAAATATCTTATTAGAGCTCTAGCAGTTATTTATATCTAATCAAAAATCTCCGTGTCTCCATTATTTCTGAAACACATATTCAACAATATGCTGGTACAAATTCTTTAGGATAAAAAGCTATGATTCACTGTGTTTTCCTCTTCTGTGGTATAAATTAACTTTAAGTGGACCGAAATTTCTCAGCTTCTTTATACTACAGATAGAGCACATTTTTTAAAATAAATGAATGAATTTAAGATGATATGTTTAGAACTATTTAGCAAATTAAATTAGTTTCAAAACATGATACCTGATTTCCAAATCTAAAGCTTTCTTTTATTTATTAGATGAATTTAAACAACATGCTTATTCTTGGGTTTTCTGGTATCGTTAGATATCAAATCGGGTAGTTATATCAACTTACATGCATGCTGATTCATGGTAATGGGAACAGACACATTATCCTAACTTGTTGAAGGTAATATTGTACATTACTCATCCATAATATTGCAATCATTTTCAAAGTGAGTTATACTTGTTGGAATACCTGGAATCCCTGCTAAGTATAAATGTTCAAATATGAAGATTATCAAACGTAATCTCATAAGCCATCATTTTATGATTTCTTTTGGAATTCCAGGCTCTTTGCTTCTACAGGATGTAATTTTGAGGCCTTCACAATTCTGGATTCTCTACTGTAGATGTTCAGTTAATTTATATAGATCTTAATATGTGCTTTCCAGTAATGAATAAAATGTTCCAGATAAGATTTCACTAGAGTAGCTTAAAATAGGACTACCTTACCTCCTCTCTTGTTCTGGGTGAAGGGCTTTCAAAATTCCAGCTCCAGAGTGACAAAAGCAAGATGACATGCTGGATGGCACAGACCATCCTTTCTCCACAGATACCCTGAGTTAGCAGCAATATACAGACTAGAAAATATCCATGAGACCTCTATAGACCAGATGAGCAGCTATAGCACCCAGGCCATTAAAAAACAGGGAAGGAATTGTAACAAAAGAGGCAAGAAAATTCATAGCATTTGGCACATCTGTCCAGGCCCCTCCCCTTACGTAGCATAGGGCAAAACAACCATGAAAACACCTTCTATACCAGGTTAAGTCCATCAAAAACTGTTATAAGACACAAAGAAGCTCATCATCATATGATGATAAAAAATCCAATTCAATAAGAACATATAACAATAAGTGTTTACGCACCGAACCTCAGAGCTCCTAAATATATGAACTCTGACAGAGCTGAAAAGAGAAATAGACAATAATATTAGGAGGCCTAAATGCCCTGCTTTCAATAATGGATAGAATAACCAGACAGAAGATCAATAAAGAAAGAAGAACAGCACTGAAGACCAATTAGACCCAGTAGACATATACGGAAGATGCCACACAACAGAAGAATTTACATTCTTCTCAGTTGCAAATGGAACAATATACAGGATATACCAGCGGTCAGGCAACAATTCTAAGAATTTCAAGAAGATGAAAATTATTCAAAATATCTTTTTGAACACAATGGAATGAAACTAGAAATCAATAGCAAAAAGAAAAGTGGAAAGTCCCCCAATATATGAAAATTAAAAAATACACTTTTAAATAACTAATGGGTCAAAGAAGTAGTCACAAGGAAAATTGGAAAGTATCTCAGGTCAAGTGAAAACGAAAATACCACATGCCAAAATTTACGAGGTGCAGCAAAAGCAGTTCTAAGAGAAAAGATTACACCTATAAATTCAAGCATTAAAAGAGAACAAAAACAGCAAATCAACCATCTAACTTTATACTTTAGAAAGTAGAAAACTAAATCCAAAAGCAACAAAAGAAAACAAAAAAATCAGAGGGTAGAGAAATGAAATAAATAGAAAAACAATTAAAACAAAACAAAACAATGAGGGGCACCTGGGTGGCTCAGTTGGTTGGGTGGCCGACTTCAGCTCAGGTCATGATCTCACGTGTCAGGAGTTCGAGCCCTGCATCTGGCTCTGTGCTGACAGCCAGAGCCTGGAACCTGTTTCAGATTCTGTCTCTGTCTCTGTCTCTGTCTCTGTCTCTGTCTCTGTCTCTCTCTCTTTCTCTGCCCTTCCCCCACTTGCACTCTGTCTCTCTTTCTCTCAAAAAAATAAACAAACATTTAAAAAAATTAGAAAAAATAAAAACAATGAAACTGGATTGATTTTTTGAAAAGATCAACAAAATTGACTAATCCTTAGCAACAGTAAGAAAAAAAAAAGAGAAAACTGAAATACCTAAAATCATAAATGAAAGAAGAGTTGTGACCACCAATTCTACAGATATATAAAGGATTATAAGAGAATACTGTGGAAAATTGTATGATTGGTTAACATAGAAGAGACAAAAATTCCTAGAAACACACAGCCTACCAAACTGAATCATGAATAAATAAAAAATACGAACATACTCCAATAATGAATAAGGAGATTGAATCAGTAATTGAAATTCTTCAAACAAAAAGAATTTAGGACTAAGTAGCTTCACTGGAGAATTCTATCAAACATTTAAAGAAAGATTAACACAGTCTTTCTAAAACCATTACAAAAAATTGAAGAGAATGAAGCACTTCCAAACTCATTCTATGAGGCCAGCATTATCCTAATCCAGAAGCCAAAAAAGGACACTATAAGGAAACTACAGACTAATATCCCTGATAAATAATGATGCAAAAATACTCAACAAAATACTAGCAAACTAAATTTCATAGCACATTAAAAGTATTATACACCATCCCCTTAATGGGACTGAATCCCATTAAAATCTCCTTTTAGTGGGATTTAATCCTAGAATGCAAGGATGTTTCAACATACAAAAATCAGTATGTTTAACCCTCAGCTTGTTCTCTATAGTAAACTGTTTCTTGGTTTTTTTAATCTTTCTCCCCTTATGTTCATCTGTTTTGTTTCTTAAATTCTACATATGAGTAAAATCATATAGCATTTGTCTTTCTCTGATTGACCTATTTTGCTTAGCATAAAATTTTCTAGCCCCATCCACATAGTTGCAAATAGCAAGATTTCATTCTTTTTTATGGCTGAGTAACATTCCATTGTATAAACATACCATATCTTCTTTATTCATCAGTGGACAGATACTTGGGCTGAATAGGTGATGGGTATTAAGGAGAATACTTGTTATGAGCACTGGGTGTTGTATGTAAGTGTTGAATCACTAAATAATATACCTGAAATTAATATTACACTGTATGTTAACTAACTAGAATTTAAATAAAAACTTTAATTTAAAAAATCACATTAATATGTTGAAATACACCACATTAACAAGATGAAAATCAAAAACACATATTCATCTCAACGGATGGAAAAAGCTCATTTGACATGATTCAATAAATGGTCAGCAAGCTAAGAATAGAAAGAAACTACCTCAACACAGTAAAGGTCATTTATTAAAAGCCCACAGCTAATATACTCAATGGTAAAAACCTGAGAGCTTTTCTTCTAAGAGTAAAAACTAGGCAAGAATGTTTGCTCTCAACATGTCTATTCAACATATTATCAGAAATCCTAGACTGGACAATTAAGCAAGAAAAAGAAATAAAACACATCTAAATTGGAAAGGGCTAAGTAATCTCTATTTGCAGGTGACATTCTCTTATAGGTAGACAACCCTAATGATTCCACCAAAAAATTGTTAAAAACTAATGAACAAATGTGGCAGAGTTAAAGGATACAAAACCAACACACAAAAAACACATGTGCTTCTTAACATTCAAAATAAATAATCAAAAAGGAAATTAAAAAAGCAATTCCATTTATGATAGTATGAAAAAGAATAAAAATTATAGTAATAAACCTAACCAAGGTGGTAAAATACTTATACACTGAAAACTACAAAACATAGTTGAAAAGTTTAAAACACAAATAAATGAAAATATTTATGTTCATGGACTGGAAGACTTGTATTGTTAAGATGTCCAAACTATCAAATCTAGAAATTTAATGCCATCTCTATCGATATTGCAATGGATTTTTTCTTCAGAAATTAAAAATTTATCCTGAAACTTATAGGTCATCTCAAGAAACTTTGCATAGGCAAACAATTTTGAAAAAGGGAAGCAAAATTGTAGAACTTGCACTTCCCAATTTCAAACTCTATTACAATGCTGTTGTGATGGTTAATTTTATGGGTCAACCTGACTGGACCATGTAGTGGGCATACATTGGCCAAACATTATTCTATAAGTGTCTGGATGAGATTAACATTTGAATTGGTAGACTGAGTAAAGTAGATTGCCCCCACCCTAATGTGGGTGGGTCTTATCCAATCAGATAAAGACATGAATATAACAAATGGGCTATAAAGAGGAAGTTCCTCTTGCCTAATTCCTTGAGCTGGAGTATTGGTCTTTTCTGGCCTTCAGACTCAGACTGAAACATTTGCTCTTCTTGGATCTCATGCTTCCTGGCTTTTGAATTGGCACTTACACCATCAGCTCTCCTGGTTCTCAGACCTTCAGACTTGGACTAGAACTATACACATATCAGCTCTTCTGGGTCTCCAGATTGCTAACTGCAGATCTTGGGGTTTCTCAGCCTTCATAATCACATAAGCTAATTCCTTATAATAAACTATGTATATCCTTTCAGGTCTGCTTCTCTGGAGGACCCCGACTAACACAGATTTTATAATCAAAACAGTATGATAATGGCATAAAGGAATGGAACAGAATAGAAAGCCCAGATTTAAACATTGATATATATGGTCAAATGATCTTCAACAAGGGTGCCAACATCATGAGTAAAAGACAGTCACTTCAATAAATGGTGTTGGGAAAACTGAATATTTGTATGTGAAAGAATAAAGTTAGATACTATTTTATGTTAGATACAAAAAAATAACCTAAATGAGATTAAAAATTAAATTTAAGATTCTAAAACTATAAGACTCCTACAAGAACACATAGAGTAAAAGTTGATGACATTGAATTTGGCAGTGACGTCTTGAAGATGAACCAAAATCACAGAAAAAAAAAAAGGCAAAAATACACAAATGGGACTACATCAAATCAAAACTCTTCTGTACAGCAAAGGACATAGTAGAGTAAAAAGGCAGTCTACTGAAATAGAGAAAATATTTGCAAATCATATATCTGATAAGGGGTTAATATCCAGAATATATCAAGAATTCCTACAACTCCACAAGAAAATAAAAATCAAATAGCCTGATTAAGTAATGGGAAAAGGACTTAAAGCACATCTCTCTAAAGAATATATGCAAATGGCCAGAGCATTTGAAAAGATGCTCAATATCTCTAATCATCAAAGAAATGCAAATCAAAACCACAATGAGATATTACCTCACATATAGTAGGCTGGCTACTATGAAAGAGAGGAAGAGAGAAGAAAGAAAGAAAGAAAGAAAGGAAGAAAGAAAGAAAGAAAGAAAGAAAGAAAGAAAGAGAAAGAAAGAAAGAAAGAAAGAAAGAAAGAAAGAAAGAGAAAGAAAGAAAGAAAGAAAGAAAGAAAGAAAGAAAGAAAAAGAAAGGAAGGAAAAGAAAGAAAGAAAGAAAGAAAGAAAGAAAGAAGGGAAGGAGGGAGAGAGGGAGGGAGGAAGGGAGGAAGAGAGGATGGAAGAAAAGAAGGGAGAAAGGGGGGAGGGAGGGAGGGAGGAAGGAAGGAAGGAAGCAAGGAAGGAAGAGATATGATGAGGATATGAAATAATCAAAACACTTGTGCACGGTTGGTGTGATTGTAAAATGTGCAGCTGCTATGGAAAACAGCAGAAAGTTCCTTAAAAATTCAAACACTGAACTACAATAATATCCAGAAATACTACTTCTGGATATATATCCAAAATCATTGAAAGCAGGGTCTTGAAGAGATATTGTGTGCATCTATTGTAATAATACTGTTGCAATAACCCAAAGGTGAAAATAACCCAAATGTCCACTGATTGACAAATGGATAACAAGCATGTGGCATATACATGCAAAAAAAAAAAAAAAAAAAAAAAAGTGGGGTGAAATTCTGTCAAATGCTACAACATGGTTGAAACTTGATTATGTTAGATGAAATAAGCTAGTCACAAAAAGACAAATACCATATGATTCCACTTAGGTGAAGTATCTAAAATAGACAAAAATCATAGAAATGGAAAGTAGAACAGTGGTTACCAAGGGGAGTGGATAGAGGAAAAAGAGAAGTTGTTCTTTAATGAGTAAACAGTTTCAGACTGGTAAGATAAAAACGTTTCAGAGGGGTGCCCGGGTGACTCACCTTGGTTAAATCGGTTAAGCATCCAACTCGTGATTTTGGCTCAGGTCATGAACTCACGGTTGGTGGGATGGAGCCTGAGGCCAGCTCCGTGCTGACAGCAAGGAGCCTGCTCAGGATTCTCTCTCTCCCCCTCCCCTGCTCACATGCAAGCTCTCTCTGTCTCAAAACAAATGTAAAAAGTCAAAAAAAGTAAAACCAATGTTTTTGAGCACCTGTTTCACAGCAGTGTGAGTATCCTTAACCCTAGTAAACTTAAAAATAGTTCAGATGGTAAATTTTGTTGTGTGCTTTTTATCACAATCAATGTATTTATACAAGAATTCTAGCTCTACAGAACCTGAAACCTCATGATATTTCACAATAACTCAGATATTGGTGGTTATTTTTAAAAATCCTATTTCTGAACCCCGACCTTTACAAGGTTTGGAATTTTACATTGGTTCTGCATACAGTTACAGTTATTCCAACTTGATTTCCTTGGTTACAGTGACTCACCCTGGTTCTTCTTCCCAACGTCTCAGGAGTGTTTCAGGCTATGATGTCTTCTCCTGTGACTTGAATTCTCTGCTGGTTTTGAACGGTATTGACCGCATTGAAGCTTTTCCACTGGTGTGTCAGGTTTATCATCTGACATTTTGCAAATTTCAAGTACTTACCTGGAGCTTAAAGAGTTCCTATGTTTTTCACTTTGCTGCAACCATCTGCCTGATGAGCAGATGCCTTTCAATGTTGTAAATATCACACGCTCTTGGTGTACTGCTCCCTCACTTTCATACTTGAATGTATATCAAATCTCTGTTGTTGCTTGGACTCAGGACGTGACATTTGGAGCACGTCCCATTGCAGTCACCTAACATGTCCTTCCTAGTTGGGGGGAAAATGCTAAAACTAAAAGGTGCAAGTAGTCTTATTTCTTTCCAGGATTATGTCCATCAGTAGTTCATATTCATATTAGATAAGGTTATTCAACTAATGAGGAGTCTGCCTATCATCATTGCCATACAGTTTATGCAGTTCCATCTTGTATAAAAGAGCAGTGAAAATACCGTGTTAATCCAGAGAGGCTATTTCTACAGCTGTCCTCTGGAATACTGACCTAGTCATCATCTCAAATATAGGGAATGAAGACAGTCTACCATATCTTATTCTTGGTGAACACAGGCTGACTACTGCTAATCATGACCTTTCTCAGTACTCAAAAAACCATCCATCCATTTAGTATTCCCTTGAAATATTTTACTGAGCATAAATGTCAAGCTCCCTGGTCTACAGTTTTAAGACACTGCCTAACCTTTTCAGAAACTTGGGACATTTGCCTTTCTATATTCTCATGGCAGCTACCCTGTTATCAATAACTCCTCAAAGATTACTGACATTGATCTTATCTTCAGAATTACTCAGTGCCCTAAATTAGATACTTTCTGAGCCAGAAAAGTGAGGTCATTTGGAGAATTGTTATAGTTTTCCTCTCTTACTATCTCTTCAATGATTTTAAATTTTAATTTCTCTTCAGCATTTTCGTTTCGCTCTTCCACATGAAGATTATTCTCTCTGACAAAAAAGATGGAAATAAAGTTGAAGTTAAGAAGGTAATCTTTCCCTCTTTTGCTTTATTATCATAGTATTTGGCAGAGCGAGAAGCATTTTCACAATCTTGCTCACAATATAATTAGAAAGCTTTATTTGGGGAATTTGAAAATAATGCTGCTCTTTGAGAATCAGTCTTTGTATTTCTGTTCTGAAACACACTTGCTAACGTTTTTCTCATTTTCTCTAATTCTTCTTTGCATTGTTGGCATATTTTAATTTTTTTAATTTGTGGTCATAACGAACACCATAGAAAGCACTTTGGTTTTTGTGGACACTGCCCCATATTCTTTTCCACCAAGGTTATTCATGATTGTATGGTCAAAGCACTGTTTTGAGAGTTTCTTGTAGAACAATTTTCCCAACTTCATTTATTCACTTATAATAGGTGTTGAGAGTATCACTTAGGAAAACACATATAATCAAATATGACGTAATCAGTTTTTCCTAAAGTCGTATCACTGTGATTTCATATAACAGATTCTCTCTATTGATTCATTTAGATCTATATTAGCAGTTCTCATTATTTTTTCCTTTACCTCCTGAGATATGAAGTTGTTAGCAAGGGGAAAAAAATCAATATTTTCTCTTAGTACTTTACTTATATTTGAAAGTCCCAATGGTATCATGGGCTCTTTGCTGCTCCATTTTGTGATCTATATCTGGCCAACTATTTATAGCAAAGGTTCTCACATTGGCCAGGTGCAGGCAGTTTTAAAATTTTCTAAAAACTTAAACTGGTTAAATCTATAAATTCTAGAACCTAATCTCAAACATTTAAATGAAGAAGATTTAAGCCAGGGCTTAATGTCTTTTTAAATAGCCCTATTTAGGAAACATTTGTTTAGATCATACTCCTGTAAATATCTTTTATTCTGCCTACATTTTTTGTATCCATAACCACGTTTTCACTATCAAATTCGGGAATTTTTACCTGATCTGATATTATCGCCCTTCTCCTATTAGGCATATTTAAAGTTTATTTTATTTTTTTCCTTAGAAATCTTTAGTAATCTCTATACACAATGTGATTTACATTTTTTATTACATTTTTAAAAATCTTTTCTTTTCATTGTTTTTATTTTAAAGCTATCTCATGTAGATTAACCAGTCTCCTGGTTACATTATTCCATGTCAGTTTTGTTGTCGCTCTTGCTGCTGTTGTTGTTGAAAAGCAATTGAAAGAGGATAAACACAGTCTATTATATAGAAAATAAAAGTGGCCAGAATAAAGGTAAAATACTCAAACCATTACAACTGCTAAATATTCTGTAAGAGAAAAATAATGCTTTTTTTTTGGTAAATGTGAATAAGCAAAACCCTGAAAGATCAAAAATTACTTATTAGGGGCGCCTGGGTGGCTCAGTCGGTTAAGGCTCTGAGTTCAGCTCAGGTCATGATCTCACAGATTGTCAGTTCGAGCCCGCGTCTGGCTCTGTGCTGACGGCTCAGAGCCTGGAGCCTCTTCAGATTCTGTGTCTTTCTCTCTCTCACTCTGCCCCTCCCCTGCTCACACTCTGTCTCTCAAAAATAAATAAACATTAAAACAAATTACTTATTAGTATAACCTTCTTTTCCTTACCTTGAGTCTCCTTGTGTGACCACAGATAGACCATCTTTAGATAGAAAAATTATTTGTATCCAGGGGTACCTGGGTGGCTCAGTCGGTTAAGCATCCGACTCTTGATCTCAGCTCAGGTCGTGATTTCACCATTTGAGTTCAAGCCCCGCATCGAGCTCTGTACTGACAGCATGGAGCCTGCTTGGGGCTCTCTCTGCCCTTCCCCCCTCTCAAAATAAATAAATTAACTTAAAATAAAGAAAATTATTTGCATCCTGAGTCAGCCAGATGTAACAAATTCAATTGATGCCATTAACTAGTGGATATTTCCTTCTCAAATTCACTTTTCTTTTCCAGAGCTTTCATTCCTTCCCTCAAATTTAGGTTTCTGTTCTAAACTTTTATTTAAAAAAAAAAACATTTTCTTAGGTTCTTCCAGATTTATTATTTCTACCCTTATTTAAGAACAGAAAATTTTGGAATAGTTGGCAAATCTGAGGTTGGTGGAGGATTTGCATCATCGCATAAGTGGCTCAGGAAAACAACACCCCTCATCTCTACATATGAACATATTCACACTCTATTTAAAATTCGTTCAAAAATTTTATTCAGAATTTTCTATGGGTAGAGGATGGGAAATGTCAAGTGCACAAAAGAGAAAAATCTGTCTACACAGACAGCATAGTCTAGATTAGAATTCCAACAAATGAACAGAAATCACCACACAATACAATAAATCTATGGTTAGAAAAGGCAAGATTCTTAAGCACGATGGAATGAATGTCTAAACTGTACCTGGAAACGAAAGAGTCGGCAAGCATCATCCTAATGCCAATCATAGACTTCCCAAGATTCCCCATATTTAGAGCAACAATCCATGTTGTTTCCTCTCCACAAAGCTAATATTCACTGTCTGTGGGAGAAAGTCTCATACACGTTTATATCTTATTCTTTATTTTCTCCTCCACCATGGTGTGCTTTCTTGTGCATACCCCGGGCTTTGATTCCCTATGCATCCTTTATCTCTTTTATTTGATAATAAAATATTATTATTTTGATATCTATCATTTGATAATACCATAACCAAAGTACTGAATTAAATACTGAGCTCAGCACCTCAAAAAAATAAAAAAAATATTTAACTTTATATCTCAGATCAACTTTACAATCATGAGATTTATATCTCCATTGTACAGCTGGGACAATTGAGGCAGAGAGAGGTTAAATAGGTTGCCTAAGGTTACCCAGCCAGTAAGTGATAGAAACAGAATAGCTTGAGCGTCTATGTTTTTATCCACTATCTTGTGCTTCCTCTCGTATCTCAGGTAAGAAGAATATCAAACTGAAAAGTTACTAATAATGGTGAAATGACTTGAAACCGGACTCACAATAAAAATTTAAATATCTGGATATGTTTAACATATAGAAGAGATGATTGAATAAGGAAATGATAATCAATCAAATACATGAAAAAAAATACCATGTGGAACAGGAACAGTGTTGTTCCAAAGCAAATTCAGTTCATATTTTAGGCCAACAGAAGGGAAAGAAATTAAATACTATAAATATTTTAAATGACAAATATGTTCATTTGTTTTGAGAGGAACAAATTGCAAATATGTAGACTTCTCAGGCATCTATTTATGTACATCAGTGGGAATATGAACATATAAGAGCATGTGAAAATGGATGTCTTGGTTGGGGCACTAAAAACAACACTGCTGGGGAGCCTGGGTGACTCAGTCAGTTAAGCGTCCAACTTCAGCTCAGATCATGATCTCGCAGTCTGTGAGTTCAAGCCCTGCATCTGGCTCTGTGCTGACAGCTCGGAGCCTGGAGCCTGCTTCAGATTCTGTGTCTCACTGTGTCTGCTCCTCCCCCCTTGCTCTCTCTTTCTCAAAAAAAAAATAAACATTTAAAAACATTTAAAGAAAAAAAAAACACTGCTAACAAGGAAGAAGAATCCCTATAAATATATGGCTGTTCTGCAGTGCACCAATGTTGTACCATAATAGTGGTAGTCACGTGAGAACTTTCCTTATTTCTTTTTTTCCTGCCTGAATTCATCCTCAAAACTGTAGAAACCATGCCTAGCAATATGTAAAAGAGACTTTACTGTATGTTTTTTTAATGATGTGGGCAATCATTTTATTCCTTTTAAGACATATTGCAAATAATGCACGTTTGCTAACTTTGAGGTTCTCCAAAAGTTCAGCCGAATCAATCACTTCAATAGTATTTCAAGCAGTGAGAGGCTCTTGAAGTCATCACCGTAACAAAAAAAATATCATTACCAGATATAAGTTCTGAAACATTCAATATTTTTAAATTCATTACTTGTAGTCATGACATATAGCATATATACATATATGTATACCTTCATATAATTATGGTTGTCTTTACATGTAGCTATGTTAGAAGAAACTGTATTTGTGTAAATGTATACAGATACACTATTATATATATTTTTAAAATGTATGTTGGAGAATGCAAACATATACATAATATGCTTTTAGTTATAATACTAAATAATACTAATTTAGTATTTATACTTAATAATTTAACGGTAAATCAGTAATAATAAAATACTTCTTTTCACTTTTGCTAAAATAAAGTCTTAAATCTAGAGCCCTCAAACCAAAACCTCTTTTTCTTACATGACAGAGCTATTACACAAATCTGACATGCTCAAGTTAATTTGGTGCCAATGCAGCACTGAAATCCATACATAATTTTGTATTTAAAGAGGTTGCTTTTCACAAACTGAAAAAGAGTCATCTTTGAATTTAGCACAATACCTACTGAGTAACTGGTTCCAAGCCTGAACCAAGCACATATCATACCTTATCTTCTTAAATCCTTACAACCAACCTTATTGGACAAATGTTATATTTATCTCTATTAAATAGATGATAAATTTTGCTTTGAGAATAATTCTTTCATTAGGCCATGATCACAGTTAATGCTGCTGGAATCAAGATTCAACCGGGTCAAAGTGAATTCAAAGTATTTAACTTTGCACCATACGATGTTGTCCATCCACATTGACAGTCTGCATGCATGCACATGTACTTGTGTGTCTTTGTTAATGAACCAGGAATTGGACACTTGCTGTAAATTTAAATTTTTATTAAGCAGTCTCCACGCCCAGCCTGGAGCTAGACCAGCACGGGCTTGAACTCACAACCCTAAGATCAAGACCTGAGCTGAGATCAAGAGTTGGATGCTTAACCAACTGAGCCACCCAGGTGCCCCTGTAAATTTAACTTTATTTATCCTAATAAAGGATCAGATTTTTAGTATTCCCTTTTAATCTTAATTTTTATTTTCAAATATATAAATATTATATACTTATTACTATTGGTAACTAGTTGTACATATAGTAACATTTACCTAATTGGAAGCAAAATATTGCATTTCAAAGTACGATAGTCCAATTACTATAAGCATATTCCTATCTAAACAGACACCTATCTTGATACTAGTGCCCCATTTTTGTTTATTTGTTTGTTTTTAATTTTTTTAAGTTTATTTATTTATTTTGAGAGAGACAGAGGCAGCGTGTGTGAGGGAAGGGCAGAGAGAGAGGGAAAGAGAGAGAATCCCACGCAGTGCAGAGTTTGACGTGGAGCTCTAACCCACAAAAACATGAGATCATGGGGGCGCCTGGGTGGCGCAGTCGGTTAAGCATCGCACTTCAGCCAGGTCACAATCTCGCGGTCCGTGAGTTCGAGCCCCGCGTCAGGCTCTGGGCTGATGGCTCGGAGCCTGGAGCCTGTTTCCGATTCTGCGTCTCCCTCTCTCTCTGCCCCTCCCCCGTTCATGCTCTGTCTCTCTCTGTCCCAAAAAATAAATAAAAAACGTTGAAAAAAAAAAATTAAAAAAACAAAACATGAGATCATGACCTCAGCTGAAACCAAGAGTCTGCTGCTTAGCCAACTGAGCCACCCAGGCGCCCCTAGTGTCCCTTGTTTTGGAAAAAAAAAAAAAAAAAAAAATATATATATATATATATATATGTGTGTGTGTGTATATATATATATATACATATATATATATATTCATTTAAGCTTTTTGTTTGATTATTAGAATTAAATTTCTGAAAACTTAAGTCGCACAGACAAGATATTTAGTAATGAAATCATGTCATACTAAAGTAATAATGTTAGGGGTGCCTGGGTGGCTCAGTCGGTTAAGCGACCAACTTCAGCTCAGGTCATGATCTCACAATCTGTGAGTTCGAGCCCCGCGTCGGGCTCTGTGCTGACAGCTCAGAGCCTGGAGCCTGCTTCAGATTCTGTGTCTCCCTCTCTCTCTGCCCCTCCCCTGCTCATGCTCTGTCTCTCTCTGTCTCAAAAACAAATAAAAACATTTTAAAAAATTTAAAAAAAAGTAATAATGTTAAAAAGTCTGAGTAAAAAACATACAAAGATCTCAAATATTACTTTAACATTTTTACTTCAATACATGTTTTGAGTTTATTGATTACCCAGATATGTGGCTCCCTTGCCTATTGACAAAATACTCATTAAAGGCAAAATATTTTTCCAACAGAAAAGCGTGATTCTAAGACTCATTACTAAGACTAAAATGTCTTTTTTTTTTTTTTTCTGTTAGCATATCAAGAGTTTTATTGATGTTAATTTGGGGGCATTTGTACCTTCATATACTGACCTAATAAAATACTGGTTTTCAGTATAGACATTTTCTACCCTTTATAATTTAATGATAGTTACTTGAGATTTAACAAACTCTCGGAAAAGATCCATGAAGCTTCAACAATTAATATTCAAAACATGAATCTGGGCTTAGATTCTAATTTGCTTCTGATGCAATATTAAAGCAAAATATGTATAAAATATTAATGTTATATTAGTTCTGAATTTATTTTTTTTTTATTTTACAATAAAGCCTTCCTACCTAGATCATTTTATTTTGAAGGACATTTTTAAAGGGCAATTGTGCTTCTTGATAAACTAAATAATGATTTAGTAGCAATTAAATAATAATTAAATGTAGTCATCATGGGAAAAGTATTATCTTAGTGCAGTAAAGTTTTTTTATTAAAATAAAATCATTATGTATTGAATAAGTGATACAATATTACTTTCACTTTTGTTTAAAATCAGAAACATTTCATCTTTAAATTTCATGTTGCAAATGCTTGCAATATGTAGTTCATCCTACACTATTTAAAAACTACATGTTAAACAATAATTATGTACGGATAAATTCTGACTGTAATACTATCTTAAATGTGTAGTGGCTTCAGCATTTTTAAATAAAAGTGTAAGATTTGGGGCGCCTGGGTGGCTCAGTCGGTTGAGCGTCGGACTTCGGCTCAGGTCATGAGCTCACGGTTTGTGGGTTCGAGCCCCGCATCAGGCTCTGTGGTGACCTCTTGCTCAGAGCCTGGAACCTGCTTCAGATTCTGTGCCTCCTTCTCTCTCTGCCCCTCCCCCGCTCACACTTTGTCTCACTCTGTTTCTCAAAAATCAATAAATGTAAAAAAAATTTTTTTAAATGAAAGTGTAAGATTTTCCAACATCATTTTAGCAGAATGAGGAAATTTCACTTTCACTGAAACACACCCATTACCATGAATTATATAATTGTGTTCTTAAGTCTTCTGTTCTCAGAGTCCATGCCTATGTCTTTTGAAAAACATAATTTTTAAGTTAAGTCCTGTGACAGGAAATGATTATTTGCTATTAAATTATTTTTCTTTTGCTCCTGGATGTACATGGAGACCATGTTTCTTCGTATTCTTACAGCTAGACGTGCCATGCAGCTGAGTTCCGGCCATGGACACACTGGCAGGTATGATGGACATCTTCCCCAAGCTGATCTACAAAACATTCCCATGACGTTTCATTCCTTTTTTTCTACTCGCCAGCTGAATGGAGAAAATACTTAGGACTTTGAAGAATGGAAGCGCTCTGAATATCTGAAGCACTGAGTAGAATGAGCTGCTCATGACCTGCGTTGGATTGTTTCATGATGGAGAAAGCAACATCTGTTTTGTAAAGCCATTCCAATTATGTTTGTTGTCATTATAACGGTGAGTTTACTGGGGTATTGCAGGTATCAGTAAACTCATTCCACACACAAAAAACTGGTCAGGCATGTCGTGACAAATTAAACATTTAAATGTATAAAACAAATAAAAATCAAAAATAGGAACTTTTTTGTAGAGAATGTCAGAATATATCTTTAAGGCTTCAAAGTCAGTATTTCTTAAGATAAATACTTATTGAATAGAACATTGTCAGCCCACATGTTTTTGACCTCCAGGCAGCATTGATCCTTCACTCTCTCTTGATACTTTTTCACTCGAATTCTGCAACACCACACACTTTTACAGGGTCCTCAATATCTCATTGACTTCAAAATATTGGCATGTCCTATATCTTGCTTCTCAAGCCTCTCTCTCTCCTGCACTCATGGTTTTCCATGTGCTTATCAATGGCCAGCCTGGATGTCTGTCCTGATTTGTGTAAGCATGGGCAGATGTCTACTGAACATTTCCATTTCCATAAAGAGTAGATAACACAAAATAAAGTAGTCCAAAACTAAACTCCTCTATTCCAAAAAACCTTCCCACTAGTTTTTGTCTCAATAAATGGCAACTCCATTCTTGTTTCTCAGGCCAAAAACTTTGGCTTCTCTTTTATCATCTATATCTGATGTGTCAGCAAATCCTATCAGTTGGCCTTAAAATATAGCCAGAATCTGAATACTATTCTTCACCGCCACAACTACCACGGTTGTCAAAACTACCATCCTTTCTCCCCTGGATCAGTGTGAAAGTTTTCTAAGTGGTCTCACTGATTCCATGATTGCCACCACCCCGCCCCCTTTTTTTAAATCCATGTTTAACACAGAAGCCAAGATGATTATATTAGAACATACGTCTGATCATGTCTCTGTTCTGCTCAAAACCTTCTAATGATTTCCCATCATAGTGTAAAGATCAAAGATCTCAAAATGGTCTTCAAAGTCCTACAGAATCTCACATCCCCACCCGACTACCACTCTGATTTTTTTTTTCCTAACTACTCTATGACAAGAGTCTATGACAAGAGTCATAGTGCACACTTTGACTTACTCTATGACAGGCGAAGCACATTACTTCCTAAGGAACTTTATTCTTTCTCTTCCCTCTGAATGAGACATTCTTTCATCAGAGACCTGCACATTTCAATCTTTCACCTTTCCTGGTGTTTATTCAAATCTCACTTTCTTTTTTTGTTTTTTAATTTCTTTTTAATGTTTATTTATTTGAAGAGAGAGAGACAGAGCATGAGCGGGGAGGGGCAGAGAGAGAGGGAGACCCAGAATCTGAAACATGCTCCAGGCTCTGAGCTGTCAGCACAGCGCCCAATGAGGGGCTCAAACTCACAGACTGCGAGATCATGACCTGAGCCGAAGTCAGACGCTCAACCGACTGAGCCACCCAGGCGCCCCTCAAATCTCACTTTCTTAAGATGGCTTTCCCTAGTCATTCTATCAAAAACTGCACTCCCTTATTCTTATGGGCATAATTCCCTCTTATTGATTTATTTTTCACTTATCAAGGTATGTCCTTCTAACACACTTTTAACCTTATTGATTGTCACCATCCCCAACACCCACATACACACTATAAACTATTTTCTATAGCGGCAGAGATTTTTATCAGCTTTGTTTCAAGTTATAAACCACAACCTACAACCTATAGCAACACATGCATTACTGAATGTATAATGAATGAAGACACACAGAAAACGATCTGCTTTACTTCAATAAACATAAAAGCTTATGAATGTTCAAGGGTACTATTAAAAGGTTTTAACCTTTTAGCCATAAACTGAGGAAAATATTTGCTAAAATGATAACAAACAAAGGGTTAGTACAAAGGATAAAAAAAATGAATTTGTACAATCAATAAGACAAAACTTACTAGAAATCAAAAAGAAATCCAATAAAAATAAAAAATAAAAATCCAATATAAAACGTGAGTGAGCAATAACTATATGAAAAGGTACATCAATTCAATGATAATTAGATAAATACAAGTTAAAAACACAACATAGTATGTCAGTCACCAGACTGGCAACAACAAAAAGTTTGACAGCATTCAAGCGTTCACACGGCTGTGGCACACCAAGATTTCCTACACGTGGCACGTGTGTTTGTAAACTTTGGTATAACCCCTTTGGAACAAAATTGGCATTGCACTAGAAAAATTGAAGACGAATTCACCTATGATTGAGAAATTCTAATCCTGGTTCCTACAGAAATTTTTACAGGTGTGCAAGCTATGTTATAAATAGGTTGGTCATAGTAGCATTATAAGAGCAAATCTGGGAAATATCAAAGTTACTCTTCAATGGAAAATGAATAAATGAAATGTGTGGTACACACACAGGTATACTGTGCAGTAGCGAAAATAACTGACATGCTGCTCCATGCATCAGTATAAATGAATATCACAAAACAATTGCATTTAGTGTAACGGCAAGTTAACAAAGAAGATATACAGTGTGATACTTACACAAACTTCAAACATTTATAAAATAATACAAAAGCATGCATATATATATATGCTAACCAATTATAAGCAAAAGGAAAAGTTATAAACTTCTGAATAATGTTCCCCTTGGGGGTAAGGAAAGATTGACAAGGAACCGTTCAACATCTTCAAGGTCATTTCTTAATCATGTATGTTGACACATGCTTCTTTCTCTTAGAATAAATTTTTTAAATATGCGACATTATTTAAAATTTATATTTTAAAAAGAGTAAATGAAATTTACTTTTATTCAGCTATCAACATATTATGAGCATATTATGTACACACCACTATGCTAAATACTTTGAAAGCAGAGATGAGTACTATATATCTTTCCTGTAATGGAAGTTACTATTCAGAGTTTTAAAAAGAGGTCAGAATTTTGTTCTTCCATATTCACAGATGGTGAATATGTGTCATGCTATCCCCTTCCCCTTCAGTGCCTATGGCAGACCATACTAAGCGGGCAAGGCGATCTTCACTCTGACCCCGAATACAGGCAAGAATTCTCAACACAATGCTCTAGGCTGCCATTATTAATTGTTTAGAGTTGACACTCAATTTCAAATGTGTGCTCTCCTAGCTCTTTCACATTTACAGACTCTCAAAATGTATCATCCAGATTTTAAAGAAGAGGCATTGATATGCATATTGTACAAAGTGAAAAAAAAGTTTGCAATAATCATTTAATTATTTTTCCATAACAACGCTATTTTCCTACTACATTTGAAATTTGGTACAATGCTTTAAAGATGTAATTAGTTTTTGACACAAGTAAACCTATTTGAGAAAGATCATTGTTAATAAATAAAAAAGCACAATGTAAAAATAACATCTAGAGACACCATTTTATTTATAATTGAGAAGCCTATTTTTATGCATGTTTAATATATCATTTAAATTTTTTTTATATTTATTTATTTTTGAGAGACAGAGTGAGACAGAACGTGACCAAAGAAGGGGCAGAGAGAAGGAAACAGAATCTGAAGCAAGCTCTAAGCTCTGATCAAGCGTTCATCACAGGGCCCGATGTGGGGCTCAAACCCACGAACCATGACATCATGGCCTGAGCCAAAGTCGGACACAACCGACTGAGCCACCCAGGCAGCCTTAATACATCATTTTTTATAAATGAATCTTTATAAGGAAATTTTTGTAATATGTGTTCTAACTGATTTGACTCACATTATAAAACATAAAACAACATATCAGAGCCTAAATGCAAAGTAAAAACTATAATAAAAAGCACCTAACATATTTTTAATAAAATAGATTACATTAGCTAGTTTTTTAAAGGTACACTAACAAAATTTACTATGGAATTGGATGTAGGATGTTAAAGAAGGGGAGTAAAGTCTGTCTCCGTGCTTTGGGACTGAAAAATACTAAGTGAGATATAATTTACTAAGATGGGTAAATTTATGGGAAGCACCGGACGTGAATCAAATATCACTGTTAAAATAGTGCATTGTTGGCTATAGTAAAAGTATGTGTGCTCTAACTAACATCATCGACCAATCAGAATACTGTGGTATTTGACAACAGAGGCCTTGGAAGTATGCAAACTTAAAAGCATGGACATTCTTTCAAGGTACATTACCTTATCACCTTGTCCAATTAGCTGTGCCACCAATCAAAGTATTCTCGTTTCTCATTTCTTTCTCAGATAAAGGCAATGAGAACTATACCAATAATAATCATACCTGATATAAAAATTAACCATAGTATTCGTTAAGAATTATTTCATAAATACAAGTATAGCTTTGTTAATACTCACAAAAAAAATAACCCATCAATTTCCCCAATATCAATGACCTTTAGAAGTGCCACATTCCTCATATTCATGGTTAGAGGAAATGTACATGATCATAAAATCCTTAAGTCTTTAATTTTGAATTCATGTGTCATCACTTTTGGTTAATTTATATTGCGAAAAATCTATACAATAAAGTTAAATATTCCCTCCGGGCCCATCAGAATAAGAAAGTAGACTGAAATATTACCAGTTATCAAGTGATCAAGAATTCTGTGTGTGTGTGTGTGTGTGTGTGTGTGCGTGTGTGTGTGTGTGTGTGTCTGTTAATTAATTAATTGGGGCTTGTTAGTGGTCATTGTCAAGTCTCTATTGTTATACTCTGTATGAGAAGAGAACATAATTAAATGGTTATTCAGAGGATTCAAAGAACTGATTTTCAAAAAAAATAAATAATGCAAATGAGTGCCTGCACACACACATGGTCAAAAATATAAGGACTGATACAACTTAAGAGGCCTACAAAGTTATTCAGTTAACAAACATGACAATTAGATATTCTTCCTTATTTTTCCTATAACATACTTGAGTCTATGTAATCATAGTGAATAACAATATATACCAGTCATACCCATTGATTGCCTTACTTTTTCATTGTCTTTTCTTCCCCCCGCCCCCCAAAAAAAAGCCTTCCTAATTTATATGAGGAAGATACCAATTTTCACCTGGAAAAGGAAAAACTCAAGTTTCTGAATAGGCATTCTACCCTAGCACTTGATATTTAATTGTTATCTTTGACAGCCTTTGATTCAGAATTAATTAGATCAGACTATACCAAAGTTAAGAATTAAATTAACCTAAATGTGAGCTATTCCAAATTAACATTTGAAGTCCTTTTCCCTTTTGAAAGTAATGATAATAAACCTCAGTTAGGTATTGTACTCTTTCTTGGGAGAGCAAATTTACCTTTTAAAGGAGCAACTTTCTTTTTACCTGAAACTTAGTCATGAGATTTAAAATGTTTTCAGATACTTGTGTTTTTCTGTCAACATTTCATAATCACGGTATCTAGGATAAAAATTCTCCACCTCTGTAAAAGAAAGAGAATGGGAATTTACAATTTAGATGTAAAATTAAAATTACAAAAGGGCTATAGTTTACCGCAAAGCTCAGAAACAAGTGTATCTAAAAATAAAGCATAGAGGCAAAGACCTCTGGTTTCCTGACACAACACTGCCCGTCTGACTGTTGGGTAGTTTGAACTGGACAACATATTGCTTTAATTTGTGGGTATACCCAAAATTCCAACAGTTAATTTTCCCCCCAATTAGCCAGTAAATTTGAGGTATACCAGTCACCCTTTGTTACACGCGAATGTTATTTTTCTGGAGGATATGATGAGTAGATGATAAATACATTGCCCTTTTGAGTTTCTAATGATCTAGAGATAAAAGACTTTGGAGCCCAATTATCGTTTCTTTTCCTATCCAAATCTTTTATACATAACTCTTTAAATAATAAACCATATTTTTATGTGTATTATGGAATCATGAAGAGAATATAAAATGAACAAGACACCTTTCCCAAACTGCATATATGTTTTATGAGATTATTCATTGGTTTTCAGTGGATTTGTTATACAGTCTTTGGGCATTCTTAAACTCAGCCTAAAAGAGGAAATGATCTAAACATTAAAATGCAATACAAAATGTGCACTTTTAAAGAATCTGAGACTTGTGGCCAAAATTTTACATCTTCCTCCTCTGATTCCACAAGACCAAATCTCCTGTATTCTAAACAAGCACTATGATGTGATCAGAGTAACTTCAGGAATACCATATGAGGT
Organism: Panthera pardus; assembly: GCF_024362965.1. Classification (NCBI taxonomy): domain Eukaryota; kingdom Metazoa; phylum Chordata; class Mammalia; order Carnivora; family Felidae; genus Panthera; species Panthera pardus. The sequence continues at coordinate 25,297,602 of NW_026527002.1, forward strand.
TTCTTAAAGGAAGTCTGGTGGAAGGAAATGTTTCAATGCTATCGATGCTCTCCCCACTCTTTATAACTTGATCTCTGTTGCTAATATAATTTTTTAAAGCACATGAAAAATTTATAGTCAGTAAAATTTTCAAAACAAAAGTATGCTTAGTGTTCCTGTTAATGGTTTCTCCTTTCCCTCCATTTATAGATTACTATTTTATTGGTTAAAATAGAGCATTGATTCCATGTGCCAAACTGTCAGATTTTTCTCTTTTGATAACGGTTAGTTTAAATGTGGCCAACTATTTCTGGATCCTCAAATTATTTTTAAACAAGTGAATATTATTATCTACACAATATACTAAAGAGAGATTTCAAAAGGTAGTATATATAATATGTTCTTATAAGACATAGGCTCTGATAAAAGAGATTCCTTAAATATGGTGGTGATTATTGATGACAGAATATTTCAATATTTTAGCAGAAGTCATTTAAGTATTGGAATGTCCCTCATGCTATGAGAGGCAATAAATTTAATAGCTTTTTAAGTCCATTATTATTATTATTATTATTATTATTATTATTTTGCAGTCTTGGGTTTAGCGGAAAAGAATTGGTGTCCAGATATAATTTCTTCACTTCTGTGTTCCAAAAATAGACCACATATGGGTACATTTTCAGATATTGAATTTTTAATGACTTTCCTTTTAGGGGCAAAATAGTAATACCACTTAATACTAGATTACAAAGAAAAGCCTATTTCTGAAGGAATTTTTACTTTATAAGGGTAGCAGTGTCTGGGAATTACATGAATGGGCTGCATTCTCCCTGCGAGTCTGAGTGGATGAGAACAAGATGTTTCATGTATAGAAGAAATGTCTCCCTCTGCTCATCTCCGACAGAGAGTTTTCTTGAATAGAGACAGGCAAGACTTGTCCCCCCCAAAAACATACAACTATTTGATATATTTCTGTTACAGTGCTTAGGTAAATAAACATGTACTCATTTTCTTTCCTGCACTTTTGGGTTAACAGGTTATTATGGAAATTTTCAAACATATAAAAGTAGAGAGAATAATATAATAACCCCCACACACACATAACTATCAGTCACCTATCACTCAGCTTCAATAATTACAAACAAATGCCCAAAGATTTTATCTATAACCCTTAAACTCCTTCCCTTCAATTATTTTGATTAAAACTTTGTACCACGTATCTTTCATCCATAAACATATCAGTGTGTATTTCTAAAGTGGAAGGAATTATTGAAATGTACTTCAATATATTATACACCTAAAATGTTTTAATTCCTTGATATAATTAACTACCCAGTTTGCACAATCATCCTATAATATTTTAGAGTCAGTGTGAAACCATATTCAGATTAACTTTGCATGTTGCAATGAATTTATATGTTGTAGTCTCATTATAAGATCCCCTGCCTTTGTCTTTTCTTTTTCCTCCCTTGCAACTTACATGTTTAAGAAACTAGGATTTGGGGCTATAGTTTTCCAGTCTGTGGTTTGCTGATTCCTGTCTCAAATACTAGTTAGTTAACCTGTTATTTAACATGTTTATCTCTTCCTTGCAGATCTTGTAAACTGGTGGTTAGAAAAAAAAGGGTTTTTTTAATTAATAAGGTTTAAGTTTTCCATGAAAATATTTCATAAGTAATGTGGTATAATTCTAATAGAAACGATATAATATTTGGTCTTTATTAAAGAAAGGTCAGAAAACTAGTGGTTTAGGGGCACCTGGGTGGCTCTTTCGGTTAAGTGTCCGACTTTGGCTCAGGTCATGATCTCGTGGTCTGTGAGTTCGAGCCCCGCATTGGGCTCTATGCTGACAGCTCAGAGTCTGGAGCCTGCTTCAGATTCTGTGTCTCCCTCTCTCTCTCTCTCCCCTTTCCCTGCTCGCACTGTCCCTGTCTCTCTCTTCGTCTCAGAATAATAAATAAACATTAAAAAAAGTTAAAAAAAAATAGTGGTTTAAAAATTCTGTCAATCTGGTGCTTCCACAAAACCAAGACAGGGTCTCTTCTAACCTCAGGGCTGGGCATAGGGTGCCTCAAGTAACCAGAACAGCAGGTCCTGGAGACCTGTTTTGCTGTGTATTTTGATTTCGTCTGCATTCAAATGTATGAAATTGCCATTGTAGACAGGAGGGGGGGACATCTGAACTTGCTGTTAAAGACAGACGCCACTGTCTTTTCGCTTTTGAAGTCCAGTACTATAACATGAATAAATGACCTTACCTTTGTAGCCTCAAAGAAAATTTAAAAAAGTAATAATAATGTTTATTTTTTGAGGCTGGGGGAGAGAAAGAGGGAGACACAGATTCGAAGCAGGCTCCAGGCTCTGAGCTGTCAGCACAGAGACCAACACGGGGCTCAAACTCACAAACTGTTAGATCATAACTTGAGCTGAAGTCGGACACTTAACCGTCTGAGCTACCAGGTGCCCTGAAAAATTTTTTATTCTACCAGTTTTTATTCATTAGTTAGCTGAAATATTTCATAATGAAAATCCTGTCTCAACTACTAGTTAGGTAACCTGAAGAACAGTTGTATTCTATTTTACTCTGTTCAATTTTACTTTGTTTGCCAAGTTTTTATTCAATATGTTGGCTCTCTGGTATCTTTCAAAGGTTAATTAAATGTATAATTTATTGTCTACACCCGGATACTTTTAACTGAAAGGATGTACTAGTAATAATTATACTGGGACAACAGAATAAGCCAGAGTGCCTACCTTTAGTGCCAAAATGTATAGTCACCCTGTTTAAAGGTGGTCAATGGAGTTTTAGGTTTTTATTTTGTTCTGCCTTTTAAATTATCATCATAAACACATATAATCAAACATATTTGACACATTTCAATACTTGCAATTGTTAGGCATATTGAGGCTTTGATAAAGTTTGTGACAGAGTTCTTTGGTCATGACCCTACAAGTCCTTATAATCTTTACTTTGTAGTGTGATAAGATTTTCTAGGATCATCTTGTACAGTTCATTCTGGAAATGTGGAATCAGCATTTTCTCCAAGGATTCTTGCTTCCTTACTGTTGGAAAGACATTCAAAATCGGGTTACTGGATATTTATAATTGCTGGTTTGTTTATGGTTTCTAGGTCTTTTTGGTAGACGAAGCAAGAAAATAATTTTTAAAAATAAAATATATTATAAAATCTTAATTCCATATTTTATTTATATTAAGGACCATAGGGTTTTAGCTTAACCTCATTTAAAAAAATTTTTTTAACATTTATTTTTTTTTGAGAGACAGACGGAGCACAGGGAGGGGAGAAACAGAGAGAGAGGGAGACACAGAATCTAAACCAGGCTTCAGGCTCTGAGCTCCCAGCACAGAACCTAATGCGGGGCTCAACCCCATGAACCCTGAGATCATGACCTGAGCCGACGATGGATGCTTAACTTACTGAGCCACCCAGGTGCCCCAACCTGGCACCTGAAACTGTAGTTTCATAGATTTCAGTCCCCTGTAGATGGACACTAAGCTGTTTTCACTCTTTTGCTCTTTTAAATAGAATTACAGTTATAGTCTTCTGTACATATCTGTCATATATTTGTCACCATAAGTTAAGAAAAGATTCCCAGAAGTGAGAGTGCTGTATGAAAAGGTAAAAGGATAAATACATCATTAATGTTACTAGATATTACCTAAATACTCCTCCATTAGAATTGTATAATTTTCCCTGGCCACCAACAAAAATGCTGATTTTACCACAGATTCAATATTTTCTATTGTCAACCTTTTGAACTTCTGGCATTTGATATATTAGTGAACTTCTAATTTGTATTTCTCTTATTGTGAGCAAAAAGAACATTTATTAATGTAATTTCAGGACATCTGCATTTATTTTTATAAATTGATGCAGTTTATTTCCATCTATATATAATCAAAGTTATCATTTGTTTCCCTTATTATTTATGGATTTAAAAAATTGTTATGAAATGTTTCCCTATGTTCATGTTATAGAGAAAAGCACTGTTTTCTTCTAGAACTTTCATGTTCTCACATTTACATAGAAATTTCTGATAAATTTGAAATTCTTTTTCATTTGTCATGTTACAAAGGAATGCAACCTTATCTTCTTTTTTTAATGTGACTATCCATTAATATTATCTGCACTGACTTTAGAAGCCACATTTAAATACACAATTGTTTTCTGACCTTTTTTTGTTTCTTTTTTTTTCCTCATTTTATTTTATTTTTTCTTTTTCCATTTTTTTAATGGCTTCAGGAGTGGAATTTAGTGATTCATATAACAGTACTCAACCCTACTTAATGCCCATCACCTATTTAGCCCATCCCCTCACCCAACAGCCCTCCAGCAACCCTCACTTTGTTCCCTGTATTTATGAGTCTCTTATGGTTTGCCTCCTCTCTGTTTTTATCTTATTTTTCCTTCCCTTATCCTACGTTCATTTGCTGTGTTTCTTAAATTCCACATATGAGTGAAATCATATGTTATATATATTTCTCTGACTGAATTAGTTTTCCACATTGATTTTTCAGGCTAGAAATGACAGTGTTTAATTATGAATGATGTCTTTACATACTTTATAATATCAAATGAGTTAGCCATCCTCCATTTCTTCCCCTCAGTTTATTTCCACATCAGGATTTTCATGGTTGTCCTCGCATATTTCTAGTGCATGAAATTCATACTCTATCTATCATCTGTGTATCATCTACCTCTCATTATCTCTAATATAAAAAAGTTTTTTCTTCCATTTTAGATTTTATCCTTTTTTGGTAGTATACCAAATAATTTTTATATTTTGTATTGACTTTATAAGCTGCTATTTTATCAAATTATCTTGATTTTATAATAGTTTATAATAGTTTTCCCCCATGGAATCCTTTGGGCTTTTCAGATATATATCCTGTCATGCTAGAATAGATAGAGCATTTCTTCCACCATTCCAATTCCTGTGCTTCTAATTCCTTTCTGTTTTCTAACTACATTGCTTAATATCTACAGCCCATATTCTGGGGGGTTGGCATCTTTATCTTTTTCTGACTTTAGCAAAAAAACCTTTTCTATTTCCATATTAAGTAAAAGGCTGGCTTTTGGGCTAAGGTACATATCTGATTATGTTAAGTATCCTCACAATTCTACTGTACTGAGGGTTTTAAATATAAAAGGGTAATGAATTTTGTCAAATATGTTTCCTGAAGTTACAGAAATGATTACATAATAATCATTTACCAAGCCCAAATGTATTAATTCAATGAATAATATTAATGATTTTCCTAATATTAAACTATGTATTCATCTCTGAAATAAACACCTCTTGAACATGCTGTGTAATTGGCCATATCTTATTAGAGATATTTATAATAATAATAAGTAAGATTGATCTATATTTTCTTTTTTGGGTCACTGATCTTTAACATATTTAAGAAATCATTGGTATATACTCCAATGTATAGGTGGGCAGAGGGAGAGAGAGAGAGAGAGAGAATCCTAATCAGTTTTCATGCCCAGCACCACACATAGGACTTGATCTCATGACCCTGAAATCATGAGCCAAAATCAAGAGCCAGATAGTTAACCAATTGACCCATGCTGGAGTCCCTTTTTCCAGTGTTTTCAAAATTGACCTTGTACTTTACAAGGACTGCTAGGTCTGTGTCCTTCCTCCACTTTTGTCTGAATACCTCTCTCCCTTTGCTTCTCCTGTCCCTGGCCTTCTCCATTTGGATTGTACTACCCCCAAACTTTCCTCAGTACAGGCTTTCAATAAAATAGGGCCACAGTAATGGACTGTATATGATGACATGTATGTGATTATGTGATTATGTTGCATGAAATTGTAGTGCTGGCCTTGTTCGAGTTTCTCTCTCCCTTGGTGACCCACATAACCCATACCCCATTTCTCTTATTGTTAAAATGTTACATCACCATAGTACAATCTGTCACAAGTAATAAACCAATATTGGCCCATGGCGATTAACTAAATTCCATACTTTATTCATGTTTTATTACTTTTTCCCTAAAGTCCTTTTTCTGATCTATGATATTATCTAGGACCCCACATTACATTTAGTCACCATGTCTTCTTAGCCTCCTTTGGACTGTGAAATTTCTCATATTTTTTTTTTTTTGATCAATGACCTTTAAAGTATTGAAGAATATTGGCCAGTTATTTTGTAGTATATCTTTCAGTTGGGGTGTGTCAATGTTTTTCTCATGATTAGACTGAGGTGATGAGGTTTAAGAGGATGATATGATCATATCGTATTAAAGGTACATGCCATCAACAGACTTATCCCTGGTTATGGTAACTGTGCTCAATGGGCCAAGTATCTGTTTGTCTTGTTTCTCTACTGTAAAATGACTGTATTCCCTCTTTCATTCTTTAATCTTTGAAATAAGTCACTCAGCACAACTCACACTGAAGAGGTGGAAAGATAAGCTCTACCTCCCTATGAAGAAAGTAGCTACATAAATTATTTGGAATTTTTATCTATGGGAGATTTGTCTCTTGTCCTTTATTTGAAAAATATTATTCACTCATGTAATAATTTCAGTATTGACTCATAGGTATTCACTTTATACTTAAGCAATAACCCAATACTACATTAGATATTTTGTTGCTCAAAATATTCTGGCTTTGTCCACTGGGAGCTCATTCAGGTTATCTTTGTGTCCCTTTGACATGCCCCAATCCTTTTGGAGTTTTCAGTGCCTGCTTCTTTATTTTAAGACACTACGAGATGTCCTAGGCTCACTTGTGTATTCCCTGGCCCATCTCTTGACACCGCCTTTTCTCCAAGGACCCCTGGTTCCTTTTATTGTCAAATTGCATTAGAACTAAGATCTGGACACTAGGTTTGTCCATTCTTACTGAGCGTCATCGCTTCTATGTATTCACAGTGGACGGAGGTAGGAAATACATGTAGATATTAACTCATGTATGCATACACATATATAGTTATTTCTGTATCTATATGGCTGAATTTATATTAAGCTAAACATGAGGTCATACTGATATCTTTGACTCCAGTGCAGTACAACCTGTTTCATTCTAGCCTTTTCCTCTTGCCTATCTGCACCTCTCTCTCCAAAAGTGAGAAGCCTGCCTTCTACCATTTACCATCCACTTAATTAATTCTAGTATCCACGTACAGCAGTGTCAGAATTGTTAACCCGTACCCGCAGGAGAAACAACTCTGCCAACTAGAAAACAGAGTGTATGTGTAGTGCCTTTTGTCTTTAGTCTCACAGTTTGCAGTCAAAACACTGCTTTCCAAAGTTATTCAAGTCCGAACTCGTTTTCCCACCCCCTCAGTAATGGACACCGTGTTAAGATGCTAAGTCTGTGGTAATTTGTTACACAGCAGGAGAAAACGAATAGATCTATATCCTGAAAAGTTTTTTGTTGGCTAGTTTTGAGATCTCATGGGTCCAAGAGCACTTCAGAATCATTCCAACTTACTGTAATTTCTTTGCCCCCACCCCAGATCGGACACTTTGAAGCCCACCTCCTACTTCAGCTGCTGTTCTAACCAGTCCACTGGGCCTCTCCGTACGACTGTTGGTGAGTGTGTGGTCCACCAGCTCTTGATGGTCTCTCCCCACCCAATAATATCGGGGGTTAAAGAGATACCTTCCCACATGCGTATGCTGTTAAATTCCAGTGGCTTTTGATTTCTCTTATTCCTCTGTTCTATAGATTCTTGAGGAGGTTCCAAAAATATACTATTACCTGGGCCACCTTTCCATATTTTTGGTTGTTTTTTCATCCAAAACATTTACTTATTTATTTATTTTTAGTTACGTGTTAATTAACTTGAATTTAATTTTTTTAATGTTTATTTTAGAGAGAGACAGAGCACAAGCGGGGAAGGGGCAGAGAGAGAGGGAGACACAGAATCCGAAGCAGGCTGCAGGCTCTGAGCTGTCAGCACAGAGCCCGACACGGGGCTTGAACCCACCAGCCGAGAGTTCATGACCTCAGCTGAAGTCTGACGCTCAATCGACTGAGCCACCTAGGCGCCCCCTAACTTGAATTTAAATAAATTTTTTTTTTTTTAAAAAGGCAATATGGAAAGACCAAAGCTGTTCCCCTACATTAATCTCCTTCAGGTTAACAGGTACAGGACTTGTCGGCTGCAGAAATTCTTGTCAGGATGTGACGCAGACTGTCGCATCTGTTTCTTACTATTTACTGTAAACAAAGACACGGTGGTAGGCCTACCCATTTATCATCATTCTTTCATTTCCTTATTTGCCAACTCGACTGTGCCAACATGTTAGAAATGGATAAAGCTTAACATAATTTTAATATATCAAGAAATATATTAATAAAATATTTTAGAGTTAAAAAAGGATTTATTTATTTATTTATTTATTTATTTATTTTAGGTGTAAGAGCACTCCAAAGTGTTTTTTCACAGAACGAAAGGGGAAGGAGTCTCTAAACTCTTCTTTTCTTACGTAAAGGGGGAACTTTCAAATTAGAGTCTAAGTTGAAAATTCGTTCTCTCCATTCCACGGAAAATGGCTGCTATGTGACTTCCTGTGTAAGATTATTAAGTGTCCTTCCAACAATATTTGTTGTCAACTGTTGGGCTTAAAAGGGACTTTTGTCATCATCAACATGATGACGAGAAATAACGGAGGTCCACGAAAGATTGCAAAATTCCGCAGTTAAATTACAGAGATGGAATTAACAACTTAGCAACCAGCTTAGCAACATAACTACACTCAGCACACGCTGCAGCCTCTCTTACATCATGCTCAAGTTTCTTCTGTTTTCCACTGAGGGCTAGGATTATTGCCCTGAAGAGGCATCCAATGGTTTTAGGAAAATAAGTAAGTATTCCGGAGAGTGGAATTTCACAAACAAAGGCAAAGGAATGTGGCACATCGGAGCATTTTGTTATTCTGCTTATGTAGTATTTTGATCATTTTTTTTTTTTTTTACTATGATCATTTAACTTAATGCCTAGGACAGTAATTCTTATTCTTGTGTATGGATCATTTTAAGATCTTTTTGACATTCTGGTCCATTAAATTTTAAGTGGTACATAAGAGTTTATATTTCTAATTTCTAGCAAGCCCTCAGGTGATGCCACCTTGAATAGCAAGGGCCTAGAAGACTTATTAAGGATCCAAGTAGCTATGCATCTCCTAATTTTAAAGAACACTTTGATATATATATATATATATAATTTATTATATTACATATATTATATATATCATACACACATATATATATATATATATATATGCAAACTCTATATACATATATATGGAGAGACAGAGAGACAGAGTGAGGCAGAGATTTTCATGAGATTTAATAGGATTTATGTCCTAAAAATGTTAAGAACCATTAGCCTACATGATAGGGTTCAAATTCCCTAGGATAAAATGTAAATTCCTACATAACATTCCTCATTGTATTTTCTTTAAGTGTCCTTTAAGTTGCTTGCAGTCTAGCTATGCTCAGGACTTATCATAAAGTTGAAAATCATATATGATTCTTAATAGTTCCCACTTCGAGTAGAATTAGAATCTCCTCTTGTTCTCATAAATCATTTTCAGATACCTGCATTCATTCTTCAGCTAACATTTATGATCAACTTTATTTGTATATTATATTTTGTACCGAGTCTTAGGGATATAGAGATATGCAATGATCTCTACCTGTGGCATTACTGTAATTATTTGTTAAAAGATACTTCACTTAGTAAAGTGTTCTCCTTGAACGTTTACCATGTGTTGGTTCATTAAATAAATAGAAAAGAAAGAAAGAAAGAAAGAAGAGAAAGAGAGATGGAGGGAGGGAAGGGGAAGAGAGAGAGAGAGAGGAGAGAGGAAGGATGAAGAGAAAAAAAAAGAAAGAGAGAGGAAAGAAGAAATAAAAGAGAGGAAGGAAGGTGTTGAGGTGAAAAGAACCAGTGCGGCAGGTATGAAAGGGCTGGGTTGGAAAGTCTGAAAACTATGAAGCACAGCGCTGGTAGTCAGGAAGACCACAGCCTATTGGGACTGCAGCTATTATGTATGAAAGATCATGAGATATGTTACTTTAAAATATTTTTTGAAAGTAATGACCCATAAAATCAGAAATATATCTAACGGAAAATCTTATGGGGAACCGTCACAACATTGTGTTTTTTCCCTGTCATACACATTCCCTGTTAATAGTACAAGAACTATTTAGAATAAAAGCTAATACTGATCTTTTTCCAAATTTCTGGTTTAGAAAGATCATAGGATAATCCAATTGGATAGACAGGTAGTAGACAAGAAAACACACAGTCAGGATGGTCGTGTGAGACTGTCCCTCATTTATTGGTACAAAGCATTATTTAGTTTTCTCAGAAACATCTGCTCACTAGGTTTAAAGGTTATCAGACAGAATTCACAAATATTGGCTTACAATTTGTAAGGGTTATTTCCATGATACTTGGTATTTGGGGGAGTTGTTGCTGCTAGACATATTCCTTTGTCACAAGGGTCCTCACACAGCTCCGAAAAATAGAGGCGCAGTGGGAGAAGCTGGCAAAAAAATTTGCCATTTGATTCACAAAACTCTTCCACTGGGAGATGTCCCTTTGCTTTGAGAATCCCTGTGGTATGTATTGCATGAAGTCAACTAAAAATAAATAATTACTGCACTGTAAGAAACCATGTGAAAAGTTTGATGAAATGCAGGTTGACGAATAAAAGCAAATAGCAACACCTAAAATAATTTACCAAGAGCTTACAAAATAATTCACCAGATACATGTCTAGACATCTGAAGTTTCACCTAGTGAAAGGGCTGTAGAGAATATTCCTTGCCCACCTCACTGTGTTTAATTCCCTTTTACTCATTGTGCCAAGGTCTGGCCTCATCAGATGCATGCTATTCCTGGTGAACTGAAAAGAAGTTGTACAGATACCTGGCCATTATTAATCACTGCCTCTATTGTCAAAAGCTATTTCCCGATATTTTATCTCATTCCATCTAAAAATTATTCTGATGTATTTATGGTTGGCTCTTCTTTTGTACTACAATTTGGCATATGAAAATGGTGCTCTACAAATCAGACAGTAGTGAAAGTAATAATTTGTCCACACAAATTAGACTCTGATGTACTACTATTCTCCAATGTCTCTCATATTCGCCTTTGTATTTCCAACCACTGTGGATTTTTTTTCTTTTAGATGTGCAAAGAAAATTGCAGCTATTTAAAATAACCTAGAGAGGGAGAACTGTAGGCAATATCCTAACTACCTTAGCCCTTTACATTTCAGCACGCTTGTTGCCAAGGAAACCACTTGGGACTTTAGGGAAATTTGTGGATATTTAAAATGGATTGTGCCCGTACATAGATAGACACTTGCACAATTCACATTGCAGAATAAAAAGCTTCCAGTCTTGCAATATTAAGCCTGGAATTTCAAGGACTGAAGATGGGAAATAACAAAATGCAAAGGCTTATTCACTTATATGCCAAAGAATGTGCTGTATATAGTATTTCAGATTATTCGGCTAGGCTGTTAAAAAAAAAAAAAAAAAAAAAGTAAAATCTAGCCGGAAGAGTAAAGAGTGCAATATAAACCTTATAAACATTACATTTTCATTTGTATTTGTGATTTGCAAGTTGAACACTGCATCAGCATTTTAACAATTAACTCCCAAGATATATTTCAGTTTTTAAAATCTAAAAAGGAAAGCAAATGCATTCTTGCTGGCGCCCTGTTGGAAATTGGCTGAATTTTACATAAATGTAAACATGAATCTTTCCTCACCATACTGTGAGCAAAGTGCAGAGATTAGAGGAGGATAAAGAGAGGTTAACGTATCAAAATCCCCAAACTAGTTTTTCAGTTTTTCTGTGTTTGTGTCTGTCCTCTTATTCTTTATTCTTTTATAAATTTCTGCTGAAGATGTGCTGTTTCTAGTGAGACAACCAGCTGCAGAGAAGAAAGCAGATGGACAAAATGACTTGCAAACATTACCTTCACATATTCGCGTGGTTTAATTTTGAACCTATACTCAGATTCTTACTCTCCCTAGACATGCAGGTTGAACAGACCATACCCTCCATGTACTCTCATCACAGGGGAGATTGGGCTTTACCCTGTGTATTTAAGGAATACCGCAGTCCCCACCTATGCATCTTTTTATTTTTTAATATTTATTTATTTTTGAGAGAGCACAAGTGGGGGAGGGGTAGAGAGAGAGGGACAGAAAGTCACAAGCAGGCTCTGCATTGTCTGCACAGAATCCCATGTGGAGCTCTGACCCACGAGCCATGAGATCATGATCTGAGCTGAAGTTGGATGTTCAAGTGACAGAGCCACCCAGGTGCCCCCAGCTATGCATCTTAATGGACTCTAGAACATCTGTGCAAGAGGTCTGCAAGGCAGCAGATCTCTGTTCAGACAATGTATGTGCTTTGTTTTAAGAAAGATTTAACTGAGGTATGGTGACATAGGAGTTTCTACCTTCCATAGTTCCAGAGTGTGAATAATGAAAATCTGTGGTCAGAAGTAAAGGATAAGATGCAACTCAAAAATAAACAGTGTGCAAACCTCCTAATAATTTAATGTTATGAGGTATTGCAATTTCCATCACTTTTATTCTTGGACATGTGTTTCCAATGAAAAAGTAGACAATTATACAAACATCACCTTCATATACTAGCTGAAGATTCATAATGAGCCCAGGTGGCTAACCACTTTCCTGGTCCAAATCGCTTCTAAGATAGTTAAAATGATACAAAAATTGGAGGGACGATGCATCCATACCAGAAGTTAATAAAAGGTATTATTTAACTGAAAATAACACAGAGGAATTCAGCTAGATATTTTTTAGATAGAGTTCAACTGAAAAAATTTTAATGAGTAAAACCAGAATGACAATGCAGAAAGACAAGAGATAACTATTTGGACCCAGCAGAAGCAGCTTAATTGATAGGGGCACAGCACTAGAGACAAGGTTGACCTATGGGAAAGGCAGAGAGCCTTGGGATCTTTTTCTCTTTTTCTCCGGGACAAAGAACATTAGAAAGAAGTTCCCTGGGGATGCCTAGGGCACCTCCAAATAAAAACAAAATTAGTGGGCATCCACACCTGCCCCCCACCCATATGTCTGGGCTTTTCTCTGCATTAGCGGGCTTTCCACCAGATACAACAGGCAGCGACGTCACTTGGACAGTGAGAAAGAAAAGGGTTAGGATACCCCCTCAATTTTGGAAAGATGTTGGTTATTGATAATATCTCATCATCCAAGGTTGGGTGAAAACAACACCATAGCACGTAGCTTATAAAAAGATTATAGCTAAAGAGGAGGTGAGCATAGCACCTCAAAATCAAAGAACAAAACTACTTCAAAATGAAATAAATACTACAGCACAAAGAAGCAGATTTTAGAAAGTGTCTGCTTTGTCTTGCAGTAAAAAGAGAAAGAAATGAACACCGTGAAACAAGAGATGAAAGATGAGAGGATAAGACAATAGACAGAGATATAAAAAGGAGCGAGCTGGGAGCCAGACAGCAGAGCAGAAGGAGCTGAACGAGATAAGGAAAAAAATGAAAGGAAACGAAAGATACAATAACTAATTTTAAAACTGCTTTGAAAGCAGTAAAGAATCCATACTGTACAAACGGAATCAAGGAAGCAAAAGCTGAAATTTTGAGCTGCTTAAAGTATTTATTATTTAGCAACAATAAATTGTTCATGGTTTCACTAAATTTTAAAAATCACAAGTATTAGGGTAACCTGGGGGGGGTGAGAAATGAAGATTACATCAGAAGTTGATATATGTTTTAAAAATCTAATAAGTAAATTTAAAAATAATCACTTGAGTAAAAACAACACAAAAGTTCGATACCATTGGGAAGCTCCTAAACAGTATTAAGTAAAAAAGAAAGTACATTAGATACATAAATTTAAAAGCTAAAAATGAGCGAGGGGAAATAAACAGATACATAAGAAAATAAGAAGGGAATGCCTAAGCCAATAATTTTGAAAAGCTAACTGAAATACATAATGTTCTAGGAAATATATAAACTAAAAAAAAATCCCAAAGTTCAATGATTTTAAAAGGACAATTATCACAAAACATATTTAGTAATCAATATTCCAGATTTCCTAAGGAGAGTTTTCAGATGCATTTGGTATTATAATTTCTTTCAAATTTACAAGAAACAAATAATTGTCTCCTAGAAATAGTTCCAGGGCATAGGAAAGGAAGAAAGCCATGCTAACTTGCTTCTAGAAGATAACATAACCCTTCAGCAAAACCTGACATAAAAACTAAAGACAGAACTCATTTAAGACTTAAAAACAAAAAGAATATTGTTAATGAAATACTAGCAAAACAAATCCAGAATCTTTATTAATCAAATAATATAAACATATCCAGGTAGGGTCTGTTCTAGTAAGATTATGAAGAATCGGTATTAGAAAGCCCTATTAATGTGTAGTCATATGTAAGAAGCAACAAAAATTATATAATCATCATAGTTGCTGAGAAGATATTTAATAATATTAAATATTCATTCCTGGGATAAAAGTGGTTTCAGCTAACAAAAAAAAAAAAAAAACCCAGAATCTTCCTTAATATAAAAATTATATAAAGCCCTAATGGTGCAGCAATGTCACTTCTCCCCCAAATTATCTGCAGATTCAGTTGAATCCTAATTAGAATCCCAACAAGCAATTGTGTAACGATGTGTGTGTGTGTGTGTGTGTGTGTGTGTATAAATGGACAAGCTGAAACTAAGGTGTATATGAACCCGCCAATATGGAAGAACGAAGTTTGTGATTTTATATTAATGGGACCCAAACTTATATAAACCTATAGTAAAAAGATAGTGTGGTATTTGCAAAAAGATAGACAAATAAAATAAGAGAATGGAATGTGGAATCCAGAAGGTGGGGGAAGAATGATTGAAGTCAAAAAGGAGTTAGGAGCCAAAGCTTCTAGGGTATTGTGAGCCCTTGCAAGGACTTTGCCTTTACTCTGAAGGAGACTGGAAGTCAATGGAGTTCTCTGAAGTGACAAAATCTTATTCATATTTTGAAATGATCACTCTGGCCATTGTGCTAAGAACAAATGGTAAAGAAGACAGAGATGAGACAAGGGAGAATGATTTGAAGACTAGCATAGGGGCACCTGGGTGGCTCAGTTGGTCAAGGGACCAACTTCCACTCGGGTCATGATCTTGTGGTTCATGAGTTTGAGCCCCATGTCGGGCTCTGTGTTGACAGCTCAGAGCATGGAGCTTACTTCAGATTCGGTGTCTCCCTCTCTCTCTCCCCCTCTCCCATTCATGCTCTGTCTCTCTCTCTCAAAAATAAATAAACATTAAAAAATTTTTGATGGATAGCATAATAATTTAAGCAGGAGATCATGTTGGCTTGCACCATTGGATTTGGTAAGAGGTAGATTCTGAATTCATTTGGAAGGATTTGCTGATGGATTGGGTAATGTGAGAGAGAAATCAAGGGTCACTCCAAAGTTTAGATCCTAAGACAGAGGACTAAGCAAATGGTAAATTACCTAACTGGGAAATATTGTGGGAAAAATATTGAGTAGGGAATCAGGAATTCCTTTTTAGATAAAATAAGTTTGAAATGTCTATTAGATATATCCAAGTGAAGATGTCAGTGAAAAGCTATTAGATATCTGAATCTGGGGTTCAAGAGAGATGTATAAATTGGAAGTCATTTAGTGTATACTTATGTTTAACCTCATGGTAGAGCGTCTCACCTAGGGAGTAAGAAATGTGTGGAGTTGTCCCTGGATCACTTCATAATTGGAGTTAGTACCCATTCTGACAAAGATCACTTCTGCCTCAGGGAGAACGAACACTTGTAATTGGCCATTGGTTTTGGCAACATGGAGAGCAGTTACTTGGACAAAATGTGTGTTGGTGTAGTGATGGGAGCTAAGGAGTGACTTGCGAGAGTTTAAGAAAAAAGTAGGTTTGAAAGTAGATCTTATTATTAGATGATATTAATGCATACATTTAATTTTCTGGGTGTACAAAAAGCATGTGGTTTTGTAACAGAATATCTTTGTTCTCAGGTGACATAGGCTGATGCATTAAGGTGCAAAAAGTCATGATGTCTGCAACTGACATTTAAAATATTCAGGGGAAAAATACATCTCGTGGGATAGATAAAGAAAATGTGGCAAAAGAAAATAAAAAAAATTAGGGACAACAGCAAGCTTTTCTTTGAAGGAATTTGATGTAAAGCAGTGGAAAGAAAGAAGAGATGGATGGAAAGGGATGGTCAAGAGAAGATCTTTATATATGAGTGACATAACAACATGTTAGACCCTGGGAATGATCCAGAAAGTGGAAAAACTTGACGATGCAGTGAGTGAGGTATGGTTGCTAAAGCAATGTAACTAGGGAGACTAGATGTGACGGAATCTAGTGCACCAGGAGAGGCATTAGCCTAATTTTTATTTTCTTCTTGTATGTCTCCATACTTTCTAGATTACCTACGATATATATATGGTATATATATATGAGATATATATATGAGATATATATGTACGAGATATATATATATATATATCTTTTGTATATATTTTATCACCTTCTGTAATGCATTTAAAAGCAGAAGCAGCATTGAACTAACTTTTTTAAAAGTGAAAACAAAAGTAAAAAAGATCTAATAGCAAAATATGAAAAAACACCAAATAATATATCATGAAAGTATTTCATGCAAGGTGAAAACATGTCGAGAATGCATTAGATAACGTGCTTTGTGGATAGAGGAGAGACAGGGAGAGGAGGGGTCTGCAAACCCCTCACCTATGAGGCACACCCAGCCCTCTACCTGTTTCTGTAAAGTCGCAGGGACACCACTGCCCTCATTCGCTTACATATTGGTTATGGCCGCTTTCACACCAAAGTGGCAGAGGTGAGAATGTGTGCACCAGAAAGCCTAAAATATTGCTACTTGGCACTTTATGGAAAAGAGTTTGTGAACGATAGAACCTTGCTATTCAAAATGTAGTCTCCAGACTGACAGCATTAGCACCACCGGCTATGGATAAGAAATGCAGGATATCTGGCTCCACCCCAGACTTACTGAGTCAGAATATTTCATATTAACACACCTCCCAAGTGATTCAAATGCACATTAAAGTTATAGAAGCTCTTACGTGGAGTGCATCCTGAGATAGAGAATATACTTGTGCTCAGGTAAAGAGACCTGAGTTCTTTGTCAGCCTTACCACCAATATTCTTTAAAGTTTCAGTGTATCATGCATTAATATCAGATATGATTTTTAACTTCTTTTTAATGTTTATTTTTGAGACAGAGAGAGACAGAGCATGAACGGGGGAGGGTCAGAGAGAGAGGGAGACACAGAATCCGAAGCAGGCTCCAGGCTCCAAGCTGTCAGCACAGAGCCCCACGCGGGGCTCTAACTCTCTGGCTGTGAGATCATGACCTTAGCTGAAGTCAGCGCTCAACCGACTGAGCCACCCAGGAGTCCCTTATTTTTAAAACTTCTTATTATTCAGTCTGTAACATATTTTGGATCATTAGTGGATGAAAACCTCAACAGAAAGATGCCCTGAAGTGGTAACTATCCTAAGGTTGTTGGTTATAGGAAGATTTCATAACACTTGCAACCTAGATTGAGCCAGTGAGTGTTTTCCAACCTTAACTGCTCCAGCTTTTAGGCTTTGCAAATTCACCAGGCTGAGTTCCAGAATCAAAATTTCAACCACTATCATCACATTCGGATGGTCTATCCTGAACCCTGTCCCCTCAAACACAGACAAAACACAAAGTATGCAGTATTCCAGCCAATGAGCTGTAGTTGAAAAGGCAAAACCAGAACCTGAACAGGTCCATCCAAATCAGTTTTTAATTATCCAATGGGAAGTCAAGACTAGCACCTTTATTTGATTTCAGAATGTGATGTACAATGTCATAGCAAATTTACTTTCTTCATTATATTCTTGAAGGTCCTATTTTAATTGCCTCAATGTATGGAGTACACACTAATTACATAAGTAATTAAATTTAAAACAAAGATTTATTGAGCTCTACACAGGACAAGGTAGTGACAACAATTTAAGAATCCTCAAAGGATTAACTAAAAGTTACCAGATTTATCTGATAAGTGAGAAAATGCAATTTTTTTCACACCCTGTTTAACTACAAGAACACAAGAAAATGTAAACTTTATTTAGTATATTTCAGTACCTTGGAGTTGTGAAATTTTATTAAACAACTGGAGTAAATCAGGTATTTTTAGGTCAAAATAATAATTTAGAGTATTGACTTTTTATATCTTGCAAAGGAAATTTGAAAAGTAAAATTATATATACATAATAATATATATATTTTACCTTGGGTAGGGAAGAGCGGCATGGCTGAAACATGGATGTGTCTCTAAAGATACATAGCACTAAAACATAAAGAAAACTTTAATACCTAAAATAAAAATGTTCTATTTAAAACCAGTTTTGTCACATGTTTAATTTTAATTTATAGGTAATTTAGCAATAGCTCTATTTTTATTTCTAAAGTTTAATAATAAACTTGAAAAAATACAGTTAAGTTTTATTAAACAAGTTAGATTGAAAAATTATGTTTCACATTGTCTAGCGTTCCCTGGGTTTTTTGTTTTGTTTTTTTTTTTTGTATTTTAATTAGCCATTTTCAGGTTATGTTTCACTTTATTTTCTTTTCAATTGATTTCTATGAGGAATTTGTATTTTTTAATGTAATTTAAATATCAAAAAAATATTGAAGATGGCCAGTTAGTGAATTTGTGACATATTTAAACTTAATCTAGGTCCAGGTGGGAAAACCACAAAACTGAAGTGTCAGCTTGGCAACTCATGTTTTTCTGAGGTACATAGAATTTGAAATGTTAAACCAGTTTCAACAAAGATTTATATGGCAGCCATTGATTCATGGGAATTTTGGAAAAGGAGAATTTCAGTTTTTATTTATGATTCATTCATTCATAATCTCATAATGTCCTAGGCACCATCCGTGAACCCAGGACAAGTGTATCACCTTGTTAGAACTTGTCTTCTAGTGAGTACCAAATGCGGGTATTGATACCACCAAATAAATACATCAGCTCTATTGAAGCTAAGAGTGAACAGCACTATGAAGGTAGTGAAGTGGAAGTCAAATTTGAGCAGTGGCATGAATTATGTGGATGACAGATCCAGTAGATTGCCTAAGGAAAGACATTTCCTGGCATAGAGCAGACAAGAGGAAATGGCCCTAGATCGGGCATGAGCTTGGTATGTTTGAGGAATGATGAAAAGCTTTGTAACCACGATAAGTGAAGGGGGCAATAGGAGAAAATAAGGTCAGAGAAACAGGCAAGACTCAGATCATATCAGACTCTATAGAAGATTTCTGGGTTGAATTTCACATGTAATTGAGATGCATTGGAGAGTTACACATAAAATAATTTGATGTGTATTTTTAAAATCTGCTCTGGCTTCTTGTACAGAATAGATGGTGGGGTGTGAAACTATTCACTGGAATAAGAGTAAGAGAGTGGGTCCATTGTTCAGACAAGAAAGAACAGGCTGAGAAGTAGTTGGACTCTATGGTATGAAGATATTGATGGTGAGACAGAGGCTATGGGGTTGGAACAGAATTAGGGAGAAGGTCCGGGCATTTCACCTGACAGCTAGAGAGAGAAGAGTTCCATTTAGTGAGATTGGGGAAAATTAGGACTAAGTTTGAGGTAGAAAATCAAAATTTCTATTTCAAACATGTTCTGTTGAGATCTCATTACTCCTCAAGTGAGCCTACAATTTTAGAACTCTGGGATAAGAGCTGAGGTGAACCAAGTCATCAAGAGTATAAACTGAGAAGAGAAACAATCTGAGGCCTGAGCCGTGAGAAAGGGGACAGACTTAGCAAAGTGACAGCAAATATGTGACACAGGAAGTAAACTATAGAGGTGACTTGAAAACATGGTGAGTGAAAGGAAAGTTAAAAAAAAAAAAAAAAACACCTCTCTCAAGAAGAAAGAGATCAAACTGTCAAATGTTGCTGAGGTTGAACAATGTGAGCCCAGCAAGATGAATATTAGATTTGGCAAGTGGATGTCATGAGTGACCTTGAAAAGAAAAGTTTCTGCAGAGCAAAGGGGCACATTCCTGATGGAAATGTGTAAAAGAGAGAATGAGGGATTTCCATTTCTAGTCATATGGTTGACTAGATTTTGCAGAAAAACACTTCCTAGAGCAGAGCACCTGAAAAAGCTGCCTAAAATATAAGACACATCTCTTTTTAAACATGGCTGAGCTGTCAGTAAAGTGAGAGAAGCAATACAAAGCAAGAAACAATAAAGAATTATGATTACAAAGAAGTATACCCCAAGAGCTCTGCTCATCCTGGAAGCCTGAGTATGGGTTTAATGACCTACAAGCATTAGGAGATGAAAGCAAAGTCTTAAGGCCTATGCAACTTGTAAATCAGATTAGAGACCTATAAAGCCAAGATACTCTCAATGGATAGATCAGAAAAAACATTCACTCCAAAGAGAAAGATTTGTTTTATTTTGAACTTGGTCATTGACCTGCATCTTCAGGGGAAAGAGTGTGTTTTCAGTCATATGCAGAACACTTGTATTATGTTAGGTAGAAGTATGACTTCATTAGTGTCATATTTATTTGGAGATTAAATGCAGATTAAGGAGATAGATACAGGTACCAAACTTACAATGGGTGAATTTGCAGTGGTTAATTTTGTGTGTCAAACTGGCTAGGCTAAGGTACCGAGATAATTGGTCTTATGTTATGGATGTTTCTGTGAAGGTGTTTTCTGGATGAGATTAACATTTAAATCAGTGGACTCTGAGTAAAGTGGATTATTCTCCATACTGTGGGTAGGTGCCATCAATCAGTTGAAGGCTTTAAGAATAAAAGACAGATCTTCCCTGAGCAAGAAGGAATTCTGCCTCCAGACCACCTTTGGACTCAGGCTGCAACATCGGCTCTTCCAGGGGCTTCTCCAGACTGCTGGCATTCCCTACAGATGGATAGATAGAAAGATAGATAGATAGATAGATAGATAGATAGATAAAAGAGGGAGAGAGAGAGAGAGAGAGAGAGAGAGAGAGAGAGAGAGAGGGAATGAGTAGTCCAGTAGATTATCTAAGAAGGAAAGTTTCCTGACATAGTTGGAACAGCCCCTAGATCAGGGATGGGCTTGGAATGTTTCAGAAATAGTGAAAATCTTTATAACCTTATGAACTTGTGAAGTCTGAGGAACAGTAAAAGCTTTTCCATTTGTTTATGTATATACATATACATCTTATTGATTCTGTCTCTGGAGAACCTTGAATAATATAATACTAACATTTATAAGAAGTCAAAAATTCCAAGATAAAAATATATCCACATTGTAATAAATCTACAAATCTCCTAAGACAAAATGATAAAACAATAATAATAATAATCATAACAGTAATAATAATAATGTTTCAAAATGTTTAGAAAAAAATTCCTACAAATGAACAATAGAGTGACAACTAACTTCTCAAAGGCAATAAGGAAGGAAAATGATAACAAATATTATTTCCAAATAAATAGTAAATATAAATCAATAAGCAAAATGTCTTGAAAGTCCTCAAAAAATAGCAGTAGACACAGTACTTTATAGTTCAAAATTATAATTTGAGGAAAGAAAATAGAGCCATTAGAAGAGAGAGAGAGAGAAAAAAAAAAAAGATCCTGAGTGAGTTTACTACCAACAGACCTTCAATATCTGAAAATCCAAGGGATATACTTCAGGGGGGAAAGTGGGGATGGGGATGATCAGGGAAGGAAATTTGTAAAATGTTAGAAAAAAGTAATTGTAAACTTGCCGGTAACCCCAAATATACCTGATTAAACCATAACGATGATACCCAATTTGTGAACTTAAAAATTTAAGTAAAATTAAGTAAATTTAAGTAAAAGAATGAGAAAAAGAATGAGAAATGAGAGAAAAGGAGAAACAGAAAGCACAGAGTAAGCTGATGAGAATGAATCCAAGCATAGCAGTAATTACAGTCAATTTAAAGGAACAAAATTTTTCAACTGAAAGATGTAAAAATAAGCAAACCCAACAATATGCTGTGGACAAGAAAAATATTTTCAAAGTCAGGATTCATAAAAAAATAAAAATTAAGAGATAAGGAGTGCCTGGGTGTGTCAGTTGGTTAAGCGTCCGACTTCGGCTCAGGTCATGATCTCATGGTTCATGAGTTTGAGCCCCACATTGGGGTCTCTGCTATTAGCACAGAGCCTGCTTCTGATCCTCTGCCCCCTCTCCCTGACCCTCCCCATCTGATTCTCTCTCTCTCTGTCTCAAAAATAAATAAAAACATTGAAAAAAGAAAATTAAAAGATAAAAATTAAAAGTCTGGGCACAATTAAGGGATGAAACACACAGTAATTGGAATAAGGAAAGATTAATATAATGAAAAATTATGATAAAGCAGTAACTATAAAAATGTAATGAGAACTCAAAGAGTCCCAAGGACAGATTTGGAAGGGGAAAGAACACCTCGAGGCTGGATATCAGACCTCATTGCAGAAGGTGTGGGTGCAGCCCGGGACAGCCCAGGAGATTTGCTGGATTTCCATTTCATTTATCCCTAAGCACTAATGGAGCCCAAAAAGTCACAAAGTCTCAGGGGCTCAATGGTGACTGTGTAGCTAGTAGATGGTTTTGCCCACATTGAGCCTACATTATAATGTTTGGCTCCCCACTGGAATAACAATGTAACACTCCAGAATCCATATTCTCATACTGAAGACCAAACCAAATCAAACAAAAAACAAATCCCTTATTCTCCCATTTAGTTTAAACACTACAATTTGTCTAATTTTCACTGAATCAATTTTCGCTCTTAAAACACCTCTGCTTCTCTTCTGTAAATCATTTCTAACATTGTTTGTATGTCTTTAGTGCATTGAACCTAATAAAACACACAAAAGACTGTTTTTATCATGTCCATTCTTATAAGATTTGTCTTTTAATGTGTTTGAAGTACACTAAACTTTGTATCCAATCAGCCCCTTCCAAACCTACTTTGTTCTAGGGTTTGTACTTTTTTTTTTCCCTCCTATTCCATCCTGCTATATACATGTAATCTTAATTGCAGAATTCTTGTTTTTTCCATTAATTGAAATACTAAGTAGAACAACTCTTAAGACATTTGATGTGGGAGGACATTCTTAAATTAGCATCCATGCTGGCCCAAGTGATTCTAAGCTTTTACCTTTGGGTTCAGCCCTCAAACCATGTAGATGAACTAAGAACACAATGAAAAATACTCCAGAGGTGCTCTGGGTAATTAGAATGTCACAGGCAGGGGTTGGGGGTGGGGGTTTGAATTGAAAGCCTTCCTAATATCAATCTCTTTCACTTCTTTTAAGTCCCTTTGCCTATATAACCTATCTGTGAGATATGTTCTTTACAAAACTATGTATTGTATCCCACTCTTCTAGGTGATCACTAGATTGCATGCTAATTATTCTGTTGCCTTCAGAGAAATCCACAGAGAAATTGCCCTATCTGTGATTTACAGAATCAACCTTCCTTCCTTAAACAAAACAAACAAAACAAAACAAAACAAAACAAAACAACAAAAATGGAAACAACAATCTCTTCCATAATCCTTCCATAAGTTATCAGAAGAATGAACTTTTATATTATCTCCTACCATCTAAGTAATTTTTATTTTAAAGCTACGGCAGTTTAGATCTCTGACTTTCTCTATTTTTGTGGGGTTATTTTTTAAAAACCATTTAAGTCAGAAAATGGTATATACATATGCAGATATATGTATATACATATACATATTTGCATGTTTTTTTTTTTCCGAAACAAGATAAAAAAGGTAGCAACCCGGTATTTACTCCCTGCCAAATGCCAAGAATTGTACTACATGATTCACATATGTTAACCTTAATCCCTTTGACAATGTATATAAGTATTATCATACTCATTTTATAGTGAGGAAATGGAAGTTCATACCATTTCATTTTATAGCGAAAAAACGGAAGTTCATAAAAGTAAAGAAACGTGTGAGTGAGAGACCTCTAGTCTCAAGCTTTCTCTCTCCAGGTTCCATGCTCATATTATTCTGTTATTAGTTTTTCCTCACACTTTTTTTTTATCACGTTCACTTAAAATAAAAGAGGAATGCTTAAATTTTTTGTCATAACTTCAACATTAATTGTACATATACAGCATCTTTATATGCTTTTATTCTTTTAATCCCTTTATTCCTAAGCTCAAAACACTTAAAATATTCTTTAGAATCTATTTATTTATTTCTTAGAATATGTTGTGAAGAGGAATAGTGCCTTCAAGGAACACTCATCAGCATTTTGTAAAAAATACCCTAAGTAAAGGTAATTCCTGTGACTGACTGACCTGCATTTTCTCTGAGCCTCAGTTTCCTCTTCTATCCATGAGAGGAGGTGGCCTTCATAATCTGAACCCATTTTAGCGCCAGGGTTCTGTATTGTTTTGTCCTTCCTTCATTTAGACCAGAGGGTCATTTTCATTATAGTCATAAAAGCTGATTTAGTTTGGCTTGATCTAGTCCGTCCAAACCACTACCTATGGACGTATATGTAGATACAGCCGGATGGAGGGGGATACGAATAACTGACAGCAGTACGGGACCTTTATGTGGATCTTTGCCTTTCACACAGCATGTGGGCAAGTGGGGAAGGTGTACTTTTCATTTGATCAGTCCAGAGCACAGCTATGTTTGGTGCTCTCATTGCTCTACTTAAAATTCTCTTATGTTCTTGTCAAAAAAGTGACCTGTTCTATTTTATATATGAAAGCTCCACATTAAAAGAATATGAGGTAGCAAATATCTTTACTGAAGCACTGTTGGCAGCTGAAATCACTGACAACTTCCTGGCTGTGATTCATAATCTATATTGGTGCCTTTGAGACAGCAGGCTATTGATTTTTCCCTGTCTATAATCCAAGACCATATACAGAGCTTGTTAGACATCTGTGGGAATATAAACTGAGTTTTGGTACAAGTTAGGAAGGTTCTCTTAGCGGGGCATGCAGTTTTTGTCTTAGAGAAAATCTTTACACAACTGTAATCTTGGTGAACTTTGTAAAACAAACTATTCCATTGAAGCTAGGTTGCAGGCTTGGGGTAGAGAACACTGTGAGTTTTTGTTGTTGTTCTTGCTGCTGTTGTTGTTATTTTTGTTTGGTTTTGTTTGGTTTTTGCTTTGGTTTGGTTTGTCTAGAATTTAAATACTTTTCTCTGGTAATTACTACACTACCTATTAAATAACAATCGGGTTTTTGCTCTTCATTATATCTGAAGATAGTTTTTATTTGATGAGACTAATTAGGATAGATTTCAAGTACTTCAGGGAGATACATGCAGGGCATAGATCTAAATAAAACTGTTAAAAGGGGAACCAGGTGGCTCAGTTGGCTAAGCGTCCGACTTTGGCTCAGGTGACATCTTGCCTTTTGTGGGTTGGAGCCCCGCTTTCAGGCTCTGTGCTGACAGCTCAAAGCCTGGAGCCTGCTTCAGATTCTGTGTGTCACTCCCTCTCTCTCTGTCCCTCCCCCATTCACATTCTGTCGCTCTCTCTCCCTCTCTCTCAAAAATAAAGAAACTTTTAAAGAATTTTTTTAAAAAAACAAAATAGTCAAATGGAATCAACTATAAAGCAATTTCTAAAGAAATGGATAGGATTTATACATGTCAAAAGTCTTCTTAGCTGTGAAAATTCTGTAACTATTTCTAAATCATTGCATATTTATCTGACCAAGAAATAAATACAAATGGCTATTTTTTTTTTCCAAGTAGACATCTCAGAGAGAAAAAAGAAAAGTATGGATTTTTCCCTGAGGTGGTTTCTTAAGTAACAGAGTAAATAATGCTTATCTAATCTTTCCGCTTTAGACGGAGAAGCCATATTACAAAGTCAAAAATATACATATTTCGGTATAGAAACTGAAGAAAAAAATGGTATTTAATGTATACGTATTAAAATGTTAGGCACACTTACAAACTAATAGTGTTCCAAAATGCGTAATTTCTGGATAAAATTCACCTAAAATGTGCTGTCTGCACTTCTTGTGTATGATTCATTCTAATTTTATTTTTTGTTGTTGATTTTATTTTAATAAAAATAACATCTGATATTTACAAATAATACTTCATGTATGTGCCAAGAACTCTATTAAGTGTTTTCTCTAGGTTACTCACAATAATCCTGACATGGAAATAATAATACCATTATATTAATATAATATGATATTATTAATGTAAGATATTATATTTACATAATATATTAATATAGCAATGTATAATATATTAATACAATAATAATGTTACAATAATAATATTATTATCCCCATTTCAGGTGTAGACACTTTGGCACAGAGATGCTAAATTGCTTATCCAAAGTCACACAACCAGTAAAGACTGGAGCCAAGATTCAGACTAAGGCAGTAAAAATCAAGAGCTTATATTCTTAAACTCTGCTTGTCTAACTGATCTTACAGTATTCCGCGCTACTTGAAGGTAAGGATTTTTATTAATTCACCTTTGCATAACCTGTGGTAGCTACCATATTACCTCATGCATTCGTAATCAATAATCATAATCAGTAAATACAACATTTCAATATTAATATAAATTGAATCTCAGAGAAAATATGTAAGAAAAGGAAAATTAACTAAAAGAATAAGTGATATTTGGTTCCTGTTCAGGTCACTACTTTAGTGAACTGATACATAGCACTTAGAATAGTGTTTCTCACTTTCTTTAAGCAATGCTATATTCTAATCAAGCCTTCCATCTCAAGTCATCTAGCTTTTGCAAATCCACTAAATTATGATATATTTTTTGAAGTTTGAATAATGAGAATAGTGGGAATTGTGTTCCAAATATAAACTTAAAATATTATGTCATCTTATCCCTCTGGCTGAGAATCACTTACGTACTTTCTCAACATATACCTCCTCATATGTATGCTTGCCTACTTTTACAAATGTATTTATGAGTTTTTTATAAGTATATTAAATTATCTGTTGCAGAATAATAACTTGCAAAACATCGTAATGCTTAATACTTATTTTATGTTAAAAAATGTAAATGCAGTAAACTAGAAAGAAAAAAAAACCTAGCAGGAAATTGAAATTCATCAAAAAGCTGAATAGAACAAACAGACCTTAACTAAAAAGACAGTTCCCCTAAGGCAAAAAAAAAAAAAAAAAAAAAAGAAAAAAAAAAGAAAAAAGTAAACCAGGGGAGGGAATAACAACAACAATAAAAATTGCACTGAGGCAGAAAGAAAATGAATACTTCCAATTAAAAGCCAATTTCTGAAAATTATTCACCACAAGAACCAGAAAAAACAATTTTAGAAAACTATTTTAAACTCCCCATGGGACTTAGGAAAACTCAGCGAAACAGATATGTGAAGCTATAAGAAGAGAGTGAATTCCGATGAAAAGACCAATTGATGACATGAAGAGGAAGAAGCAAGAGGTTAAAAATGTATATTTGAATAAAATTTAAAATGCAGAAGCAGAATTAAAATTTTAATTTAAGGGGCTCCTGTGTGGCTCAGTCAGTTAAGCATCCGACTCTTGGTTTTGGCTCTGGTCATGATCTCATGGTTAGTGGGTTCGAGCCTTGGTTCTCTCCCTTTCTCTCTGCCTCCCTCTCTTTTTCTCTTTCTCTTAAAATAAATAAATACACTTAAAAAATCTTAATTACAAAAATCTTAATTTGAGTCAATGAAGAATGAAATTGGTATGTAAAAATAAATTATAGTGATAAAATATAATTAAACAAAAAGAAATAAAATTGAAAAACATTAGTAAAATAAATATCTCAAAACATATGAAATTATAACAGTGACATAAGAATAAATGGAAATATGCATAAACTGAATGACCAATAAAGATATTGCAATAAAGAAATAAAGATACCAGGCTACCATGGTTTTATAGGTGAATATTAAAAATTACCGAGAAATAAATAATCCCTATTTTATGGGTTGCAACAGAATACAATTATAGCAATTAGAATTCTTAGAATGAGGTTGGAAAAAAAGGCATGGTGAAACAGTTCTTATGCCAGAAAGAGAAGAATGTTTCAACATCAGATAGCTGTGATTCGTTATTATAATGAATTCAGAACAAAAATCCTGTATGTGTAAAACACTGCATTTATCACAAAATACTATATGCATAGTAAAATACTAAGTATTCTATAACCTTAACATCTATTTATAAAGTTAAAAAAAATAAAGTTTGGTAAACTTTCAAAACATTTATGATTTTAAAATATCACAACACATGAAGAGTATAAGAAATGCATGCTAATTTCCTCAAGGTCGTCCCACCAATCCTTGTGGCAAACATACTTAACGAACAAAATTTAGCCACATTCCGTTAGGATGAGAATGAAGACAATGACAACACTCTGACTACTCTGTTATTGTAGCACAGGAGATCCTGCCCCACATATTAATGACAGAAATAGAGAGGTTCAAGAGTGGAATTTAAAATGAGACACAGTGGGACTCTGGGGTGGCTCAGTTGGTTGAGCTTTTGGCTCAGATCGTGATCTCCGGGTTTGGTTTGAGGGATCCAGCCTCACACTGGGATCTGTGCCGACAGCACGGAGCCTGCTTGGGATTCTCTCTCTGTCCCCTCTCTGGTTTGCACACATGCCCATGCTCTCTCTCTCGCTCAAAATAAATAAATAAATATTAAAAATATGAGACTCAGTTGCTTGGGAAGCGTGATAAGTCGATGAAAAGGCATAAGCTGCTGATTCCTTCTCTGAACTCTGGAGAAACTATTAAGAGAAATATGGATCCAAGGAAACAACAACAGCAAATTACAAATCTCTGAGGCTCTGGTGGCACCTCTGAGCTAGCACGTGTGGAACCGGGACAGAGTGGTTAGAGTTGCTGAAGACAGCCATGACGTTTGCATAATGCACAACTCCAGAGAACACTATTCACAAGCTACGGTGTACAAGATGTCTCCTAACTTTATGTAACCCAGAAGCCTTGAGAGGGGGTTGCGACTGGGTACAGAGGCTGAACGACAATGTTCCCGGAGTATGAACTGGAGAGAAGCAATTTGGTTTTTTTCTTTTTCTTCACCCACCGTTGCCTATGCCAGTACTCTCCTGCTCCACTCCTGAAGCAATACATAGTAATGGCTCATTGTTCTTGTGCAGCTATCTAGATCAGAGCAGTGCAAAAATGTACCGGAGTGAGAAGCTGGGCAAAATCACTGTATTTCCTGGGCATTCACTCCTTCACCCTCTCACCTCTAGTCATTCAAGGCTGGTGAAAACAGACTGCTCTCATAGTGTTGCTTCCCTTTGGGGATGTGAGGGAGAGGTGGTGGGTGAAAAGACTGATTAACTGGAATTCTGTTGTGCCTGAGCATCTCCACACTAGAGATCAACCCTTTCCATCTGTGTGCATCAGACTAGGGTGTGGCCTTCCAACTTCTCCCAAACATTTTCTAGGACAAAGATGGTTCCAGCCCACAAAAATCTATTTCCACAAGCCAAAATAAGGAGACACATCATCTGAAGCAGAAATATTGAAAAGAGGGACCAAGAATATAAAATAGGTTTAATGATTTACTGTAATCAATATGAAACAATATTAGCAAACAACAAATCATAAAAAATACAACCTTTAGCTATGAAAACGAGATATGAAATATTAGGCAGTTGATATAAAGAGTCCAAGTTGTTCTTATTTGCAGATGATATGAATGTTTACTTACAAAATCCAGGAGAATCAATGAACTAATAAAACAAATACGAGATTTCAGTATGGTTGTCAGACACAAGATCAACTACAAAATTAACCATCTAGAAATTATAACAGATAATAGGATTCTCTGAAAACTAACCTAACCAAAAATGCACATGTCCTTTGTGATGAATCTTTTAAGACTATTAAGGAACAATAAAGAAGAACTAAATAATGAAAAGAGACATGACGTTCATGGATGGCAAACATAACATAACGTAGATGTCAATTTACCCTAATTAATCTATAAATTCAAGTAAATTATAGGGGCGCCTGGGTGGCGCAGTCGGTTAAGCGTCCGACTTCAGCCAGGTCACGATCTCGCGGTCTGTGAGTTCGAGCCCCGCGTCAGGCTCTGGGCTGATGGCTCGGAGCCTGGAGCCTGTTTCCGATTCTGTGTCTCCCTCTCTCTCTGCCCCTCCCCCGTTCATGCTCTGTCTCTCTCTGTCCCAAAAATAAATAAAAAAACGTTGAAAAAAAAAATTAAAAAAAAAAAATAATAAAAATAAATTCAAGTAAATTATAATAAAACCCCCAGGAGGACTCTTGGCATTACTTAATAAACCAATTCCAAAATTTATATGGAAGAACAAAGTTTCATTCATAAATAAGGCAATTAAAAACCTTATACAGAGATAACTTGCCCTATTGGATATCAAGACATATAAAAAATTTAAAATAGTAAAAAATGAGTGAGCTGTTTGTGTTGGAAAGAAAGTGCGTCATTGAAAGGGGAATGAATAAAGAGGTACAAACTTCCAGTTATAAAATAAGTCTAGGGGGTGAAAGCTATAGCATAAGGAATATAGCCAATAATATTGTAATAACTTTGTGTGGTGACAGATGGTAATTACATTTATTATGGTGACCATTTGTAATGTATATTATTGTTGATTCACTACTTTTTACACCCGAAGCTAATATAGTATTGTATGTAATTATACTTCCATGAAAAGTTAATGAAAAGAAGAAGAATAGGGAAAAAAGAAGAATGGGTAGGTATTATATGACAAATTAAGAAGAAACGTATGAATTACGTAATTGATGATGTTGGGAAAATTAGTTCACAATAAAAAAATAAAGATGTCTATACTTACACAATGTAAAAAATGATTTCAAGTGAATTAAAGACTTCTATAAACAAGATAAATAGAGGAAAATATCTTTCTGACCGTGGAATAGGAAAATATTAAAAAAAATTTTTTTGATGCTTTTATTTATTTTTGAGACAGAGAAAGCTCGATCTGGGGAGGGGCAGAGAGAGAGGGAAACAGGAACCGAAGAGGGCTCCGCACTGACAGCAGAGACCCCAACACAGGGCTTGAACTCACCAGTGATGAGATCACAACTTGAGCTGAAGTCAGACGCTTAGCTGACTGAGCTACCCAGGCGCCTTGGAAAATATTTTTTAATCAAAACTCAGAAAACACAAACTAATGGAGTAAATTTATTACCCCTTTTCAAAACACTGGAAGTCAGTTGAAAACTTTGATTATGGATAGATTTAAGAACAGGGGAAAAAGAAAGGAAATGATTTTTTGCAATGTCTGAAACTTACAGGAATTCATATGAAAATATGCAGTGAGCTCTGTCATATAAACAAGAAAAATAGAAAAAGCCAGATTGAAAACAAAAAGAACCACAACAACAAACAAGCAAACCATGGTTGAAGTATATAAACATAATCCAAATGGATAGTGTTCTTTTTTAAAATTTATTTATTATTATTATTATTAGAGAGAGAGAGAGAGAGAGAGAGAACACAAGCTGGGGAGAGGGGCAGAGAGAGAGAAAGAGAATCTTAAGCAGGTTCCATGCTAAGCATGGAGCCTGATACAGGACTAGATCCCACAACCCTGGGATCAAGACCTGAGTTGAAATCAAGAGTGGGGTGCTCAACCAACTGAGCCACCCAGGTGCCTCCAAGTAATTTTCTTGTAAATAAAGTAGTAAACAATGTTACTACTAACCAGGAAGGGATGGGTAGAGGATGAGGGAAACCAGTGAGATCACAATTTTTATCCACCCGGTTTGAAGAAACAAAGGGAAATCTCTGGAAAACTATTGAAAATCTGAGGCGCAAGAGCCCTCATAATCTGGTCGTGGCAGTATGAATTGGTGCATTTTGGAAAGCAATCTGCAATACTTAATGAATGTAAGTACATTTACATCCTAAACCTAACTAAACTGACCCTAATATACATTCCCCAGAAATAGTGGTGTGTATGGTAACAATGGATTTGATAACTAGGACTTGAAGATCATCTAGATGACTAAATAAATAAAATATAGAATGTCATATCCCTGGCATGAGCATATAATGGAACAATTTTCATCAATCAGAGTTAATAAACTCTTCTCACAAATAGTGATATGATGCCTCTCAGAAACATGACATTGAATGGAGAAATGGAATAAAATTATACCAAAACCCCACTTCAATAATTTTAGTGCTCAAGCAAACAACACTATGTTTTATAAGAATACACATATAAATATAAATAAATGCTTGAGTAGATGTTGATGAGCTACAGTAGATGGATCAGAAAAAAAGAAAAAATAATAACAAATGAAAAGAAGAACTTTGGATTAACAGAATATCATTGTGTCATGAATAAGGAATATGAGTAACTTAGACCTACACATCTGAGTTCCAAGAAAAAAAAAAAATGAATGAAATGAGAGACGAACTTGAGACTCCTTCAAATTAGAGAAAACAAAAGTAAGGGCATAGAATATAACCAACATAAGAGATAAAAATAAAGCAGGTATGCTTATAGAAACTTTTTTTAAATGTTATAGAAAAAATAATAAAGGTATAATTGCAATAAATATTTCTAACTGGAAAATAAAATCCTAAATCTGTAACCTAAAAGGATTCTAACATTCCAGGGGATATCAGGGGGAAAAAACACTTTTAGTTATACATTCCTGTGTTACAAATCAACTCAAAAATTAGTAGCCCAAAACAACAAATATTTATTATCTCCCAGTTTCTGTGAGTCAGGAATCTAGGCATAGCTTTACTTGGTGCCTCTGGCTCTAGATGCTTGTCAGGTGAGGCTGCCATTATCTCAAGATATGAATGGACCCTTCCACCTTCACTCTTGTGGTTGTTGGTAAAACGGACCTTTCCACAAGCCTGCCTCATAAGAGAGCTTGGCTTTTCCCAGGTTGAGACGTACCCTCTTCATTGTGTGTGCATGTGTGTGTCTTTGTGTGTGTGTGTGTGTAGCATTTCCATAATTTCAGGCACTACAAGGCTCTTTCTGGTAATTCCTGCCACAGTTCTAAAATCAGCCATTTCTTCAAGGAACCTTGGCTTGTTTTAATGGACAATGGTATTAAAAACCTAGATCTGGGCACTAGGTGTGCTTGTTTTTACTGGGGAGTCATTTCTTTTAGGCTCTCTCAGCTGACAGACCAAAGAAATATATGTGACTCTACTAGCCCATGTATATATAAGTACCAATAAATATTTCTGTACATAATCATCTTTATCTATATTAAGTTTAACATGCCTTCTTATGATCTCCAACTCTAATCCATAACCACATAGGTCATTCCAGCATCCTCTTGCTCATCTGCAACTTCCCCCTCCAAAAATGAGAAAACTGTCCCTCACTACCTGCCATCTATTTACTTAATTGTTCCACTCCAGTATTCATGTATAGACTCTACTCCCATGGGAAACAATTTTACCATAGAACAGTACTTTTAACTGGAAAATAAAATCCTAAATCTGTAAACTAAAAGGATTCTAACATTCCAGAGGAGATCAGGGGGAAAAACCAGTTTTAGTTATACATTGCTGTGTTACAAATCAACTCAAAAATTAGTAGCCCAAAACAATTTATGTAATTCCTGAAACAATCAGAGCAACAAAACAAGCAAAATTATGTTATACTATCTCAAAGTGTAAGATAAATACCTGTGAATCCATGTTGCTATAAAGAAATAGATAAATTAAGAAGAGCAAAGACACTAATCTCCTGTGCAGAGGAATTGCAAAAAAATTGTGTAGATATCCTACCCTAAAGTTGGGAAAATATAACTTCTAACTCTTCAAGTGTGGGCTTCAAGTGATTTCCTTCCAAAGTGTACAATATGGAAAGGGGTGGAAAGTAACTTTATAGTGGAGAAACCAGATGGACTCTACTCCAGCAGGTGATTATGGTCAACGTCAACATGCATGAACTATGTTGATAGTGTGTACCCGTGATAGGATGTGATGAAAATAGCACTTTACCTCTGTGATATTCTTCCTAAAAACGTGTAACTCCAATCTAATCATAAACAAAACATCAAATCCCAACATGGAGTCATCCTACATTATATCTGAACAGTACTCCTCAAAAGTCTAAAGGCCATCAAAATAGAAGGAAATTCTGAGAAATGTCACACTCAAGGGTAGCCTACGGAGACATGACTACCAAATGTAACATTGTACGCTGCATAGGATCATGAGGGAAAAAGAGGACAATAGATTAAAACTAAGGAAATTCAATCAAGGTTGGACCGTAGTTAATAATAATGTATCAATTTGGGGTCATTAATTATAACAAATGTACTATATTAAATAAGATGTTAATAATAAGGAAAATTTTATTTCAGGTACAGAAACTGTACTATCTGTTTAATTTTTCTTCAACCTAAAACTTATAAAGTAAACCAATATAAACACATAAACAAAATAAGTAATTTAATATATGGTTTATACCTGGTACAGTTTGAAATACAGCAGGTGCTCAGCAAAGTTGATACTAGTGATTTTAATTTCAGACGTGGACAACAGAACAGCCTGAATTGAGAATGAAGGAAACTTCCTAAGCTGGCAAATTGTTACTAACTCAAGTTCAAATATTGAACTGCAGATTATATTATCTATGGAGTAGAGAGTTGTGCTATGTTTGTTCAGTTGCTCGGTAAGTGTAAACATTAATGTAATTTTACCCAAATGACTGAAATGAATCTCAAAGAAATGTTTTGTTGTTGTTATTGGGTAACTCCTACTTGTTTAAATGTTTACTTGTTTATTTTTGAGAGACAAAGAGAGAGCTAGCGAGCATGGGGGAGGGACAGAGAGAGAAGGAGACAGAGAATCCCAAGCAGGCTCTGTGAACAGAACCCCATGCAGAGCTCGATCCCAAGAACCGTGAGCTCATGACCTCACAGAAATCAAGAGTTGGGCGCTTAAACGACTGAGCCACCCAGGTGCTCCAAGGAATTCCTACTTCAAGATAACTTTGAAGGCATCTTTCCTTGTAAAATAATTTAAAGTATCCTTCATAGGGATATCCTTAAATGAACTGTACAATCACCTGGAGATAATGTCACATTTAGTGGGTAGAGAAGTATCTGTGTGTAGCAGATGGGAGTCAGTGAAAGGAGTCTGGAGGATAGGGTAGATTTCAAGCAGAAGAACAAGATAGGAGCAATTACTTCTAGCTAGTAAATTATTGTAAAACCGTTTTTCTTTTTCTTTTCTTTTTTTTTTTTTTGCTACATGGAGAGTTCCAGACATGCCAGTGACAGTGGATTTGTTTTCAACCTCAAATCTGATAGAAAGAGGCCATTTAATTAAAATTCCAATAATTTCCTCTTTCGTAGAGAAAACATTAAGTGGGATCACATGAAAAGTTTGGATCCAATCATATGCATTGTTCTGCTCATCAGGGGATTTATTCTCAATTCTTCCTAGTCTTTTCAAAGGAGTTGCTATCTCATAACCAATCTATAAATATTGGTAGGAGAAATAAGTTTTATTTACTATTTAAGAAGTTCTAGGATATCACTTATTATGAAAACAATTGCATTTCATCAGTGATATATTATTTGTATAAGTAGAGAAATTCAAATATAAGAAAGCTCTATGTGAAAAATATGACTGAATGTCAGGGGAATAAGAAGAAAGGATACAATTCAAAAATACTTGTCTGTTGAAAGCTAATGCCCTGTTTAAATTATTTTAAAATCTGAAAAATATTTAAAGTAGCAGTTCTTAGAAAATGCGTTGGCTTACCTAAAGGTGTAACAGTAAAGTGAAATTAATTCTCACTCTGCATTTAAAAAATTAATATAATGGGGCGCCTGAGTGGCTCAGTTAGTTAAGCGTCCGACTTCGGCTCAGGTCATGATCTCACGGTCCGTGAGTTTGAGCCCCACGTCAGGCTCTGTGCTGACAGCTTAGAGCCTGGAGCCTGTTTCAGATTCTGTCTCCCTCTCTCTCCGACCCTTCCCCCGTTCATGCTCTATCTCTCTCTGTCTCAAAAATAAATAAACATTAAAAAAAATTTAATAATTAATATTAGTTTTCTCTTTGACTTAGAACTATCCTTACTAATATGTGAATAACCAGGCATTTTTCACAAAGTTAACAGAGAATCAGTATCCAATAGACTCTGAATATCTTTTATCTTCAAGTGGAATTTACTTGGATCTCTGGCTGTTTTATAGTATGAATAACAAGAACCAATTTTGGAATATTATCCTAAGATCATATATTTCTTTAATGGTCACTATGAAACAGTACCATTCACATCCAAGTCATAAATGTTGACTGTTTCTGAATTTGTCTGCTTCATTGGGCTCAAATGGAAAGAGCAGAGGGATTCAGCAAGGTTTCTATTCTTCAGAGATTAAAAAGACATGCTTTATTCTTTCTCTAGTTAAAGCAAAAATATTCTTTTTTTCTCTTTTCTTCTTTTTTAAATTTTTTATCTTTAGTGCATGCAAGAGAAATCATTTGGCCTTTTTTCAAAACTGAAATTCACTAAGTGACAATGTGTCTTTATCTGCTTCTAATTATATATCACATATATACATACATGTGATATCTAGTAACTACCCTAGGTAAATAGATCTTAAAGAAATGTAATATATAATTACATAAAGAGAGGGACAGAGTCAAAGAGAAACAGGAAGAGACAGAGGGACAGAGACAGAGAGAAACAAAGAAAACTGTCTCTTTCTCTATTCTGGTCTTGATCTGCTTTGCATATCTTGAGTACATTGTTATCTCTTCTTGGCAAATTGAGTTTGTATGCCACCCTGCAACGTGCCACCACATTCACACTAAAAATATGTCTAAGTAACTCTTGATCCCTTACTGCTTGTCTAGGGTCATGCTGCTTGCTGTTGCATGTGATACATACGACATAATCCCCACATCAAGAAGCCTCTGATCATGTTGAAGATGTAAGGCTTGCATACACACAACATAACAGATAGTACAACAGATAGTGTAATGAGTAGCATAGTGAGAGCTGAATGAACCTCCTATTCCTTTTTTCAATGATTCCTCTTTTCATTTGTCTCTCTGAGATGCCTCAGATACTCTTCCTCCCTCGTTCCTTATTTCTGCTTTCTCTCGTATGTAACTGAATTTCATTAGTGGTTTCAAAGGATATGGTACTAAAAAGGACAGCACTGAAAGTTCTGTACACTGTCGTACAGATTACAGTGTTTTTACTCACGCACACACAGCACGCCTCTACTTGCCAAATCGAGTATGTGTGTCTCGATTCAAGTCCAATGGGAAAGACTATCTGCCTCGAATGCAGTGGTTTTAGCAGTCTGTCATGATATCTTGGTTTCAGGAGGCTACATCCCTACTTTCAATCAATCATTAAGACTAGGGAATGGGAGACACTGATGAATAAGGGCGACTAAGACTCCATTCTACCCTTAGGCTAGCAGGAGAGTCAGCTCAATCTGAGCAACGTGAACTGAGTGCAGAGGACGGACCCCCGAACAAAAGTAAGGGATGTTAACGGTAGTTATTGGAAACAAATACTAAGCGCGTTTTTTTTTTTTAAATCCACCTTTACTTAGTTTATTAATCTGCATAAAATTCTCTTCTTCAGACTCCTCTCTGCATCTTCCCTTGCTACCCATTCCTGTCCTCCTCTTCCTCTGTATCTGTGCACATCAATCTTCATTTAGTCTTCCAAAACTATGCCCTCTATGCTCTCTATGCTCTCACCCACTGGACAACTTTTGAATGTGCTTTTCCTTCTACTTGGAATGATCTTCCTATCCTATTCCCCTAATTCCCCACACCCTATTCTCTCTCTCTCTCTTTCTCTCTGGGTGACGCCTTCTCATTCTTTCGGTCCCACATTGACATACAGTTCCTCAGACCATATCCAGTTCTTTTCATCACTGTATCCCACTTTAGTCCCCATATTTTATTATTTCATAACACCAATGCATTCCTATAATGTACTCATCACTATGTTAATACAAATACTAATTTATGGCTATCAGTGGGATGATTTTTTTCAATTTTTTTTAATTTTTTAATTTTTTTTTTTTTTTTGAGAGAGAGAGAGAGAGCACAAGCAGGAGAGGGACGGGGTGGGGGTGGGGCACAGAATCCGAAGCAGGCTCCAGGCTCTGAGCTGTCAACACAGAGCCCGACATGGGGCTTGAACCCATGAACTGTGAGATCATGACCTGAGCTGAAGTCGGATGCTTAACTGACAGAGCCACCCAGGCGCCCCATCAGTGGGATGATTTTTAATGGCTGTGTCCCCTACTACAATGTCATAAGCTTCTGGAAGGCAAAAACTTCATCCTTTTTGTTCACTGCCATATCCTGAACTCATAGGAGAATGTTTGCTGCATAAAAGTGTGTTCAATATATGTCGTTGAGTGCATGAATGAATGCATAGTAGTGCTATTATTTTGAGAAAGTTAATACTTTTTTGCAAACTACATATAACATTTTATAAATGCAAGAATTTGTTTTTATCATGATGATTATTATTAGCTATGTTCACAATAAAGCTAACTCCAGGGCAAATCAACAAATATTTATTGACATTTCAAGACTAAATAAAAAGGTAAAACATGATTATTGTGGCTTTTATAACACATATAGGTTGTTGGGGGGAAAATTGTCCGTAAAAACTATAAATGCAGGGTAGTTTGTAGTTTGTTTACAACTGATAGTTGTTAGGTTGTTAGCTCGTTTACCTGATATTTTAATTCCATACTTCCAAGTACAGGTAGGTTGAGGAAGAATTCTAAGGACTAGTTAACAAAATAAGAAAGCTGCAGAATGAAAGCAACAGTCTCTAAATCAAGGAAGCATGATGTCAGTGACAGGGAACACTTTTATTAGTGTGCCAGGCTTCTGAGAAGCAACCTCAAACCAATCCTCAAGCAATAATATTATGTAACTCTGCCCAGTATTTGCTCTCTTTAATCCTGCTTCTTTTTGCCTCAGTTTGTTTTCTCATTCCTTAACTTTTCAATGCCATTCCACATCTATGACCCCACTACCTCCAGCTAAAACTAGTCAGGTTTACATTAATGAACTCCCTGTGTTAACTCAAGACTCTTCCCTACCTCTTAGACTGGATCCTGTGCTGTTTTCCTCATACACAAACCCCATAATTGCCTTCCTGGTTTTGCTC
The DNA here is from genome assembly GCF_024362965.1 of Panthera pardus. NCBI lineage: Eukaryota > Metazoa > Chordata > Mammalia > Carnivora > Felidae > Panthera > Panthera pardus. Next base: position 25,336,833 of record NW_026527002.1, read on the forward strand.
TTGTTCTGCCCAAAGTGACACCTGTATGCTCTTAAATTGGTGAGAATTGTATAACCACTACATTATTGTTGTGTTAAACACTACAGGGTTTGTCCTATAGTAAAAGCGTTTGTACATTTGTGCCGTCATGTTGGGATATCACCACAGAGATTCCTTGGTATTTGCCCTCCAAAATATTTCTCACATTTATGTTTTGTTTTAACCATAACATTTGAAACTGCATTTTACATTTTGGATATTTATTGGTGTGAAAATTGGCGTTTTTACAGTCCTTTTTCAATGGCTGACTACTTTCAATACCAAAATAAGCATTAGAGTATAAAAGACACTCTAATGCCAACAGCGGAGCTGGGTCCTCGGACACTCCTCTGCCAGCCACGGGGCCGGACAGGAGTCATTGACTTCTCTTGAATCTCTAGTTCCTCTCGTGTGAACCAGGTCTCATGTGACGTAGGTATTCCTGCTTTACTGTTCTAATGTTGAATGATCTTATGCGTGCTATACCTTCACTAGGGGGGCTTCTATATGGGACAGAATACTTCCAGGCTAAGTTGATTCGACATTTCAGAATTGGTCTCTCTGCCTTGCCAAAGACGACATTCTCCCTCTATAGAAATACGGTTAATTGGTCCCCACTTTCCCAGACTGTGGTATTAGTAAAGCTAATAGCACATGAGATCATTTAGGCAGATGAACTTTTTAAATTTTAGCTTTTTTTCTACCTTAAAAAGTTACTTATATGCATATTTCATATACATATACATATATATATTTACACATATATACACATATATATACACATATACATATATATACACATATACATATTTCACATACATATACATATATATGTATGTATATATATATATATATATATGTGGTATACATTGCCTATATCTTATCTATATATAAAATATCCATAGGTGAAAAACTATTACATCAAACTCCTGATTTTACACACATTAACATTTAGGTTGAGGCTAAAAAGTAAGTAAAGCAAGTGAAAGTAAGTAAGTAAGAAAGTAAGTAAAGTAGGTGAGGTTAAAAAATAAGTAAATAGAAAAAGGAATAAATCCAATGAAAATTACTGAATAACTATATTTTATTCATCTAATTCTGGTGATTAGGCAAGAACTTCGAAGAATCTTCTCAAAATCTGAAGAACTGGAAACCTTGGCTATGTCAGTCCTGAAAGACCTAAGTGGAGACTAACCTGTTAGCTTTTTGAAGCTTTGTACTTTCTCCAATACACTCCTAATGCAGCCTTCCAAAGAGACCCTATTTACTCTTTGGTGTGGTCTAATCTTTCACTGAGACACACGAGAGTTTGTTGATGATATTTGTTTTGCCTATTTGTACATTTAAATTTATCATTATTAAAATCCCTGCTAGCTTTGCTTCATTGGAGAATATAACACACATAGCGCCTTCAACATTAATGGGTTTTCTACACTACTGAATTTTACTGTGACTTTGCCCTATCTCTAAAAATTGATCTGACAGCATAGGCAACACCACCACACAGGAACTGACAGTCAGTGACAGTTACTGGGAGGAAGAAGGGGCAATGGGATGTAGCATTAAATAGAAATCTTTTTCAGAAATACATCTGCAAGGCTACAAAAGGCTTCATTGTTTTAGGGAGACATCATTTCATTAATAGACTGAGGGTTTGAAGCTGAATTCAGCAATATTTTGAAAAATCCAAGTTCTTTTCATTAAATTATTTGTATCTAAGTTTTAAGGGATTTTTTTAAAGGGCCATTTCACTTCAACTTTTGTAGATAGGGTAACTGAAATTCATTATCTTCTCAGCCCAATTCCCAGACTAACTTTAATCAAAGGGAGTTTTATACTGAAGACACACAATTTCTATTTAATTAGATGGTCTAGGGCATATAGATGAGCTAATATTTCTAGAGGCATCTCTAAGGCTTTTTACAAGGGCCATTGTGTTTTACAGTGTCACAGAAAAAAAAAAGAAGTTAAATCATGATTTTTACTAGGGCTTTAGGGGAAAGAAAAAAAAAAAGCAATTGCCTTGCATTGTAAACAGGATTATTCAAACCCCTTCTGCCTTAAGCAAAAAGCATAAGGGCAGCTTTTAATCAGGTTATTACATAAAGGTTCTGTATGCTCTCAGTTTTTAGAGTATGGAAATCCAAGGCACTATGAAAGTAAGTTTAAGAACAGTATCTAGAAGCTCAGTGAGTATCACGAAGCAAAAGAACCAACCTGATTTCAAGTAGCTATTGTCATTGAGGCTATAAATTCTGGTCTCCTATTTTTTACAAATCTGTGTTACCTATTTGCAAGTCTCTGTTTAAGGTAATCTTAATAATGAAAGATACAGATGATACTAAATCAATATTGAATGGAATTTGATTAATGAGGCTCTCTGCTTTCCCTCTGGTCTTTACAGTATCCCTCAAACAGCTTCCTGGACTGTCTGAAAATTTTCTGCAGTTACTGTAACATGAAGGATGCTCACAAAACCAGTAATATGCATTAGTGTTTTATGTGAATGATACTTTTTCTAAAGCTATCTTGATATTTCAATCTAGCTACTCCACTGAGTATAAATCATTTTGGAATTCTCTCTAGCATTAAAAGTTATTAGAATAAATCCAAAACAATGTTCGAGTATTGGGAGGACAAGTGAACCTCTGCTTTAAGGTTTCATTTAAATGGTCCTTAGGGTGCCTGGGTGGCTCAGTCGGTCAAGTGTCGGACTCTTGATTTGGCTCAGTTAATGATCTCACAGTTTGTGAGCTCCAGCCTCGTGTCAGACTCTGCACTGACAGTGTGGAGCCTGCTTGGGATGCTCTGTCTCTCCTCTCTCTGCCCCTCTCCCTCTCATGATCTTTCTCTCTCTCCAAATAAATAAATAAATAGTCCCTCAAGCATCTTCTCTTATATTAGTTATTCTTCTTTCTTTATATCTGACCTATAGATTTAATTTTGTCTCTGCTTCATGGGAAAGCAAGTGCAATATCATTGATAGCTGTAGTAGTGTCTACTGTATTGTTAGGCTCAACTTTGTCTTAATTCTGCTACAGGAAAAGACTTTTCTCTTTTAGCCCAATAGCCTTGCTACTTTAACTTTCAAATAAATGGTAGTATCTTTGCTAAGAAAAAGGACAATCGGCTTTTCAAAAAATTTAATACTAATGTAAAATGTGGAGGAAAATTCCATCTGTTATATTAGCCAATAGATCAAATTTCTTGAGCACTTAGTAAGTCTCAGTAGTCATGCTACAAGAAACATATACGGTATTTCCAGCTATTAACCAGCTACTTGTTGTCTTGGAATATGGCATCAAAATATAATATGATGAATGGAGAATATTTTGAAACTATTTATTACTAAAAATTGGATAATCTGGAGAAAAGTTCTATAAACTGTGAAACTAAGAGTCCAATAAGGACACGTGGGACCAAATTACATAGGGCCAGGAAAGATGCAAGAAAACTGAAGAAATAAGGGTGAAGAACAGAGATGTTTCCCATAGTAAAGAGACTAGAGTTGGTTAGGGAGCATCTCAAATGCTGAACTGATAATCACATCGCTGAAAATGAATATAAACTCCTTAGCCACTCTCCAGAACTGTGGAACCCCATGAGGTGGTTATTACTGGAAGTTGAGTTTGCTTCTACTTGATGGTACTATTTTGTTATCCAAGATCTGCTAGGGAATTCACTATCAATCATTAATCCTTTCACCCATTTCAGCCCCTTAAGACCCCTGCCTTCTGGCAACTATAAATCTGTTCTCTGTACCTAAGGGTCTGAGTTTTATTTTATTTTGTTTGTTTTGTTTTGTTTCATTTTAGATTCCACATATAAGTGAACTCATGCACTATTTGTCTCCATGTATTTTTTAAAATTTCCCCTTTGATTTTTTTTTCAATGATCCAGTGGTTGCTCAGTAGCATGTTGTTTAATTTCCATGTATTTATGGGCTTTTTTCCCCCCAGTTTTCTTCTTGTAATTAATTCCTAGTGTCATACCATTGTGGTTGGGAAAGATGCTTGTTATGATTTTAGTCTTCTTGAATTTATTGATGCTTGTTTTGTGCCCTAACATGTGACCTATCCTGGAGAATGTTCCATATGCACTTGAAAAGAATGTATATTCTGTGGCTTTTGGATAAAATATTCTGTGTATATTTATTAAGTCTCACTGTTCTAATGTTTTGGTTAAGGTCAATGTTTCACTATTGATTTTCTGTCTGAATAATCTATTTATTGATACAAGTAGGGTGTTAAACTCCCCTACTGTTATTGTATTGATATTAATTTCTCCATTAAAGCCTATTAGTATTTGCTTTACATACTTTGGAGCTCCTATGTTGGGTGCATTTATAAAGTTATATCTTTTTGTTGGATTGACCCCTTTATCATTATACAATATTCTTCTTTGTCTTTTATTAGTCTTTAAAGTCAATTTTGTCTGATATGGATATACATACACTGGCTTTCTTTTTGTTTCCATTTGAATGGAATATCTTTTTCCATCCCTTCATTTTCAGTCTGTATGTGTTCTTAGATTTGAAGTCTTATAGGCAACATGTAGGTGTGTCTTGTTTTGTGTTTGTTTGTTTGTTTGTTTTTATCTATTTAGCACTCTATGTCTTTGCTTGGAGAATATAGTCCATTTACATTTAAAGTAATTATATACTTATTGACATTTTGTACATTGTTTTCAGGCTCTTTTTTTTTTTAATGTTTATTCATTTCTGAATGACAGAGAGAGACAGAGAACAAGCAGGGGTGGGACAGAGAGAGAGGGGGGCACAGAATCTGAAGCAGGCTGTCAGCACAGAGCCCAATGTGGCGCTCAAACTCAGGAACCACAAGATCATGACCTGAGCCAAAGTCGACACTTAACCAACTGAGCCACCAGGCTCCCCTGGCTCTTTTTACATTTTTTTCTCTATTCCTTTCTTCTTCTCTTTCTCTTTTTTCTTGTGGTCTAGTGACTTTCTTTAGTGTTATATTTAGATATTCCTTCCTTTTTTTCCTTTGTGCATTTGCTATAAGGTTTTGCTTTGTGGTTACCATGAAGCTCACATATAACATTCTATAATAGTCTCTTTTAAATTGATAGCAACTTAATTTTGAACACACTCCAAAACTCTCATTTTTACATCTCCCCTCACATTTTATGTTTTTGATATTATGTTTCCTCTTTTTTTTAAACATATAACCCTTAATTAATTACTGTAGTTTTAGTTAATTTTACTTCTGGTATCTTTTAACCTTCATGCTAGCTTTATAAGTGATTTATCCACTTTCTTTTCTACATATTTACCTTATCTAGAAAGATTCTTACTTTTGTATATTTTCTTATTGTTAATCAGTGCCATGTCCTTTCAGCTTAAATAAGTCCCTTTAACATTTCTTGTAAGGCCAGGTGAGTAGTGGCAAACCCTTTCATTTTTGCTTATCTGGAACTCTTTTTCTGTCTTTCAATTCTGAAAGATAGGTAAAACATTCTTGATTGGAAGGTTTTGTTTTTGTTTTTTGTTTTTGTTTTTGTTTTTGTTTTCCATTTTCAGCACTTTAAATATTTGATGCTACTCCTTTTGACCTGCAAAATGTCTGCTGAAAACTCTGGTGATGGCCTTATGGTTTCCCCTATACATACAAGTTGCCTTTCTCTTGCTGCTTTTAAGGTTTTCTCTTTATCTTTGATTTTTGACATTTTAATTATAATGTGTCTTGTTTGGATCTCTTTGGATTCATTCTATTTGGAACTCTCTGGACTTCCTTGACCTGGTTGTTTCCTTCTCCCAATTTGGGCATTTCTGAGCCATTATTTTTTTCAAATAAATTTTCTGATTTCTTTTCTTTCTCTTCTCCCTCTGAGACCCCAGAATGTGAATGTTGTTCTACCTGATGTTGACTCATAGGTCTCTCAAGTTATCTTCATTAAAAAAAAAAAAAAAATTTTTTTTTTCTGCTCCATCTAGGTAATTACGATGTTTTGTCTTCCAGCTCACTGACATGTTCTTTTGTGTCATCCAGTCTGCTGTTGAACCTCACTAATGTATTTTTCAGGTCAATTATTGCATTCTACAGCTCTGTGTCTTCTGTTTGGTATTTTCTTATATTTTCAATATCTTTGCTGAAGTCCTTATTGTGTTTCTCCATTCTTCTCTCAAGTTTAGTGAGCATATTTGTGACCATTACTTGGAATTCTTTTAAAAAATTTTTTTAATGTTTATTTATTTTTGAGAAGGAGACAGGGCACGAGTTGGGGAGGGGCAGAGAGAGGGAGAGGCACAGAATCTGAAACAGGCTCCAGAAGAGCGGAAGAGCATAGGCGGCAGGGAACACCACAGGCTTCAGAACCACAGTGGGAAAATTCTTAGACTCTGCATGGCTGCAGGTTTCAGCAATACTGTGGGATAGTACTTTGTGCACTTGTGCTGGCCCCAGATTGAGGGGATGGAGAATGCCATGAGCACTCACGCTTACCAGCTCCAGCCAGTGTGGAGGAGAGTGTCATGACCCCCTGCACTTACTGGCTTTAGCAAGGGAGTGACAGAATGCCATGACAATTCACCCTTGCCTGCCCCAACCAGGAAGTGGGAAATCACCACAACTGCCTGCAATCAGAAGCATGAGCTCTGCTCTGCAGAGCCGCGAGACAGTGCTGTGATCACTTGCCCCTGTCCACCCCAGTGATGCAGTAAGAATGCGCCATGCCTGAGTGCCTCTTGCCAGCACTAGTGGGTAGGTGGAGAGTGCACAAAGGGTGACCTCCAGAGCCCTTGTCTCTGTAGAGAATCCCAACTTCCCCTGTCACTCCACCATATGCCCTCAGAACAGCAAATGAGTTTCTACATACTGTCCAGGAGGTTTTCAAATTGGTGTTTTTGCTTTGGCTCCTAGAGTGAGTGAGACTGCATGAAGTCATTTAAAAGAAGGATCTCAGTTTGCTAGAGCATTTTGGGTCTCTCTCACATATAGGCCCCACTGGTCTTCTAAGCCAGAATCTTTTTAAATTTTTTTGATGTTTTTATTTATTTTTGAAGGAGAGAGAGACAGAGCATGAGCGGGGAGGAGCAGAGAGAGAGAGGGAGACACGGAATCTGAAACAGGCTCCAGTCTCCCAGCTGTCAGCACAGAGCCCGATGTGGGGCTCAAACTCACAAACTGTGAGATCATGACCTGAGCCGAAGTCAGACACTTAACCATCTAAGCCACCCAGGTGCCCTGCTAAGCCAGAATGTGGGGGGAGCTTACCTCTCCAGTGCAGATCTCAAGGGGTGTCTAATGTGAGGAACAAACCCCTTGGTCCTGTGGAAGATGCATTGTACTGGTGAGATTCCTTCTTATTGTGTGTTATCACTTCAGAAGTGGGGGTTTTGGTGAGATTGTCTCAGCCTGTCCTACCCAGCTGGATGTGGTCCTTTTATTCTTTTTTGTTGAGTAGCAGTTAATTAAGTTTTCAGACTCTTTCAGAAGGAAATGATCCATATGTGTCTGTAGATTTTCCTTGTCTATGGAAGGAGGTGAGTTCAGGACCTTCCTACCCTGCCGTTTTGGCCCCATCCAGAATAACTTTCATTTTATTCTTGTTTATGTTTTTACTTCAGTTTGTCTTGTATTCAAAATACACAGGTTTATACTTGAAAATTTAGAAAATGCAAAGGAGTATAAAGGAACAGGAAAATCATAACCTTGTGTTCATTGATTTCCTTCTCAAATATTTACCTAACACTCTCCCAAGCACTGGCAATTCAGCAGTGGTTCAGGTGCCACAGCTGACCTCAAGACACCCACAGTCTAGCAGAGGAGACAAACACGTAAGCTGGCACTTCAGGGAAGAATAATATCGACACTACAGATGCACAGAAAGTATTGCAAGCTGGGCACAAAAAAGGTTTTCCACAGAAGGTAACACATAAATGGAACCTTAACAGTTATTTTCTTTATTCCTTCATTCCTTTGTTGGTTTACAGGAAGGAGGGAGTAGGTGTTTTGACTGAAAAACAGATGAGAGGGAATGTTTAGACAGGAGATTGGAGGCCAGGGTTTGGAGTGTAGAAAGAAACACTTGTAGAAGAGTTGGGTTTGAGTAGGCAGAGGAACAGACATCTCATTCTTCAAGACTGATAATTATTCTTGTTTGATGTAGTAGAATAAAAGAAAATTATGGAGACAAATATTAAGTCGTGTTTCCTTGAGAAGAGTAATGAAGGTCTGAAGCAGTCCTTGAAACAAATATAGGAGTTAATTGATCAAGAAAAGATGATCCTGCAAAATTGAGGGCCTGAGATTAAAAAAAAATTTTTTCTTTTAATGTTTATTTATTTTTGAAGAAGAAAGAGACAGAGTGTGAGCAGGGGAGGGGCAAAGAGAGAGGAAGACACAGAATTCAAAGCAGGTTCCAGGCTCTGAGCTGGCAGCACAGAGCCCAATATGGGGTTTGACCTCAGGAGCTATGAGATCATGACCTGAGCCGAAGTCCAACAATGCTTAACCAACTAAGCCACCCAGGCACCCTGAGGGCCTGAGATTTTTAAAAGATGACTTTGCAGTGATCCTGATCATCATTGTTTTTGTGTTTCTTAGAAGCACTGCCTAAAAAAAAAAAAAAAAGAAAAAGAAAAAGAAAAAAAGGTACATAATCGGCATGTAAATCCTAGCAGCAATTACTATTATCATGGTAGTATTAGCTCATTTTTGGATTTACAAAGTTAACACAAAAGTATGGAGAAGCAAGAGAGTCAAAATTTTGCTTTTCTCAATTATAAATTAGAATAGGATGGGAAAAGTTGACTGTGTACCTAATTTTTATCAGCTTTAAAATCATAGGAGTTATGATATGCTCTTGCAGGGAATTTCCCCCTTAATACAATATTTTTTCATCACACCATCTCCTCAGAATGTTACTAATCAACAGTGTATTTTATCCTCAATTGTGCATCTTCAAAATCTACCCAGCTAACAAATGTAAACTTATACCTTACCTTCTGCATGAAGCATGCCTTATGCCTTCACTTCTTGAAATCTCATTGAAGACAAAAATAACACCCTCTCATGTAAAAATTCAACATTTTATTATATATGTGAGTTTCAAAATAGAAGATAGTATCGAGTTAGCAGTGAACAGACCTACTTTCCTGAACTACCTACAAACACGTGTAGAATTGAATGCTAGTCCTTCCAGCTTCACATTGCCCTGTGTAAGCTTTGAACATGGCAAGAGCTAAATCAGTAAATAATTTTAAAACAGTTGTGAACTGACCAAATTGAATAATCAGTTGTTTTCATTCCTAAAAATTCTGGGGCTAATGTCAGGAGGTTGAACAGAAATGTGGGGGTTAAGGGAGGAGTTCAAAGTGTAGAGAAAGGTATACTCTACACTTTGAACTAGGAAGCACATACTTCAGAAACATTTATTAGTTCACTTCATTTAAAAATGCAGAATATCAGGATAACTCGCCCTCAGAGAATAAGTTAAAATCTATCATAAACCTATTATAAGCTTTCTCTTGGCAGTGAATCTGCTTATCTAACATCAAATTCAACTGTACTTTTTTTTTTCCTCTTCGTTCACATCTCTAGGAATGATCACTAATTTCAAACAAAACCCGATCGGTCAGTTCTGATCCATCCGTTTTCTTTTTCTTTCTTTTTTTTTTTTTTTAAGTTTATTTATTTTTGAGACAGAGAGAGACAGAGCATGAATGGGGGAGGGTCAGAGAGAGGGAGACACAGAATCTGAAACAGGCTCCGGGCTCTGAGCTCTCAGCACAGAGCCCGACACGGGGATCGAACTCATGGACGGCGAGATCATGACCTGAGCCAAAGTCGGCCGCTTAACCGACTGAGCCACCCAGGCGCCCCTAATCCATCCGTTTTCAACTGATTGACTCTTTGATAGCTTCACTGTGACGAGGACTGTACTTTGCACCAACATCGAACATTAGATTCAACAAATGTACTTTAATTTCCCAAAGTAGAAGGGGCTTTAAAGAAATTTCAAATAGCTTTATCAGAAAAATTAATATAAAAGTGAATTTCAAGCGTAGTTTGTTTAAAAAAAAGTCCAAAACCCTGAATCTAAACACCAAGTCTCATATATAACGTTAGAAAAGATTTTTTTTTTCCACTTTATGTTTTCAACATTATCTCCAGGGTGTAATTTTACCCTCAATGCCGTAGAATCTCTTACTTTGTGTTTCTGCCTGGTTTCTACAACCGGAGCCAATATCTCCAACTTGTCAGTCACATACACTAGATTGGAATAAGCAAACTGGGGAAAACAACAGGAATATTTCAAATAATCACCATGGCATATTGGGAGAATTGCTTGGGTAAATTGGCACAGCATTCACCAGTTCTGTTTATATTATTTGCCTGCTGATTTTGTTACTGTATTTCTTATTGTTTAATATACAGCAACAAGCTCAGGCACCTGCAGAGATGTTCAAAATCAAGCAGGCCTCCAACTACAGAAAAGCAATCTGTTTGCATTTTCTTAATTCAAATAAAAATTTATTTTCTCCTGTTTTTCAAAGTGTATGGCACAGCATGCTTAATTTCTGCAAAATTTCATCCAAATGGAGTTGTGGTAGCAATATTGGTTTTTCAAGTCAAGATTGCTCTGAGAAGAAGAAGAAAGAAGCGGCATTGTTTTCATTGGTACGGGCTCTGAAAATACAAGCATCTCCCAGGCCACCCAGGTGGGTCTGGCTTTAGTCTCTAGAGGAGCAGCAGCATAACCTAGTGGAAAGATCCTGGACAAGGGCACAGAGATTAAAGTTCTCCAGTCTAATCTTGAGACCACTAATCATTCATTTAGGCTGTGTCTCTAGTAGAAGGTGAAACAACTAACTGGTGGGAACAAGTCACTGATAGAAAATGGAAGAAATTGGTTTTTGCCATTAGGAATTTATACATCTGATAGAGACGTTTAAAGAAAACATCACCTAGTCAACATAATCAAGTGAAATTATGCAGGTGATCATATTCCAAATATTTGCTTCTAATCTTGGAAAAATAGTGGCTGTTGTTCATGTCTACCTATGAAATTTAAAACTGTGCATAAAAGGTGCATAGAGACAAATAATTTTTATATGTCACAGTAGCTCTGTCACACATGTGACTTTTAATATTTTATTTTTTAAACTTACTTATTTTCAAACACAATACGTGTGCATGTATAATAAATTATACATAATCATAGGTCTACTTTAAGCCACGTAGTGCATTTTCTTGAATTTAAACCTCCTAATTTTATTTATTATATTTCTAGTTAAGATTACATTTTAAATTTGTTCCTTGCAAGCATTAGAATTCTTAGTAAGTGATTTAGTTTTATGTAATCTAGACATTTCTTTATGTAAATCACTGCAAAATATTAACCTGCATTAGGTAATCTAAAATATTTAGGGCAAGTAAGGGAAAAATACATTTTCTAAAATCTTTTTTTTTCACCAGGAAATATATTTTAAAGTTTATCCTCACTTCTATACATTCAAATTACTTACAAATGTATGACTAAAACATAAGGATATTTGAGATTGATAATAAAATTGAATTGCAGTTCTAAATCTCAAATCCTATCCATATATGTTGAGAAAAAAAAAGATAGCAACATTAGCAATCATAAATATTCTACATTTACCCTATGAATCCAATTGAGATGTACTGGATATCTCATCTCTGGATGAAGAATTTAGGAGCACAACATGCTACAGTATCCACTAACAAATACAGCATGAATAGAAAAGGTACTTTTAAAATAACAACAATCACCCTGGCCATTTCTATCCTTTCCGGCTGGATCTGTAGTCAGTGGTTCATAATTTCACTGGGATTAATTTGCCAGCATTCTGAAGACACTTATCTTATTTTCTGGAATTCAGAAAGGGATCAGCCTCCACACAATCTATTTCACTTATCTTTCAGAACAGCAGCACATGATGAAAGGAGATTCATGTTGAATGAATATATTTGTCATTGTCCGTGGTGCCTAGATTATATGAATATGACCTAGATGATGTTTTTTTTTTTTCCTGAATGCAATGGTACATACTTATGCATAAATAAATCCTATGCAGTTTAAGAACTATCCTTCTGATTCCCATTGTTAGTCATAATTGATGTCCTCATCTTGACCATAAGTTATTTTTTTCCTAGAAGAAGATTTTCTTGATTATGAAAGAAAAAGTAGGACTTCTATAAGCATTTTTATAATGCTTAATGGTTCTTAAGTTACCTATTTGGATGCACTTGTGTTTGAACCCAGATTATAAATGCAAACTGCCTTCCTAACTCAGAATCTGTTTAGAGTTCAAAATTACTGTTATATAAACATACACACCCACTCACACACATAAATACGGATATATAATTTCAATGGTAGAGAACTGTAGGTAAAATGGATATTTCTAAGTATTTCTGTCTTTTTTTTTTTTTTTACATAAATGAACCTGGTTTCATTGAGTTTTCTTCATTTTCTAGATGAAAAGGAAGAGAGAAAATAAGAGACAGCAGACTCAATAAAACATAAATCAAAGTGCTAAACTTGGGAAATCTTGATAGATGCAACTTCTCTAGTAGTGACAATATAGGGGACACATTTCACTTTTAAACTTTTTTCCATTAGTTTTTTGACAGGAGCACACTAGTTCAGCTTTAATGAGATTCTAGTGTAAAAACTTCAGGGCTAAATAAAAGAAACAAATCAAAAGGACCGAATGATTGCCATTTAATGTGAAAGAATGGAAGTGCAAACAATCATTGTATGACAGCTAGCTGTGCTGGTCTCTGCAGAATGACAGGTAGAACAATTCAAAGTTACTGATCTAAAGACGGAATAACAGCTTATATGTTTGAAGTGCTCCGAAGATGAAGAAATAAAACAGACTCTGAGATAAGACATGGTTAAACCTTTTAAATTCCATGCCCTATTGTCAGTATCATTTGAATGGTTTTGTACACTTTTTTTTTTTCTCTGAAATCATGTGATTGAGAGAAATAATTTTAGAGCTTGTTTTATGGTTTTATACTTTAGGCTTCAGAGATTTTTATAAGCTAAATAAGAATACCGCATATAGTATGCTTGCATAATCAAAACTGCATTTTAGTGGTTTGCTAGTCTCCATATGTGTTGTAAGAGCTCACATTTGGGCTTGTATTAGTAAGGTAACTTACGCATCAGAGTTCCGCTTTGATTTGAACAAAGACTGATTATTTTTATATTTCAACATAATTTTGATTTTATGTTTTTCTTTTCCTTTTTTTTATTTTTGAAAATAAAGAAAATCACCAATTCTTTCTTTCAGTAAGGCTTTTTATCAGTGAAATAACCCATTCTAGTTACTGCTGGAAACAATAATCTGTAATTGCTGCTTTCAGTCCTAATTTGGCCTGTCCTTACTTTTTCATCTCAATCTAATCTAAACCTATTTGAGCAAATAAAATGATATTTACCTCATCCTATGTTACAAGCTTTCAAGATTACAGGCTTCAGGAAAAATCAATACAAAATACCATTTTAGCAGCAGGTTTGTGCTCACTAAGAATGCTAACTTTTCTTCCCAGTATTTCTGACTCTCAGCTATCCTGGAATGAAAGCAGAACTCATACCATTAAAAAAGAAAAAAGAAGAAGGAAAAAAAAGACAAAAAACCAAAACAAAACACAAAAACCCACTTCGGTGATGTGCTTGGTGCTGGGTTAGTAACCACTTTCAGTTTACAAGCCAACCTGAAGTGTGTGGTCAAGCTCCCAACCTTTAACTCTTGTTTCTGCATGATACATCTTACAGAGTTCACAAAAAGGAGGTTCTTGACCTCGCAGATGATTTTTTCAGACTCAAATACCATCTTCATTTATTATTTATTTGCTTCAAGCAGTTGGGACTTGAGGTATCATCATACCTGACTGGTTGATTTAAGGAAGTGGCCACCTCGCTGTGGGGGAATCTCATGAGAATAAAATCCTATTACTTTCCAAAAAGATTACTTCATTTACTTCCCAGAATAAGCTTTTGATGAAAACATTAGAATGTTGAGTTTGTAAACAACCAAGAATTCTCAGAAGTATTGCCCTTTTTTTTTGATGTCTCAAATGGAAGCTTATTTTTCTTTTTTTTCTTTTTCTTTTTTTTTTTTTTTCTTTTGGTTTGTGTCCTTTTCCAACTGAGGACTTTGTAAACACAAATAGGTTAGTTCTTGTAAGCAATCTTTGCTGGGATACTGCACTGTGGCATGTCTATATTCTCTAGCGGTCTAAAAGGTAGAACCCATTCTACCTTTTCAGACTTCTGGAAGTGTGCTCTTTCTCATCTCATTCTCATCTCTTAGCTTCCTTTGGTTTTTGAGTAGACTCTGTTTGGAAGGTTCTGTGAAGGTACACTAGTTTTTCTCTATAAGGTGTTAAGATGCGTGATGAGAACACTTTTTTTAAAGCAAGCCATAGACAACATTGCTGGGAAATGACATCATCCTTTTTTCCCACCTTTTACCCCACTAAGAAAAGTGGAGAAAAATGTCTGGTAAAAATTATCCCCCTAGGTGCTACAACAGAATGGTAAACACTAGGATTCTCAATAAATGTGGGACTAAGGAACATGTGCTACCTCTTCCGTGATTAACTGGTATTGCTTTTAAGAATGTCATGGTGTACACAATTTAAATAAACTTAAGGAAAGCTAGTAGTAGGAACACAATTCATTTCCATAATATGAATTCTACTGTAATAAATATAAATAAAATTACATAACTGCTCCTGATTCAACAATATTTGAAATTAGAAAACACTTTTTTCAGGGTGTCAGGGTGGCTTATTCTGTTAAGTCCAACTTAGGCTCAGGTCATGATCTCATGGTTCATGGGTTCCAGTCCCACATCAGGCTCTGTGCTGACAGCTCAGAGCCTGGAGCCTGCTTCAGATTCTGTGTCTCCCTCTTTCTCTGTCCCTCCCCCTCTCACACTCTCTTTCAAAAATATATAAACATTTAAACAATTTTATTTTAAAAAAAGCACCTTTTCCAAGACAGTGTTTTTTGAAAGTTGTTACTATTATTATAAACATAATTTTAAAGCTTTCAAATGGCATACCTATATAATGTCATTCAAGAATATAACTTTCTTATTCAATTGATACTTATTAGGTTTTCAAATAATAGATTAAACACCATTTTTTGGTAATATACTCTTTTATATTAAGGAAAACATGTGTTCAGTAATAACCTCAAGCTAAAGAACTTCCAACTTTAATCTGTTGCATAGTTAATTTCAAGAATATTCAGCACAACAAAGTAATGATACAGTAAAGCAAAATAATTTTTGTTACCTTTTGGTTCTTGTCATAATACATTTTACATCTACATCTATTATTGGATAAATACAGTAAAGCATTTTAAAAGTTCTCCAATATTCCTTTCAATACCATTACTGAATAATAATATCTCAATTTAATAATATATCAGTAATAATATTTAATAATATCTCAATAATAATATCTTAATTTTTGTGTGAAATTCTCTACAAAATGTTAGATAAATATGCAATATATCCATTTTGAAAATTCTAAAAGTAAAACACGGACATTGAAAAAATAACATAAGACAAAGCAAATGAGGGCTTTCAATTTATTGTCTGCAATTATATCTATCATCATAACAACCTTAAAGCAATACCAAGCAGAATAGAAAATAATTATTTTATAAATAAAATATATTTATATTTTCTATTATATTCATTTTCTGGATAAACACATGTAATCTCTTACCTAAATATACTAAAACAGTCTTAAATTAATATAAATCTAAACACAGAATAGTAATTTCTGTGATCCTTTGAAACTGACCTTTTATGACAAACTTCATCTATGCACCATTCTAAACAAACAGTTAGGGGGTATCTGGATGCCTCAGTCAGTTTAAGTGTCCCACTTTTGATTTTGGCTTGGGTCATGATCTCACGGTTCTTGGGAGTGAGTGCTTCTTTGGGCTCTATCCTGATAGCATGGAGCCTGGCTGGGATTCTCTCTCCCTCTCTCTCTCTCTCAACCTAAATGTGTGTGTGTGTGACTAATAGTATGCCTATTTTAGGTATGGTTTAAGATTACTGATCTGGATTATGGCTGAGGCTATTTGCTATGAAGTAGAAAGAAACTGGTCATGCATGCAATGATCAAATTCATTAAATAAATATGATTAAATCAAAGCACTTTTGAGGTAATAATCACTGAAGATAACATATAATTTAAGAATACAATTCAAATATTTAAGGAAAAGGAGTAAGGGATAGGTAGGGAGCAGAAACAGAGAGTACAGGAATCACAATTCGATGAAGTCTGGGAGTAGGGGAAGGGCTGATTACAAGGGTCATGAGGGAAATATTGATTGATAAAAATGTTCTATAGGTTTATTGTGGCAGTGGTTACATGGATGTGTGCTTTTATGACCTCAACAAGTACATTTTAAATGGGTTAATATTATTGTATGTAAATATACCTCAATAAAGTTGATTTCAAAAAACTTTATAGAGATCTCAGTCCAAATGTGTAATGTGTATGCCAAACAATGCTTTCTCAGACATAGTAGATTCTAGGGGGGGATCCCCAAGTGGTTCTGTTGAGAAGAATAATCTCATTTTGCAGCTGAAATAAAGGGGAAAAGGAAAAATGGGTGACCACTGTCATAAAGTCAGAAGCTAACCAAGACTGAGATGAGTCTCAGTCTTCAGATCAATGTTTTTCCTATAATAACAACACATTGGACTCACTGGTCCCTAAGTCTGTAATTGGAGTCATTTTGAGGCTTATAATAATAAAATTGTTCAAAACTATTATAAAGAACAAGAAATCAGTCTGGAATTATCCTCAAAGTTAACTATTTTTAAAATGTATTTTATAGGGATTTTTTAAATCTTCATTTTTATGCAGTTATAGAGTAAAAAGTTACAAATATCAAACATTTTCATGTATTGTAAACATTATGCTGGCTTTGTCAGAAGGGGAGACACTTTCAAAAGCAAATGGATTTAGAGAAGATTGTGAAGTGGAGAAAAGATTAGGTGATATAAGGATATAAGGCAAAATGCTTATGTTAGTATTGTGAATCAATTTGAGAGAAACACAAAATAGTAAATGTATAAATGGAGCATCATTATATTTTGCATCTGTACAAACGTGATTTAAAAATAAGGATTTTGAGAAATCCAAGAAAATCTGAATCATGATAATGGAATCAATTAAATTGTGGATTTTTTTACATTCATTTAACTTATATTTAATGTTATTAAATTATGAACAAAATAAGTGAAATGCGTCAACAGAGTAAAAGACTTGTTCATTCAAAAGTTGGTCCCTATTGTTAAGTTCTCTACATCCTGAGGGTCAGGTGCCTTTAGTTCACCTTGACCTCCACTAGATGGCACTCTGGCACCCATGAGCGCATGAAGGAGCCACCTGCTTTTCTTGGTTTAAGGAATTAGGAAATAGCAACCACTCCCCTAAACAAATTACACATTCTTTTGGCATAACATATCTATGGAAATACCTAATGACTTCAGGTCTCCTTGAATCCTCTCTTCAAAGTTCTTTATAATTTTCTCTCATGGTACTTACTGAACAGACTCTCATCCTGGTACTTAGCTTTAATTAGGGGTAAATTCTGGCTACATTCTTAAATATGAAGTAGTTACTGTATTAAAGTTCCTCAAGCAGACCATGGCTTCTGCAAAACCTGTTCCACTATAGTTAGTTCTTAGTAACATTAACTGCAAAAAAATAAATAAATAAATAAAAAATACTATCCATAGCAAATTTCTAGGGACAATCCTAAGTATATGCATGTCCAAATCAAAGAGGTAGTTATTTTCTAGCCCATTTCTTAAAATACTTTTTGAAATTCTCTCAGCGGAATATTACCATACTCTATTTTTTCTTTTATTAATATGAGCATCAATCTCTCTGGATTTCATGATTCCAAACTAAGTTGGAAAAAAAAAGTAGTTTGCCCTAATAGCCTATTGTATTAAGATAACTGCATTTTTTTAGTTACTTAAATATAAATTCAAAAAATTACCATTTATAATCACTAACAGTCTAGTGGTAAAGGAATCTTGTCTCTTTGGCCCCTCTCCAAATCTCTTACAAGTTCTATTACATAAGTCAAAATAGGGGATTCCTGTTACCTCCTGAAACCCATGACATCTCTAATTAACCTCCCAGGGTACGTGGGTCGTGGATCAGCCTGGTGTGTGAAACTTGGCACTTCGTAAATTACATCCGGGACTCACCTTTTAAATATGGAAAGAATAATTTGTTTAACACAGTATAAAGTAGATGGAATCTACCAAAGCTAAGATACAAGATATTTGAAAAACAATCTACTTGGTAATAAGAACTTATACCCTGTTTCTCAAAAACAAAACTCAGGCAATGGCAAAAAATGCCATTTCCTTCACAGTGTCTCTCATCAGTGGGTTAGCAGAACAATCATTTTCACAGGAAAATTGTTTAGACTACGTGCTAAAGAGGACTAAATGTTTAGTTCGAATACACTGTTTTAATTTTATACATAACAGTCCAAAGAGTATTCCAAGTAAATATTTCCACTGAGAAAAAAAAAATGAATTGGCAACTTTGTTACTTAGTAAATTATTCAAATCAAATTTCCGTTTTGGTATATAGGAATTACCTCAACAATATTTCCTACAAGATTGATTGGATCATAATTGAAAAGAAATGAGCGACTTGACTTTGTTCTGGATTCTGGGGCAGGATTTTTCTTTGAGATTGGCACATTTATATCTCTCTATACATTGACTATAAATGTACTGCATTAGAAAAAACTGCTTATCTTTAAGGTGACTTTAAACGTGGCTTCGTCTCTACCTTATTTTAGTAATACTCTCTTCTTTCATTTTCGTTTGGGTGAAGTATACCATAAATTCAGAATTCTGCTTCCATTTTGTTTGGGGCTGTGTGGTTTGTTTTAGTTTTTGTTTTTTACTGTTCAATAAAGAAGATCCTGAAACTAACTCTCTATAGCTAACGCACATCTAAAAGGATGGCAAATGAATCACTAAGACCTTACTGGGAAACTTCATAGGAATGGTAGACATAAAAGAACTAAAGGTAACAGATGTTTCAACAAGGCAATAGAAAGCCCAGATGTTTGGCATATTCATGTAGTGGTGATTGGACAAGTGAGAGTCATATTTTCCTTTTTTCCAAGAACCATTATGCTTCCTCTATTTAAGAAATCTTTTTAAATAAGCAGTGCTGGTAAGAGAAAAAAGGAAGAGAAAAAGGAGAAACAATACAACAACCACCTAATTTACTTGCCCTCATGGTTTTTGACAACAATGTAGGGAATTCCAGAGAGAAAACGGATATTCATACATAGCGAATAAGTATTTTTTTTAAAAAATAAGCATTACCGAAAATGAGATAACATGAAAGGAAACAAATATTTTACTATTTCCACAGTTATTATTTTAGACATACATTGGGACTAGGCTAGTACAGTTAATCATCCTGTGAAACTGACTCATTTCTGTACCGAGATTGGAGAAAATGAGTTTGGGAATCATTTAAAAATATTGTATATTTCTCAGTAGTGAAATACTAAAAGCTTGAGTCAGTGAATATATGAATGTACATAAATAAGCTCTTTTAGAAAGCACAACTTCTGACTCTTTTATCATATGTTCAACTGATACAAAAGAGAGAGTTTTATAAACAACGCTAAAATATTCAGAATATTTCACTTAAAGTTCTTGAGAAAAATTTTATTTATATAATTTTCATACTATCCATGGTAGAACTAGAAAAAAACCCCAGGACTTTAGATATCTCATCCTACTCTTCGTCTAGAAAGTGATTTTTTAGCAAAATAATTTTCAGGAGATTGTTGAATACATGTGACCCTTGATTTTTAAATAACTCTGCTTCATGAGAATAAAAGCAGAAAAAAGAAAGAAAGAAAGAAAGAAAGAAAGAAAGAAAGAAAGAAAGAGAAAGAGAAGTAGAAAGAAAGAAAGAAAGGGAGAAAGAAAGAAAGAAAGAAAGAGAAAGAGAAGTAGAAAGAAAGAAAGAAAGAAAGAAAGAAAGAAAGAAAGAGAGGGAAAGAAAGAGAGGAAGGAAGGGAAGAAAGAAAAAAAGAAAGAAAGAGCCATACAATACAGTATTGTGTGGATTAAAAAATACGTGTATTTAAATAGAGTCAATATCAGGTCCTGAAATAAAATTTTATTTTCTTTATGGGAAGAAAATACAGTTTTTCCTTTAATAGACTACGTATCCCAGGATGATTTCAATGTATTTTCACTTAGAAAAGCTAGCTGCTATTACATATGAATTTTCAAAGCTTGGCAAGGCTTTGGAAGGAATGATGAAAATTACTATTGCACGACCTTCAAGTTTTCTTTGTTTCATAAAGGGCTAAGATAGCATTTTTGTCATTTTTCTTTCAGCTCTGGTCTTTCATCATAAATATCAAAGCATGCAATTATGCCTTCTATCCTACTACAGTCTGCCTGTTTTCCTAGCCACGGTGATGGTGTTTTCTCTCTCTTTTGCAAGGCTTTATTTTGTTTCTTGAAACTCTGAAAACAATCTCATAATTTGTTGAATAAAGTGAATTGTGAGAACAATGACTATTAGACTGACAAAATATTATTAAAACAATAATGATATTTTTATCAAAGCCAACATCAGACGCTGAGACATTTCTCTACTAGGCCGAGGGTCACTTGTACCATATTCAGAGTAGAATGATTTGACCTACAGGTGGGATTTTATTATGAATGCTTATTATGAGAAGCAGGCTTGTCTAACCCCATGCAGCCTGGAATTTCCCTATCTTTCCTTTACTTCTCATATTAAACCTGCCTGCTAAATGTGTCTTATTATTCTATCTGAATACACATTCCACATATTTTATCATAGATCTATGGTTCCCCAATGTTTATTTTTCATACTTCTCTCACACTCGAACTATCCTAAATAGGTCAGTGTGGTAAATTAGCTATAATTTTCTATTAAATTCCGAAGTCATAAGTTAAAATAGCATACAAGGTACATTAAGGCAACAGATACAATAGTTTTGTACATAGTATGTCCTCATTCTGAGCAGTGGGTAAGATCTTGAAAAATCATAAGTTGTAGGAATTTATATCCTGGAATCTATCCCCACATTTGTTTCCATTAATATTTCAGAAATTACATGAATGAAAAGATAAGTTGTCCCTCAGTATAATAGAAATTATGCTTAAGCACCTGATTATTCACCTAAAGAAATAATAGTATATCTGGGCTCCAGAACCAGACAGACATGAAGTGAAATTCCTCTTTCTTTTCTTACAGATGAACATCATTTACTAAGTTATTTAACCCATAAAATGGACTCAATAATAGTAGCAACCTCCTAAAGACATTGGAAGGATTAAATGACAAACTGCATGCAAAGAATTTGGCCCAGTGTGAGGCAATAATGAAATAAATTCATTATGGCTCTTAGCTATTATTGTTTTGCTGACTTTGCCAGTTTTTCAATTTATGCATGTGAGAAAATTTTGATGTGTAACTGTGTACCACAGGTACATTTTATGAAGAAGGATGACCGCTCCTGGTTCAGCAAGTAAGCTGGCTTGATTTCCAAGTTGAACTGAGACGACAGAGCAGGCTGCTTCTTTGATCTAAGGTAGGGGGATCCTGCAAGCAAGGATGAGGAAGACTGAAGTGCAGAGAGATCAAGCCACGCACACCATAAAAATGAAATAACTAGAGATCGGAAAAAGGCAATGAAAAAGCATGCTGGGCTTGGCTGAAGTCAGACAACATTCAAATATATGCAGGGGTTTGAGAATAGCTAGAAGGCAAACCTCGGAGTGAGATTTCCATACAGTGACTATGAGCAAACTGTTACTGCCGAGTTAGAGCATTTAAAATGATATTTTAGGAGCGCCTGGGTGGCTCAGTTGGTTAAACGTCTGACTTCAGCTCAGGTCATGATCTCATGGTTCGTGGGTTCGAGCCCCACATCTGGAGCCTGCTTCGGATTCTGTGTCTCCCTCTCCCTCTGCCCCTCCCCCACTCACACTCTGTCTCTATCTCTCTCACAAAAATAACATTAAAAATTAAAGAATAAAATAAAATGATATTTTATATGACATTAGATGGTCAAAGATTTTTTGCGAGAAGAAAAGTAGATTTGGGATCTGGTCCTGTATTCAAGTTCACTCTTCCTTTTACCAGTGGAACCTGCCTCAACAAGTCAATAACTTCTCTGATCTTATTTCTTTGAAAGCTCGTGATCCCTAGGGCTGGGTTGAGACAGTGAGGCATTCACTGTCAAGAGGAAGAGAGGAGGGTCACTGGGCTGGCTCAGTGCGTTGAGCATCCAACTCTTCATTTAGGTTTAGATCATGATCCCAGGGTTGTGGATCAAGCCCAGGGTCAGGTGCGTGCCATGGAGCCTGTTTAAGATTCTCTCTCTCTCTCTCTCTCTCTCTCTCTTTCTCTCTCTCTCTCTCTCTCTCTCTCCCCTGCTTGTGCTCTCTCTCTCTCTCTCAATAACAACAACAAAATAATGATAAGGAAGAGAGGAGAGTGAACCACAGTCAAGAAAAGATGGTACAATGACACATATACAGAGGGACCCATTGCAGCATTTTGTAAGAATGAAGAACCTAAGACACTCAACATATGCATCACTGAAAGAATATTAAAATAGAGAATCTGATATCCATATTATTAAATATTATGCAGTCACTGAATGCAGCTAGTCATATCTGCAGTTCCCAAGATGAAATGTTTACGTTGGAAGAAAAAAAAAGATATAGATGTGCACATATACAAAGACCCCATTTATATATATATATATATATATATATATATATATATATATGTGTGTGTGTGTGTGTGTGTGTGTGTGTGTGTGTGTGTCCTGGAAGGATACATAGCAAAATATTCTTACTATCTAAGCTTGGGGATTGCAAAAGAAAGAGAAGTGGAAAGCAGGAGAAATTTCTACTTTTTAAAAAAAATATATACATTTATAATCAAATTTGTTAACAAAAAGAAAACTAAAGTACTGTATAACTGCTAGTAAGTTACTTACATGTACATTGATATTATCTATATCTATAACCATATCTGCATAGCAAGATTTGAAAAAACTGGCATTTCAAATGTCAGAACTAGAAAAGCTTCTATGACTAACTAAAACAGATAATTAAATACCATTAATTACCAATTATACGGACAAAGAATAGTGTGAAGAACATAAACCTACTTAGAGGTCAACCTGCCAATATGTATCAAATTTTAAAAAGGGCATATCATTTTATTCACCAATTTCACTTACAGAACTTTATCCCGTGGAAATAAATCATACAATGTACTGTACGTATAATGATTCCCTGCAGCATTTTTCTAATATAGAGAAAATCTACATTTTCTTCAGTAGGGGCTAGTGTATAAATTATGTGTATTCCATATAACTGAATACTTTGTAGTAATTAAAAACAGTATGATAATTCTCTATGCATTAATAAAGAAACATGCCCATGATAAATATGTGTGAAAAAGTCTGGTTGCAAAATAAGATTAAAAAATTTTTTTTTCTAATGTTTTTATGTATTTTTGAAGAAGAGAGACAGAGCATGAGCGGGGAGGAGCAGAGAGAGAGGGAGACACAAAATTCGAAGCAGGCTCCCGGTTCTGAGCTGTCAGCAGAGAGCCCGACTGGGGGCTCGAACACGCGGACTATGACATCATGACCTGAGCTGAAGTCGGATGCTAATTTGACTGAGCCACCCAGGTGCCCCACAAAATGAGATTTAAGGCATGACGTTTGTCATTATATTTGTGTTCTGGATGCAAAATTTACATGAAGGACCAACCTGTTATTAGTGATTATCTTTGGCATGTGAGATTTACTGGTAGAGGGGTTAAGTGGGGAGAATGTGAGAGTGGAGGAGGGGTGGTTAACTTTCTACTGTTTGCAGTTATTTTTTAAATGAGAAGTGTATTATTTTATAATTTAATACTATGAAAAGTCCATGTTGGAGAAAAAGAAAAGGAAGTAATATGTTTCCTTTCCGGAAACATATAGAATAGTAGAGAGCGTCATCATCTGGGATGAATGTTGCACAACTAGAAAGTAGATGGCAGTGAGACAGGTGGGATGAGAGAAAACAGAGACTGAGAACCCAGGGAAAATGAAAGCTGGTAACACCAGTGTTTAGTGATGAGAGGATTAAGCACACAAACATAGGAGTCTAAAGGTAATTCCAAGACCAGGGGAAAGGTCTGGAAAGGAAAGCCCAGTCATGAAAGGAAAAGGTGGGTGTGTCATAACTCTATCAAACAAAAGCAAAATCTAGGTTTCAGATAAGCAGAGTTTTTCTCCATTTGAGGTAAGGGGGATTATGGGGGAGGACCGGAAATGTCCAATAAACAGCAGCTGATATGGAACATGGAGGGCATGTAGTTGTCAGCAACAAAGAGACAGACAATGTGCACTGCAGCCAGAATGAGGAGATATTTATTATTTGGGGACAGGAGATCTAGAGTCCAAGGAAACAAGTTCATCAGACAGAAACTATCAAGAACTAATGTACTTCAAAGACAATTAAGTCTCCAAGAAGAAAGTGGGGCTAACCATCTGATTCGGCACTAAATTTGTTTTTAAGTTTATGTTTCAATACCTTTAACTAAATGAGTATGCACAGTGGACTTCCACTTCTGGGAAAGTGGCAGATAAGCAATATTAAAAATCTTCACATTAGGGAAATTATGACTGAAACACAGAAAAGAAACAGTGCTAAATGTATTTCAGAAGGCCCTAAAAATGAAGGCACAGTCAGTCCCTCAGTCCAAAAAAATACGTAAAAGAAAACAGCAAATTATGTATGCATGTTAAAGCAACCTTCATGCTTGGGTGTTTGCCATACTCAGGAATGTAAATGTTTTCATATTTCTGTATGAATAGGATGGAAGGCTTAGGGCTCACCCATGGTGGAGAGCTACAATGAAAACATTGTTCAAAATTAGGGATCCTCAGAGGACCATACTTTGGTTAGAATGAGCTAAGAAAAACAAAATTCCATTTGCTGGCCAAGGAAGATAATGGGACAACACAGTTCTCTTGGCATGGAAAGGAGAAGGAAGAGGAGGAGAAAGATGAGGGGAAGGAGAAGGGGAAGAAGGAGGGAAGAAGAAAAGGAAAAAGAAGAAGAATCTACCCTTACCTGCCTCCCATTCTTCCTACAGATCTCCTGGAGAATTTATAATCCCACGTCTTTCTTCACGAAAGTTTGGCACTTAAATAGCATTACCTGCATTGACAGGGAAACCTCAACCTAAAAAAATAACTTAAAGGACATTGTTAGCTTCCCTTAACCTCTCTGAAGGAACGTCTCTTCATTTCAGGCCCCAAAGAATTTCTACAGTCAGATTAGCCAAATATGAGCTCAGAAACATAATTTCAAAACACAAGAAAATAAAGCCACCATGATCAAGGGTCAGCAAAACAAAAAAGAGCAAAATTAAACTCCTAAAGACTACAGATCCTGGAATCTCCACCTACAGAATTTAAGATAACTATGTTTAAATTGTTTACCCAAAAATGAGAATAAAATAAAAAACACAAATTAGTTATTATAAGATTAGAGAAACAAGTAGATTGGGGGAAAAAAATGGAACTTCCAGTAATTAAAATGTGCAATTGAGGGGCACCTGGGGGGCTCAGTCGGTTGAGCAACTGACTCTTGATCTCAGCTCAGGTCATGATCTCACGATTGGTGGGATCGAACCCTGAATTGGGTTCTGTGTTGACAGTGTAACAATACAGAGCCTGCTTGGGATTCTCTCTCTCTTTCTCTCTCTCTCTGTCTCACTCACTCTCTTTCCACTCCTTCCCTGCTTGCACACACTCTCTCTTTCTCTCTCTAAAAATAAATAAATAAACATTTCAAAATGTGCAATTGAAATTATACGCAATGGCCATAAGCAGTCTATGAGACATACCTGGAGAAAGAATTGTGAACTGGAAAACAGGGGTAAAACGTGGGACAAACAGACAAAAGATGAAAAATACGAAAGATTATGAGCCACAGAACACAGGGAAATTGCAAACAACTAATTGGAATCACAGAAATGAGAATAGAGAGAATGTGACAGGCAATGTTCAAATAACAGGTTTCCAGCTTTAATGAAAGACAAGTTCTCAGGTTCATGAAGCGAAGGAAAATCCCGATTAAAATAAATAAAAAGAAATCCGCATCTAGACAAATCTCAGTAAAATTGCAAAGCAACAAAGACCAAAAAAAAAAGCAAAGCATTAAAGTAATTTCATCTCTTTGTTTCAAAAGATAGTGAAAGAAAATAATATATAAAACTTTAAAAAATAATAGATACCCAATGCGTTTATGTACTTCTCTTTGCCATCTCTGAAAAACCTGTTCTCAGGAAGGATGTGACAAACTCATCCACTTTCAAAAAAGAGAGAGAGAAATTATAGCTTTAAATAGTTTGGAATTTATCCTTCAAGATGTTTTTATGCCAAGAGAGTGAGATGCAAAAGGAAATACTTAAATGTTACATACAGATAAAAGCTAAGTATTATGTTAACAATAATTTTAATTTAAAAATATATTTAATTTTTTTTCCTAATGGCTGGATTTACTTTTTCTTCATAACTGATTTAAGATTAATGCATCTTCTTGTCAGTGGAAAACATATTCGAATCTATAATTTATAAATATCATTAATTAAATTGTTTCTATAAAACCCTGGCATGTACCTCACAGTCCAGTTTTATATCCCTGTTTCCAGTACATTATTTCTCAAGTCCAAAAACAAGGGGAAACCCATAACTAGATGCAGAGATCCTCCTATGTGCTACGGTTAATGGATCCTATTTTTAAGAGTAACGATAGTCTTGAAGATTGATTACAATGTACCAGGCACCACGCTAAATGATTTACATGGACGGATACATTTAATCCTCATGACAATTCTGTGAAGTAGACGCTATTTTTTACCCCATATCACAACAAAATGATTGAGGGTTAATTACACATTTTGCCCAACACACACTACGAGTAAGTAAAAGATTCACACCCAGGGTGTCTTGTTCCAAAAGACATACAAAAAGACATACAATTAACCATTCTCTTCCTTGCCATTTTCCTTAGTTAACCTAGAGGGTATTTTTTTTCCTCTATTTTTAACTTAATTGATATTTTCTTCTATAATCCATACATACACATATAATTTTACTTAATTCACATATGTTTTGATAGTTAAGGAGAAAACTTTTCAAAAAGGTGTCTTAATTTAGACTCTCAGTTAATCATATCTAGAAATGAAATCTGATCATGATTTATCTTTACGAGGTAACAATCTACAGCAGCCATTGAACTTGCCACTAATTGTGTTATTTGAATCAGACAATGTTCTAGGTTGAGGGATGCCTAAGTACTTTCCATTAGGAAGCTTCAAAACGTACTCCTACCCTTTGGAAATGTGGCAAAGCAGTTCAAACTTGAATTCTGTGCTTCAGAATTCAAATTATGCATTTCCTCTCACAATATATAAAAGAAAATTTGATAAGGGATGGACCCAGATTCATGTCCAAAAACAGTGTGCTATCTTTAACAACAGGTATACAAGTAACTAATACTTTTAAATGGTGATTGTCAAAATTTTCACACATGAAATTGAATTTCATGCGGTTGTTCTATTTATGACATTCCTAATTGTTATCGAATTTATTTTGACACAGAAATGCAATGCTTTCATCAAGATGAACTGGGATGTCACAACAATGTTAGCACTTTAACTATATCATTAGGTACATGTCAGAAAACATATATTTTCCTCACAGAAAATTTTTTCTGTAAATCTGATAAACCAAAAATAAAAGATACTAGAAAAGGAGATAACATCATTAACCCTTCTTTAAAAGTATGATTCCTAAATCTCAGCAGCACTTAATTTCTCTACATAGAAAAAATATTTTAAACTATGCTTCTTTATCTAGAAAAGCTCTCTTCCACTGAAATTAGACATCAGTAGATAACCCATCATTTTGTCTAGAAAATGTGATATTTCATCACATGGTGGACAAATGACAAAAATGAAAACGTTCTGGGTAAATTTTTTAAATAGAATATACTTTGTTTTAAATGTAGAATAGAAACAGAAAATGATCATGAAGTCTGGTATAAAAGCAGTAGTAAGTTTGAAACCCTTGAGGGTACCAGTAAAATCTTCAAGCAACAGAGACCATACATTTTCTAAAAGGTGTTAAAGAAACAAATGAATGGTAAAGCATCCAAATAATCCTACATGAAAAACTGAAAGTAAGAATGCAAAACGCAGAAGAGAATTTAACCTGTAAAATAGAAGTCTTTTAAATTTTTATTAAAATTTATACAACCTTGGGGGGCTTGGTTTCAGCGTCTGACTCTTGATTTTACCTCAGGTCAAGATCTCTACATTCGTGAGATCGAGCCCTGCATCAGGGTCTGCATTGACAGTGTGGAGCCTGCTTGGATACTCTCTGTGTCTCTCTGTCTCTGTGTCTCTCTGCCTCTCTGTCTCTCTCTGTCTCTCTCTCTCTCTCCCCCTCTCCCCCACTCATGCACAGGTGCACATGCACTGTTTCAAAACAAACATTTTTTAAGAAGGTATACAATGTTAATCTTTAAATAATTATATGAATAGTAATAATCTCCAGAAATTATATTGATGTTTAAAATTCTTCAAAAGAAATTTCAAAATTGTAAAAATTAGAAAGATTTTCAAATGATCAACACTTATGTAGGCAGTTCTCTTCAACATTAAACATATGGCTTAAAATTCTAGAATTTGTCTTCTTAATGTACAAAAAAAATACCATGAGTTTCTATATATTTACATAATAAGCACTGATACCAAAAATTATTTGATTGGGAAATACATATATGTATATATATACATATATATATATGTATATATATACATACACATTATGGTTCACAAAATCATACAAGAGATTTTGCTTTCATCAGTAAAAATCCTATTCTAATAGTCATGTAATTCAGGAAAGAGTTAAATTGTTGAATTTGAGGCATCAAGAATAGCATTGAAAGAGATTTACTTTCTATGTACAAAGTCTCTGTTTTAGGTATTATATTTGTATGCTTTCTTATTATTTGCTATGTTTTATATAAAGACATTTGCTCATTTAAACTTCTTCCAAATTTCTCATGTTCTCCCCACCAGCTCTCTTACATTGTAATAAGATTTTTATTTTACTTATAGTTGTCTTAGTTTTATACATTATAGTATTCTCTTTATGAATTATATATCACATGAGCATTTGATTTATAATAGGGGTGACCAGTCATCTAGATCCTTCTACCCATTCAATGATTTTAATGCCTCCCAACTAAGTTTTCCCATAAAAGGGCCACATTTCAGAGTTCTTATTGGGCACCAAATCTTGATTGGCTAATTCTAGCCAACAGTTAGTAAAGAGAATTTTTCAAGAATGCACAAGTGCTATATTCTCCGAATATTTTTGGATTCTCAGATTTCTATTGTATTTATACATGGACAAAATTTGACTAAATATGGAATTCTTGGGCTACTTCCCTCAAACCTCTATAGATCAGCACTACCCAATGGAACTTTATGTTCTATACCTACAGTGCCCAGTACAGTGACTATTAGTTTTGATTTCCTGTGTGCTTGATTATTTGCTTAATAAATTTTGAAACTCAGTTATTACGTGCACATGTAGTTGTATTATTATTTTATGATGAATTCACCTTTTCATCATTGTAATAACTTCTCTTTATCACTTCTAGCATGCAAGTATTATTTATTTTGGTATTAAAATGACCATACCAGCTTTCTTATGTTTATTCTTTGCTTGCTACATATTTTTTTCATCCACATACTTTAAGCTATTTTAAACCTATATTTAAATCATATAGATAGCACATAAGGGAATGTGGTGAGGGATGAGAAAGTAGTATTACAAAGGATCACAGGGAAACTTTTGGGGATGATTGCGGGTTTGCTACCTTGAGTGTGGTGATAGTTTTACAAATATATATGTATATCAAAATTTTACCAATTTTACCTTTTCCTCCCTTCCTTCCTCTCTTCTTTCCTTCCTTCCCTCCCTCCTTTTCTCCTTCCTTCCTTCCTTCCTTCCTTCCTTCCTTCCTTCCTTCCTTCCTTCCTTTTTTGTTTCTTTCTTTCTTTCTTTCTTGTTATTCCCCTCGGAGGCTCATTTTCTTTGTTTCATATGCACTTATACATTTTTTCAGCTATATTAACATAAAACTGACACATGAATTTGTAATATATTAAAAGTGTATGATGTGATGATTGATGTATGTACACATTATGAAAGGATTCCTTAACTGACTTAATATATCTATCATTTCACATATTACCTTTTTAGTAAGAACACTTAAATTCTACTTTCTTAGCAAATTTCAATTATACAATATTGTATTATCAACTAGTCACCATGTTTTACATTATATCCTCAGAACTTATTCATCTTATAACTAAAATGTGCTGTTTTACTAGCCTCTCTCTATTTACCTGACCCCCTAGGCCCTGGGAAATACCATTTACTCTCTGCTTCCATGAGCGCAACTTTTTTTTTTTTTCAGATTCCACATATAAATGATACCATGTAGTATTTTTCTCTCTGGCTTATTTCACTTAACATAATGCCACTGAGATTCATCCCTGTTGTTGCAAATGACAGTATTTTCTTCTTTTTTCAGGCTTAATATTCCACTGTATACCACATCTTCTTTACCCATTCATCCATTTATGGACACTTAGGTTGTTTTGATATTGACTCTCGTGAATAATGCTCCAATGAACATGGGGTGCAGATATCTCTTCAAAATAGTGATTTTATTTCCTGTGAATATATACCTAGAACTGGGATTGCTAAATCACAAAGTAGTTCTATTGTTAACCTCTTGAGAAACCTCTACACTGGTTTCCATAATGGCTAACCTAGTTTATATTCCTACCAACGGTGTACAAGTGTTACCTTTATTCATATCCTCACCAGGATTTGTTGTTCTTGTCTTTTGAGAATAGACATCGTAATAGGTATGAGGTGATATCTCATTGTGGTTTTGATTTGCATTTCCCTGATGATTAGTAACGTTGAGCACCTTTCATGTACCTGTTGGTCATTTTTATGTCTTCTTTGAAAATTTTTCAATTCAGGTCCTTGTCCATTTTTTTAATTGGGTTATTTAATTTTAATTGAGTTGTATATATTACTTATATATTTTGGGTATTAACCTTTCACCAAATAGTTGGTCTGCAAATATTTTCTTCCATTCCATATGTTACCTTTCCATTCCGTTGATGGTTTCCTTTGCTGTGCATAGCTTTTTTTTTTTAATTTCATTTACATTTTTAAAAATATACTTTATTGTCAAATTGGCTTCCATACAACACCCAGTGCTCATCCCAACATCATTTACATTTTTTTTTCAATATATGAAATTTATTGTCAAATTGGTTTCCATACAACACCCAGTGCTCATCCCAAAAGGTGCCCTCCTCAATACCCATCACCCACCCTCCCCTCCCTCCCACCCCCCATCAACCCTCAGTTTGTTCTCAGTTTTTAACAGTCTCCTATGCTTTGGCTCTCTCCCACTCTAACCTCTTTTTTTTTTTTTCCTTCCCCTCCCCCACTGGTTTCTGTTAAGTTTCTCAGGATCCACATAAGAGTGAAACCATATGGTATCTGTCTTTCTCTGTATGGCGTATTTCACTTAGCATCACACTCTCCAGTTCCATCCACGTTGCTGCAAAAGACCTTATTTATAGATGCTGGAGAGGATGTGGAGAAACGGGAACAATGTGCATAGCTTTTTAGTCTAATTTAGTTCCATTTGTTTATTTCTGCTTCTCTTGCCTTTGATTTTGGGGCCAAATCCAAAAACACATTGCCAAATCCAATGTGAAGGAGGTCTTCCCTATGTTTTCTTCTAAGAGTTTTAAAGTTTCAGATTTTATGTTCAAGATTTTTTTCATATTTAGTTGATTTTTGTCCATGATGTAAGATCAGGATCTAGTTTCATCATTTTGCATGTGGAAATCCAGTTTCCTCAACACTATGTATTTATGAATATTTTGCATGTGGATATCCAGTTTTCCCAACACTAATTATTTATGAATATTCTTGATTCTTTTGTAAAATATTAATTGGCCATAGATGCATGGGTTTATTTCTGAGCTCTCTATTTTGTTCCATTTATCTATGTGGCTGTTTTTATGCCAATACCATATTGCTTGATTATGATCGTTCCTAATATAGTTTGAAATAAGAAAGTATGATGCCTTCAGATTTGTTCTCCATTATCAAGATTATTTTGTCTATTTGGGGTTTTTGCAGCTACATACAAATTTGAAGACTGCTTTTCTATTTTTGTGAGAAATGCCATTGGAATTTTGATAGGAATTGCATTGAATCTGTAGATCCCTTTGGGTATTATGAACATTTTAACACTTTTATTCTTCCAGTCCATGAACATGAATACTTCTCAATACATTTCTGTCTTCTTCAATTTATTTTATCAATGCTTTATATTTTTCATTGTAAAGATCTTTTACTTCTTTGGTTAAGTGTATTCCTAAGTGTTTAATTCTTTTTGATTCCATTACAAATGGAATCATTTTCTTTATTTCTTTTTCAGATAATTTGTTTTAGTGTATAGAAATACAACTGTTTTTTTTATATATTGATTCTGTATACTGCAACCTTACTGAGTTCATTTATTAGCTTTGACAGTTGGGGTGGAGTCTTTATGGTTTTCTACATATAGCATCATGTCATCTGAGAACAGACGCAATTTTACTTCTTCCTTTTCAATTCTGATGCCTTTTATTTCTTTTTCTTGCTTAAGTGCTCTGGCTAGGACCTTCAGTAGTATGATAAATAAAAGCATCAAGAATGGATATCCTTGTCTTGTTCCTGATCTTAAAGGAAAAAAAAATTCAGCTTTTGACCATTGAGTATGATGTTCGCTATAATCTTGTCATATATGACCTTTATTATGTTGAAGTTCCTTCCTTTATAACCAGTCTGTTTAGAGTTTTTAACATGAAAGTATGTTGAATTTTGTCAAGGGCTTTTTTTTTTTTTTTTTTTTTGCTTTTTCTGCATCTATTGAGATGACCATAATTTTTATCCTTTACACTTTGTTAATGTGGCATATCATATATATTGATTTGCATACATTGAGCCATCCTTACATCCCAGGAATAGCTCCAGCTTGAGTATGATGTATGATTTTTCTTATGTACTTCTGAATTTGGTTTGCTAAGATTTCTGAGGATTCAAACATAATACTTTAAGTGGTTCTGCTTATTGTATATCAATCATACTTTGATAAAGCTGTGTAAGGGAAAAAGATTTACCTTCTTACTAGCTTCAGTTTTTTCTCAGTTTAAACTAGGCACAGTTGCCTAGTTTATAGGTCGGCAATTACAGTTAAAAGAAAAACCATACGAAGGTCTGCAGTACTTGAGTCATCAATAAATATTTGTTTATTTTAAAAGTATTTGAAGGTTGTGACTGAGCCTGGGTGGCTCAGTCGGTTAAGTGTCCGACTTAGGCTCAGGTCATGATCTCTCGGTTCAAGAGTTTGAGCCCCGTGTCGGGCTCTGTGCTGAGAGCTCAGAGCCTGGAGCCTGCTTCAGATTCTGTGTCTCCCTCTCCCTCTCCCTCTCTCTCTCTCTCTCTGCCCCTCCCCACTCATGCTGTTTCTCTCTCTCTCTCTCAAGAATAAACATTAAAAAAAGTAAAAGTATTGTGCAGTTTCTATTATATAGATTTCTCAGCTTATTTATATACCATCACTCCACATTTTAAAAAATGTATTATAATTTTATACATTCTAAATATGTTTGTTAGGTTTCCTTCTCTATTATTGTTGATTTTTTTAAATGTTTGTTTGTTTATTTATTTATTTATTTATTTATTTATTTATTTAGAGAGAGGGAGAGCAAGAGGGGAAGGGCAGAGAGAGAGGGAGACAGAGGATCCTAAGTGGGCTCCACGCTGTCAGTGCAGACCCCCAACTGAGACTGTGAGATTCATCTGAGCAGAAATCAAGAGTGGGATGCTTAACTGACTGAGCCATTCAGGTGCCCCTTTTATTGTTGATTTCAAAATATATCTTCCAATCTTGCTTGGAAAGATTCTGTTCATCATCACAAAAAGGATAATTTTGCCATTTACATTGATAGCTATTTTCATTTAAATTGTTTTAACTTTAAGTTATTTTGAGGAGGGGCGCCTGGGTGGCTCAGTTTGTTAACCATCTGACTTCAGCTCAGCTCATGATCTCCCGGTTCATGGGTTTGAGCCCTGCATCGGGCTTTCTGCTTCAGATTCTGTGTCTCCCTCTCTCTCTGCCCTTCCCCAGATTGTGCTCTTTCTCTCTCTCTCTCAAGAATAAATAAACTTTAAAAAATTTTAAATTATTTTGAGGAAATATTATCATTATAAATTTATTTTTGCAATTAGAGTTTGCAATTATTTTTAACCCAAAAAAACTTTAATTAAATCATAGAATGGTTATTTGTTGGGATGATGCCAAAAAGCTGGTTTAACTTAATTGTTACTTAAATTTGTTACTCAAAATTACTATACTAGTTGGGATTTAATATACTGATTAAAGATGTACAGTAGAATCGCCTGTTTTGAATTTAAAATTGCCTCTGTTATTGTTTGCCATTTTATAGGTCCTGTCATTTTAACCTGCTTTGGAAAGATTCTGTGGATAGATGACAAGCATCACTGCATTTAGTTATTAGAAAATCATTTTTCTTGGACTACCACTGAAGTCGTACAAAAGACGCGATCTTTGTATCAGAGTTTATAGCTACAGGTTAACACAACACAAAGAGTTTTTAATGAAGGCCAACCAGTATCTCACTATAAAATTATAATAAAACTGTGATGTTAAATGTGTTCGTGTAACAAAATAATCAGAATACAGAGACTCAGCTATTACGGTACCCGCTGTGGTGCTGACTGAAGTCAAGAGGCTGATAGATGAGCTTTGCCTATTCAGGTCTTAAGGGCCTTGAAGTCACTTAGATGGATGGCTGCTTAACGAGAGCAACATAACATTTTTGTACAGGACAAGAAATCTAACTTGGCGCCAATAGACTGTGATGCTTGCCTAAACTCAATATTCAGATCATGACTATTTAATTTATCTGTCAATGACTTGCTCCTGATTTGCATGACACCTATTTGGCATCTGTATGCAGACAGCGCATCATTGGAGTTTGGTATTCCAGGTAATGTAGAAGGAGTGTTTGGAGCACTTAAGAAACATTATGTTTTTCTGATCCTATTTTCACTTCATTGAGATTTATATATTTTAATTGATGTGGCTGGAAATCAGACATGGTGACATATAAAATGAAACCCATAAATATTCCAATAACTTGGCAGTCTCAAGGTAGTTTAGGTTAAAATATGGGATTCAAGTATTAAACGAGTACATCAAACAAAAGATGGTGAGAAAGGGAGATTATCACAAAACAGGTCTAATATCATATGGAACAAATGTTCAATTTTTATTTAATAGAATCCCGTACGTAATTAAACAGAATATAAAGCCATATTCTTACAAACTTTTGGGAAAATATGCTCCTAAGTTAGTGCAGAACTATGATAAATCACGCATTTATTATATCAAATAATGTTTAAGAAAGGCCTGGATGTAGGAGAGCCTGTTTGGTTTTATTTCATTTAACAATCTATATTTAAGATAAATTATTCTTAAATTGCTACTAAAACCTTGGTATACTTAAAGCTTTGAGAAAACAGAAATGGCAAAGAAAATGATGGCGAAAGACAGTAAGTTCTGATAAATGTGATAAATTAGTCTGCTGGAGTTGCCATAACCTAATACCGTAGACTGGATGGCTTAAACAATAGTGTGTTTGTGGGGAAAAGATCGTCCCTTCACTCAATGCCATTTGGAAAACTGGACAGATATGTGCAAAAGAATGAAACTGGATCACTTTCTTACGTCATATACAAGAATACACTCAAAATTGATTAAAGGCCTAAATGCAAGACCTGAAATTATAAAACTCCTAAAAGAAAACATAAGCAGTAAACCCTTGGATATCAGTTTTAGCAATATGTTTTGGGGACTGTCTCCTCAGGTAAGATGAACAAAATAAAAAATAAATAAATGGCACTATATCAGACTAAAAAACTTTGCTCCACAAAACAAAAAGGCAATCTATTGAATGTGAGACCATATTTGTAAGTGATATTAAAAATACATACAACTTAACACCACTGAAACAAATAATCTGATTAAAAAATTGGCAGATGAGGGCCACCCGGGCGGCTCAGTTAAGGGTCATGATGTCGTGATTTGTGAGTCTGAGCCTTGCATCAGGCACTGTACTGACAGCACAGAGCCTGCTTGGGATTCTCTCTCTCTCTCTGTCTCTGCCCCTCAAAACAAATAAACTTAAAAAAAATTGGCAGATGACCTGAACAGACATTTTGCCAGAGAAGACATAGAGAAACATACTCATGAATATAGGGAACAAACTGGTGGCTGACAGAGGGGAGTGGGGTTAGTGGATAGGCAAATATAGATGAAGGAGATGAAGAAGTACAACCTTCCAGTTACAAAATAAATAAGTCACAGGGGCATAAAGTATAGCATAGAGAATGTAGTCAGTAATATTATAATAACTGTGTGGTAACAGATGATAACTCCACTTACTGTGGTGACCATTTCTTAATGTGTATGAAGTTGTAACCTTACACTAATATGGTACGTGAATTACACTTCAATAAAAAACAAGCAAATAAATACATGAATAAGCAAAAAGCACTGCAGTTTAATTCCATTTTCAATATGACTCACGACTTTTGCTGTCCTGCAGAGTAATCAAAGTACATACAGGTAAACAACCACAAGTAGCTTGTGGTCAGTTAGAGGGAAAAATAAAAATCACATTTTATTATTATTTTCTTCCCAATACATATTTTGTAGGATGTCAAAATTTTTTTCTTGCTGAAGCATGTGTTAATATATTGACAAACAAGGTTGATTGCATGTGCGTTATGCAATGCGTATCTATCTCACACAAATTGCACACTTGTGTGATCTTGACAAATACTATTGAGAAGGCATAAGCTATGACTATGAATCTGTTGCTCCAAAATGTTAAATCCCTAAATTTAAACTTCTAAAATTAGTGCTATCCTGGCATGAGAAAACAATGTGTTCCTTACAGTTCCACATACCTTCTCAGTTTGTGTTTCTGTCAAAGATGAAAATTCAGACATAAGTAGAGTTATCTCCCTTGACTTACCAGTCCCTGACATGTGCTCTGCATTTTAACGTTTCCCTCCTTACAAAATAAATGCATCATCATTGTAAAACTACTTTTAGAAAATAAAATGAAGCAAAAAGAAGAGGCACCTGCCACTAATTCCTCTCAGAGTTGGCACCGTGTATTTTCCAGTTACTTTCTGTGAATGTACATAAGGTTTAACACACCAGACATATGGTTTTATTGCTGGGTCTTAAACATCTTTTCCTGTCAATATTCTTCTACTACATAGTCACACAATTCCCTTGTTCCTACGTACCTTAATTTATTTGAGAAATATAAGAGTTGGACATTTCTTTTTCTATTTTTTCTCTATTAGAAGCAACCCGGTGATGAACATTCCTTTTTTTTTTTTAAATTTGAGAGAGAAAGAGAGCTAGCAGGGCAGAGGAACAGAGGGAGACAGAGAGAATCTTAAGAATCTTAAGAATCTCTCTTAAGAAAGAGAGAATCGACGCCTGGCTCGATGCCATGACCCTAAGATCAGGATCTGAGCTGAAAGAGTTACACACTCAACCAACTGAGCCACCCACCCAGATGCCCCCGAACATTCTTACAATTGAATTTTCACACACTATTGTTTAACTCCATAAAATTGGTTTCTGTAAGTGAAATTGCTGAAAAAATATTGAACACGTTTTAGAGACTTTAATACAGTTCAACTGGCTTCCCAAAAGGTTGTTAATGTATGCTATAAGCACAGCATATAAGTATCTATTTCTCTGAACCTCCACTTGGTGATGGCACACTTAGGGTAGTGTCTATCTGCTAAAGAATCCAGATGCCAGTCTTAAAAACTAATCTGATGAGTCAGGTGTTTGTTGAACCCAGTCTGGTTTGGTTTGCTCTCCCCAAATGTGTTTCTAACTTTCCAACACCAAAACATTTAATCAGTTTATAAAAATCAAAAAACAGATAGGATCTATTATTTATTCACTGTACAGAAACAGATGTAATTGATATGACCATGAAGAAATACTTGCAAAATTGCAAGGCAGGACAAATATCTTTCCATTTTATCATTAAATATCATTCCTCTCCTAGTAAAAAGGGCTTCCCTTCTATAATCTTAATCCTGGCAGAACAAATTACCACCATGGCTGGAAGTTGAATAATGGCTGTGATTCACTTTCAGTATAGCCACCTGTGTTGACAAAGTACTTGGTGATATTATTAAGCCCTACTCTGAATCCTGCTTGATTTCCATACCATCAGTTGAAATTACTATGTCTATAGAAATTAATAAAAGAATAATGATAGGGCTTAAGCGGATAAATGTCCAGTTGCCTTCCATATGAAAGTCAGAGGTTAACCATCAGCCTTTAAGTTTATTTTTTAAAAACACCTGGAAGAAAGAAAGTTTAATATCCTATAGAAAGTATGACAGTATCTGCACCATTTGCGTCTTGGCGGTGATTCTTCCAGGATTGGTTTAATATGATTTGAGGTGGTCAATTAAATAATCTCTTCCATTGTTCTGACTGAATAATGATTTGATTTTCCAAGCCTACTAACCCATTATTTTAATTAGCATTAAATTCATAAAAAAAAGAAAACCTAAATAGGCTTTAAAGGGTCTTAAAAACCCTGAAATAAATACCACAGATGCAATCATCAGAAGGAAAGACAATAATAACTCTCATTTGGGTAATAAAGTAGAACTGCGTTCACGGAAAATAATTAGAGTAATAAACCCGCACTTTAGATGTATTTGGAAGTGTTTGAATTCTACTTTGATTACCGCCACCTTTCGGAAGATACTTGGAAATGGAGTTGACAAGGAAGGTATTTATTGATTTACTCAGTCCATCTATGAAGTTCTCCTAGAAGCAGCACTCTAGCGTGAATTAGAAAACACCAAAAGACTCTAGTAGACTAAAGACAAAAATACAAAAAAAAAAAAAAATTAAATATCATCTGTATTTGGAAAAAGATATTCAGAGGAAATCTCCTAATCCAAAGAAGATATTTCAATGTTGGAGGAATATAAAGCACACAGTAAAGTGAAAGTATGGTTTATTTACACATTTAAATATTTATTACTGCAGTTATTATCCAAGGGAAAGCATAGAATATGGAGAATATAGGGAAGGAGACGGATACAGCCTAGAGCAATGATAAGTAAGTAATAACATTACCACAATTTTTTAATGTGTTGTCCACATTTATTTTCTCATTCCCTATTGACTTTTGGCAAACTTCAAACCTTTAGTTTAAGTGTTTGTTACTTTCTCCTGATTTTTTCTATTATAAATAATGCTATAATAAACACTATTTTACCTAAGTATCTATACACACTTTAAATGTTTCTTTTATAAGAAGATAAATCCTTAGAAAGGTTGAGATAACATAAGCACATCTATGCAGGCATAGCATAGACAGGTAAGCTTATAAAAAGCAGCAGACCTCAATTTCACTTTGAATGTTTAACAAGGATTCCATGAATCAAGAGATTTCTGTAGGAAGGATCCCAAATGTTAGGGCTTCCCGAATCAGATCGGCAAATAGTCATGTAGTAAGAACCCTGATTCGGTCAATTTCCCCACCAAACAGAACCTGTGCTGAAAACCCATGTGCAAGAGGTCTGCTAGGGAATGCTGTCAGTAACAATACCTGTGAGGGAGTGAGGGCAAGAGGACTGGGCATGGAGAGAAGATCAACTCTCATACAGTTGTACAGAGGCCTCAGCTTATTTCATAGCGAGCTCTGAAGTTGGGATAGCCCTTCAGAGTTGTTCTGAATTGAGGCAAGGCATCTGAGCCTTGGTATCTCTGCATGGATCAGTTATGGGAATGGGACAACATCTTGGTCCAGGCTGCTCCTGCCTTTGGTCTGATTGAAAGGACAGCAGCCACCAAACCTCTAAACAGCTGGAGGATTCAGTTCTCAAGGGGAGATCAAGGGGGTCCCACAGCATCCATTATAAACAACAGCCCTCAACCTTCTCTCAACCAGTACACCACTGAGGGCTGACGTTCAGTGTCCAGGCATAATTTTTGTATGTTTATTATGTTCTTTCTTTCCAATGATCTCCTTCCCTTCCCCCTTCCATTTTCTAGCTTCTGAGCTCTGTTTTGTTGAAGATTCTAATATCTAAAAGAGACTTTGTTTCCAAATTCAGAGTTCTCTGATGTAAAGAACATTAAATTAACTCCCAAGCGTTATCATTGCACAAAGGTTCCCTTCTTAAGCACTACTTTAACTCGTATATCACATCTAGATACCTTCAGAAAGAAGAAAATGAAATGTATTGTACATCTGGGTGTTAGCTGTTAATTTTTTTTTCCAAGAATCTTACTGCTAGAGTTTTGCTCTTGTTTTTTAATTTTTAAAAAATTTTTTTTAACATTTATTTATTTTTGAGACAGAGACAGAGCATGAATGGGGGAGGGTCAGAGAGAGGGAGACACAGAATCTGAAACAGGCTCCAGGCTCTGAGCTGTCAGCACAGAGCCCGACGCGGGGCTCGAACTCACAGCCCTCATGGACCCCAAGATCATGACCTGAGCTGAAGTCAGCCGCTTAACTGACTGAGCCACCCAGGCGCCCTGAATTTTTTTAAACCTAGGCTTGAGTTTCAGAAATGGCTATGATGAGAATTAGACATTGTTTGAAAGTTTAACCTTTTCAAATATTCTTAGTGTTTAAAAACAAAACAACACTTGTGAATGCAGTGCTATTTTCTAGATAGTCCTAAAATTAAGAAACAATCAAATAAAACTCAGCAATACCTCAAAAGGAAAACACAAAGGAAATCAAAGAGTAGTTAAATATAAATGCCAATTTGTATTAGTATTCTGTTACATATAAATAATCATTCCATAAATCTTTTCAAACACTTATTAAAAGGATTTGTAAATTATGAGATCATTAGTATATAATGCAATGTTTTAAATATCAGCATTCTTTCTAGAGTCATGTCATATGATGGCATACTAATTTGTATAACAGGAGAAAAAATATCATATTACATTCATGACTTTGAACCTTACACATAAATATTAATGAAGAGTCTCTCTGTTTCTTTCCATTCAGAAAACCAATATTTACTCTACTTCTACTTACTTAGAAAACAGGACACCATCCATTGTCACCCTCATCAACGAAAGCATTTATTAAACACTCGTATAATGGTTTTCTTTGGGGATCATCTAATACAGGGCTCAAGTTTGTTCGCCATGGCACTGTTTGATGCAGGAAAAATTGCAAAACCACAGCCTACCACACCCATGACAAATACTGTGTTTAGATACATGCATCCTTATGTAATGGGACTTTCTACACTTCAGAGCTTACACCAAGCCCTTCACCATCATTATTATATTAATAACCAATGATTGTGATTTTTACATATCTTAAAGAGGCATTTGAAAAGCATTAGCTAGGAAATTACTAGTCCCTAGAATAAAATAGCTAGAGGGGATTGACCAGTATCTGATGAAGACATCCTAACTCTATGCCCAGTGATTCAGTCTTTTTCTTTTAAATTGAGATATAATTGACATGTAACATTATATTAGTTCCAGGTGTACAGCATTATCATTCAGCATTTGCTTATTTTGCAAAATGATCACCACACTAAGTCTAGTTAACGTATATCACCTCACATAGTTACGTTTTTTTTCTTGTGATGAGAACTTTTAAGATCTACTTTGTTAGCAACTTCCAAATATACAATTCAGTATTATTAACTGCAGTCACTATGTTATACATTTAATTCCAGGGCTTATTTATTTTATAACTGGAACTTTGTATCTTTTGACTCTTTCACCCATCTCGCCCCTGCCCCCACCTCTGAAGCCACTGACACAGTTTTTGACTTTATTGAAACCTCTTGTTCATTGACCACATTAACGTCTCATTATCTTTCAACTCCTTTCTTTCAGGTAACACCATCCTTCTTATTAAATACCGATTTCACAGTCTATCATCATCTATATTCTTTTCAAATACTCTCAATTTCCTCACCCTTTACTTCCATCATTTTCTGTGGGGAAAATTCCAACCTGAGATGATTCCTACCTGCTATATTTTTGCCAGCATCGTGCACTCGTACAAGAAAAACTACACAGCCACTCTCTAGCTGCTCTCTGATTTAAAGTTCACATCCACCAATAGGCATTCAGGACTGTTTCCCCATTTCTAAATTTCCCCAAAACCTAATATTCCTAAGCACCTTTTCTTACACGACCCACCCATTTTTTACTCTCACCTTCAACTAATGATCAATTCTCACTCTATACTTCTTTGAGAAGGTAATAATCATCAAATGTGCTGATAATCCTTCATGTTCTTGCCACTGAAGTTAGAAATCTCCTTGCAGCTCTAAACATTTTTTGTTTTCTCCTTTCCTGTTAGAATAGAAGCGATATCCATCTTTTTTGTGTCAGATGCCAGTCCTTTCTGCTGTGCTCCCTTCCTACCCTGACCAAGGGAGGGAAGCCCTCCCTTCCTACCCTGACCAAGAACTTTACTACTTAATATTCTACTCAAAGATTTCTTTTCCTGAAATCTCTCACTGTCTTCTGAGTCATTCCCATTGTTCTCATAAGCATATACCATGCCCTAAGGAACTATGTTCATTAACACAACAGCAAAAAACAAAAAACAGAAAACAAAAAAAAAAAAAAAAAAAAAAAAAACAAAAAAAACTATCCCTTGTCTCCTTTCAAATATTTCATTTTCCAGCTCTGTCTCCAGGTAAATCTTCTTAAATGTGTTGTCTTGATTCACTAACACCTTCTATTGACTTTTTGACTCAATCCAACCTAGTTTCTATCCCCATCATCCTGTCAAACCATGGTTTTCAAAATACCAATTACCCCTGTGTTTCCAAATTGAAAGGGACCTTTTCTATCTTAAAGTAACTAAATCTCTGATCAAAAATTAAAGGTTGACTATTTTATTTTGCTGGAAGACTCCTCACTCTTTGCTTCTATGACACGGCATTTTTCTGTTTTTCCTTATTCCTCTGTTTCTATTTCTCTATTAGCCCATAAATAATTGTGTTTCTGTGGCCATGGACCTGGTCCTCTATTTGTTTCCTTTTGTACTCTCTTTCTGATTATATGATATTATTCCATAGTTTTAAATGCCATCATATTATGATAGTTCATAAACTTATATTTCTACCCAAAATATCTCTTCTGAGTTTTATAATAATCTATTCAACCTACTATTTAACATTTCCAATTATATGTCTCACAGATACCTCATCACCTTGCCTGTTCAAAATGAAACGCATGGTTCACAGCATTGTACCACCATCAATCTGCAAACAGATCTTCCTCCCTCTAAGGAAATAATGAACATTATCATTTTTCTGGTTCTTGAAGTCAGAAACCTAGCAGTCACGCTTCTCATAATTTACACATCCATTTGACCAAAATATCTGCCATTCTTCCTTTTCAATATGCCTGAAGTCCATCCACTACTTTTCCCTCTAGTCTGCCTCCACCTAAGTATAGTCACCATGAATACTTGTTTCTCTTCCCAAGAGTAATACTTTTGCCACATAAATTGGATCATGATACTTCCCAGCATAAAGCCCTTCAACAACTTCCCATTGTCTTTGTAATGAAATTCTAAATTTTTCCTGTTTTTTCATAAATATATATGCATGCTTTGAAGACATTTTAGTCTCAACACACCCTGTGAATAGCCTTCAATATCCAACTCCATTTTGATTTTTAGCATCCGCTCTGGGCTCACTCTGCTCCAATCACACCAATTTTCATTCATTTCCTCAATCTGCTTTCCCACCTCATGGTCTTTTCAAACTGTATTAAGAATATTTCCCCCTCCCCACCCCCAGGCTGATTTTTGCATAGCTTGCTCTATCCCACACATGATATCTCAGTTTAAATGTCATTTCTCCTTCTAAATATAAATTATCTATCTAAAATATATTCCCTTGGGGGGAACCTGGGTGTCTCCGTTGGTTGAGCATTCGACTTTGGCTCAGGTCATAATCTCACTGCTCATGAATTTGAGCCCTGTATCGGGCTCTGTGCTGACAGCTCAGAGTTTGGAGCTTGCTTCAGATTCGGTCTCTCTGCCCCTGCCCTGCTCTCTCTCTCTCTCTCTCTCTCTCAAATATAAAATAAAACATGAACAAAAAATTTTTAAATATATTCCCTTGGTTTATGATCTAGCTCAAAAATTTGTTCATTAAAAATCTCACTGAATTTTTATTTATCTTATGTTTACTTGTTTTTGTTTCATTCCTTTTTTATCATTTTTCCACTAACATATAAGTACTATGAGTGCAGCAATTGTGTCAATTTCTTTCAGCACTGTAACCCCGGTCCCATAGTTCCTTACCTCATATATAC
Organism: Panthera pardus; assembly: GCF_024362965.1. Taxonomy (NCBI): domain Eukaryota; kingdom Metazoa; phylum Chordata; class Mammalia; order Carnivora; family Felidae; genus Panthera; species Panthera pardus. Next base: position 25,381,588 of record NW_026527002.1, read on the forward strand.
CATGCACTTAGTATTAGTTAAATGAATAACTATTATCTGACTGTTATATATATATTATGATAATCTATATACTATAGGTTTTAGTCCATTTTAGCCAGTAGTATGGAATACCATAGACTGGGTGGGTTATAAACAGCAGAAATTACTTTTCCATAGTTCTGGAGGTTGAGAAGTCCAAGATCAAGGGGACGGCAAATTCAGTGTTCAGTAAGAACCTGCTTCCTGGCTCATACATGGCCATTTTCTCACATGTGTTCTCACAGGTCAGAGAGTGGCAGTCAGCTCTGGGGACTCTTTTATAAGGTCACTAATCCCATTCAAAAGGATTCTGCCTTCATGACACAATCACCTCCCAAACTCTCACATCTAAATACCATGATATTGAGGATTAGGTTTAAACCTATGAATTTGAGAGAGACACAACATTTAGTGTATATTCTATATACACTAAATATCCTTAGTGTCTGTCATAACGTGGAACATTTCCATGGATGGTACAGGATAGGATGTTTGGTGCACATGAATAACTATCGCTTTTCCTATTTCAATGAATAACATTTTATAACAAATTATAGTTTATGTAATTATGTGTATTAGATAGTAACTTATTTATTATATAAATAAGTATATAAATAAATATTTATTTTAATATGCTTAGGAAAAAATATAGATTGCTTCTGAAACCCATGACTTTACAGATAAAAGTCAGGAGATATCATTATTCCTCAATTTAAAGAAAACCATCAGTTAAGTTACAATGTAGGTAAAGAGCAGTCAGGTGTAGATTTTGAGAGTAGCATACGTATTTTTGAAGTCTGAGGAATATGGTCTTAGATAAGATGCTATCATAAACTTGATGCTATCGTAAATCCACTTAGCTGAGGAGAAAATGGGTAATTAAAGGTCTAGTGCAAAAGTTTCTAGCCTGCTTTGGTAGATTATATAATTTTACATAGCATTCACTGCCCAGCCTATTCAAGTCAGGCTTGGGCATGCGACTCGCTTTGAAGGATGAAAATGGGATGTAAGTTATGGGTTTAAAAGAAGCTGTAAAGGCCAGAACATCACTACCATGTTCTCGTCTTACCCTTTGCCATGAGAACAGGCAGCTTTCCAGATGGAGGCTGCATTATCAGCTCAAGCCCCCAAATGAGGTTAACACGGAAGAGCACTGTAGCTTGTGAAGTATCTAAAACTTCGCTCTACTTGCAAAATGACAAATTAGCCGATAGCATCACACAATGCTGGCAAAAGGTACAGAGCAGGTGGATCAGAGGCAAAGGAATTTATTACTTGCAGTAATAACAACAGCAACATTATTGTCTTTGTTCAAGTTCCCTAAGTGTCCATTCTCACTGGGTGACACAAAGAAGACAGGTAATGCTTGCACACCTGCTGGGGTATTTGACAGGAGAGGAACCACTCACTTAGGGCACCCGAATCTTTTTAATGGTCTAACATTTGTACCAGAGAAAGACATTAGTTTTATAGTTCTGGACAGTAAACAAGCCTGCCCTTTTCTCTAGAGAGACACGTATCTCAACCTTCCAAGATTGTTAGCTATACATTCTTGAAAAGATATAAAAGAATAAATGCAGTCCGTGTCTATTGCCAGACTTGCAAAAATGCAAAAGGCCTGTGCATAATTATCGCTTAGCATAGTCAAGTGATAATGGATATGTAGCATGAACAAGAATTAAATCCTTATTATTGATGGCCCCTGAAATTTGTGGATCATGTCTAACCATTACATAATCTAAACTACTTCAAACAGTATACCTAGATCTGTTGATTTTATAGGAATCTATCCATCAAATTCAGGAATTCCATAAACCTCCATAAAAACCGTAAGAAAAGTTTTGTGTATGTCTGTATCCAAACACTTATTTTTCTTTAGGTAAAAATTCATAGCATTTATCAGATTCTGAAGAGTTATGACCCCCCAAAATTCTAAAACAGTCCAGGAAATATATTTGATCATCCTCAAGTGTAGACATTTTGACTTTTCATTTATGTTGAATCAGAAAGAGGGTGAATTTTTTTAAATGCAAAAGGAAGTATATATATGTGTGCTAAGAAGATGAAAAGTCCAACTGGAAACTAGAAATTTTCCTATTGGTAAAAACATTTCTGATTAATTCATGTCAATATCAGAATATTTTCTAATACCCAACAGTCCATAAAATGTTTAAGTGCTCTGTTTGGAACATGAATGTCTCTTCAACCTCTGCCATAATGTTCATTTGGGTTATATTTTTCTCTTTCTAAAAATATTTGTAATTATACAAACTGCTTATAAAATAAATATTGAAATACAATAATATAAGCCAAGGATCCTTTATATGCATGAAAGACAACCAATTCTCTTCAATTTATTTGGATTGTAGTCAGATTTTTCAGTGAAATGGTGCTGAGTAGAAGGACCTCTCTTTAAATCTGGAGGTATTTTAATAAAATTAAAGAGTCATTGGGACGCCTGGGTGGCTCAGTCGGTTGGGCGTCAGACTTCAGCTCAGATCATGATCTCAGGGTTTGTGAGTTTGAGCCCCACATCGGGCTCTGTGCTGACAGCAGCCTGAAACCTACTTCAGATTCAGAGTCTCCCTCTCTCTCTGCCCTTCCCCTGCTCGTGCTCTATCTCTCTCTTATCTCAAAAATAATAAACATTAATTTCTTTTAAACTAACATAGCACCCATAGAAATGACATTTTTTACTTACCGACCTTTGATTAATAGATAAGTATGTGTTTGTGTGCATGTGTGTGCACGTGAGAGGTGGGTGGTGAGGAGAGGGAGAGAGAGAATTAGGAGAAGGATAGAGCAGAGTGAATCTGGAGTTAGAGGGATAAGCCAAGTCAAAGTCAATTAGGAAAAGTGGAGATTGGCTCTTAACTACAGAGAACAAACTGAGGATTGATGGGGGAGGGGAGAGGGGAAAGTGGGTGATGGGCATTGAGAAGGGCACATGGGATGAGCGCTGGGAGTTGTATAGAAGCAAATTTGACAATAAATTATATTAAAGAAAAAAAGATAAGGCAAAAAAAGAAAGAAGAAAGAAAGAAAGAAAGAAAGAAAGAAAGAAAGAAAAGAAAAAAGAAAGAAAAAAGAGAAAGAAGAAAGAAAGAAAGAAAAGAAAGAAGAAAGAAAAAAGAGAAAGAAGAAAGAAAGAAAGAAAGAAAAGAAAAGAAAGAAGGAAAAGAAAGAAGAAAGAAAGAAAGAAAGAAAGAAAGAAAGAAAGAAAGAAGAAAGAAAGAAAGAAAGAAAGGAAAGAAGAAAGAAAGAAAGAAAGAAAGAAAGAAAGAAAGAAAGAAAGAAAGAAATTCCGTAAGAGAAGTGCATTAAGTGACTACAAAGGGCCTGAGGGTAGACTGCCATGCAGGGAATGAGGCTATGCTGGGCTCTTAGGTAGCCGATTTGGAGCTAGGACGGCTAGGAAGGACCTCTGCGAGGAGATTCGGTCATTTTCTGAGACAGCCCTGGTCTCTCTGTCTTTTAACCCTTGCTGTTGGGTACTTTGGACCCTGGTTTTGGAACACCAAAACTAGGGAAAAGAGTGTAAATCAGGGAATTCTAACATGGAGTTCTGATATTTGGAAAATAATTTAACATCTTTGTTTTTATGAACTTCTAACTGATTGAGTGTTTTATTCAAAAGGAGTATAGGAAAGAAACTACAAAAAAGTATTAATATTAGCAGTACCTGTGTTTGTCACCAATACAAATAAGACATTTTTTTTATATTGCAATATAATTGTTGCATCTATCTTGAAGTATCTTCTTTATACATGACCACTTAGAAATTATGGCGGCTGTTAAACTCACTGATATATATTATTTAACACTAATAAATAAATAAATAGTATTATTTTATGGAAACTGATTTCTTAAATAACAATAATATTTATATAATTGGCTTCCTCTGTAACTTTGCAATGTTTTGTATCATTACTTTAAAAATTTTATTCTGGGGGGGTGCCTGGGTGGCTAAGTCTGTTAAGCAGCCCACTTCAGCTCAGGTCATGATCTCCCCATTCCTGAATTTGAGCCCCGCATGGGACTCTGTGCTGACAGCTAGGAGCCTGGAGCCTGCTTTGGATTCTGTGTCTCCCTCTCTCTCTACCCTTCCCCAGCTTTCACTCTCTCTCTCAAAAATAAATCAACATTTAAAAATAATTTTAAAAAGAACCTCTGATATATATAAGATTTCAAACTATTCAAAAAAAAAAAAACCCTTAATTTTAAGACCTGGATTGTTTTTATTTTCTGAATTCATAAGAAATAGCTTCTGAATTGGCAGTAAAAGCTTAACCTTGAAAAATGCATTCTGATAAATGTTGAAAATTCCAAATTTATTTTTGTCAAAAGAACACGCTCTTTTTACATATACACAAATAAAATTAGCAGTGAATATTTTCAAAAGCATTGACAATCTGAATAGTGCTCGTAATTACATCAATACATGCTGTGTAAAGAAGCTTGGATTAGGAATTCAATATTTAGCAGTCCCATTTCTACTTCTAATAAGCTTATTCCCTGGGCCTTGGGTTTTTCACCTGAATATACTGGGCTGGGTGATGTCAAAGGCATCTTCCAATTCTATGATTTAGTACTTTTAGTATTTATCTAAAAAAAGAAAAGAAAAAAATCTGATTTCAGTTAAATAGCACAATGGGTAAAAATAGGGTTAAAAATTTCCATTTGACATAAAATAACCAGTTTGATTCAAATAGGGAAATATATATATACATAACTTTTTTGGTTAACATAAATTTATAGCTGCAGAGACTGATCTTTCTTAATCACATACTCAACCTACAGGTTGATTTAGTGTCATATCATGTTAACTCATAGAAAACAGCAACTTTCTAAGAAGTTGCCTTTGTTCTGCAGAGATAGACAATTCCTTTAAGAAAGACCTTTTCTGAGTTCAATTCTTTGTGGAATGAGTATTATGGTTCGCCTATGTCAAATAGACATTTCTCACAGTTGCAAGATCAATTTGTCATTCTAATTAAATAACCCCTTAAAAAAAAAAAAACTAAGCTCATGGGCTGAAGCTGATTAAGGAATAGCACTAAACTTTACCTATTACTTGAGCTTTAACATACATGTTGATGAAAACTGCAATTCAAATAGAAAGTCAGGTCTCTGTCCTGCCTCCTTCTCCATGTTGCCAAAATTAAAAATTGCTCCTCAGAAATATCATGACACAGAGCATTTACAGACTGACCTAGATAGGCAATCTAAAAACCATCAAAGAAAGGATGGAAAAAGAATTTTAAGAAAGCATTTGAAACATTTTCCTTCTAAAATTGACAAGAATCAATGTTATCCAAATGAAAGGCTTCAAAACCTGTTAGCAAAACAAGATGGAGAGAAATGCAGTTAATATATCTAAAATTGTAAAATTGTTTTAAAAAGTGCCTTTCTTATTACATCCAAATGCAATTTTCAAGACACAGGCATTGTAACATGACTCCGCGTGCCTCGCTGTGTATACAATAAAGCAGCAAAATTAATCCCTTCCCCTGGCGACCTCTGGAAATGAAAACCCATTATAGTAATAATATTTGTACTTAGGTCTTGATGTTTCTGTGCTGAATTTGAATGCCATGAAATAATTATATATAGTGGTTGATGGGGACTTATGTGCAGATAATTATATAAATAATCCTCTTTCCATAGGTGCAAGGTGACTTTTTAGATCAGGTAGAAACTAGTTGCAACCTAATAAAACTCGTAATAAATTTCTTTACTGCTAAAGCATGATTTTGACTATCCCAAAGGTTGGTTAGAGATAGTTACTTTTCACAGGAATCCAATGACAGAATTTGACTAGAAGCCATGCAATTTTGAGGCCTTTGGCCACCAAGTTACATGCCAGATCCTACCCTCAAGATAGAAGCATCCACTTGACTCATGAACATCCTTGATAGGGTTAAGAATCTTACAGAGTTGCTCTACTTTGAAAAGGAAAGTAACCTACAATTTTTATGAAGACAGTCTTTGTAAAATTAATGTTTTAAAACACGGTACATTTCTCATATATAAGAGGTTTCCTTCTGGAACCTAAACACTAAACCCCCTTGCTGACTCACTCAAGCTACTTTCTATTTCCCCTTTGACATAATAACTTTTTTTTTTTTAACCTGTTCAGTGAAAGGTTCTTAGACTCTTCACACAATCTATGGGGAAAAAAAAGATTCTACCCTGTGTGTTGTCTTCTTTTTCTTATTTTTACTTGTTTAAAAACAAATCTCATTACAAATTAGCCTTTGCACCTTCTATTGACCAGAATACTCACTTTAAAAGTAACTGGTTATATTCGAGTATAATACATTGTCTTTCCCAAGCCATGGTCTACTTGGCAGCATTTTCTATGTAAACCTCCTGCTTTCTTAAAATTATGTGTTCCTCTATTTTCCATAAATATTCAATACTTATTTGTTGAATGAATGAATGAATGGTTTCACCCTCCTCTTTTACCTTCTCTCTTTTTACATGTTCCTTCCCTGTCTTCTGATGAACATCCATGGTTTTAACGTTTGCCTTTATACATGATGCTTGATTATCTTGCTGTTTCCTCTCCAGGCTTCTTTACCAAATTCCAGATCCTTAAGTTCTAATGCCTGTTAAAAACCCTTTATATAATTTCATAACTAGTGGATTAATTTCAATGTCTCCTGATCATCATAACCCCAAATAATCTCTACCTTTTCTATTTTTGTTAAGGAAATTAATATCATCTCAGCCATTCAAGCTCAACATCTCAGTTTTATTCTGAACTTTCCACTTTCCATTCAGAAATGCAGTATTGAAGATTCTGCTTCTGTTTTTTTCTCCTGTATTTATTTTCACTGCCAACATGGTAGTTCAGGTCAACTGTAAATTCTCTCTGAGCCTTCATCTAATTGCATACTCAGTCACTTCTCTAAATCCCTGGTGCAAAACCCTACATATAGCATAATGTAATTACTCAACAAGAAATGTATGAAATTAATGAGTTTTCCTGCATTGGCCTCAGTCTTTTCCAAACAACCTCTAATAGATTATTTTGCTAAAAATACATTTCTGATAATGCTGTTCTCCAGCCAACAATAAAACCAAACATTGCAATAATTCTGTACTTTTTAAAGAGCATAATACCTAACTATTTTGTCTGGTATTTAACAATATTTCTCAATACGAACCCTGTTTTCAGAACTTTAATCCTATTTGCCTTGCTCTCCATTTCTGAACTACTGCTATTAACTTGTTTAACATTTCAATCCCTGCCAAGACTGGAACTCTTACCAAAATCTTGCCAACCTCTTTTTCAGACCTTAGAACTTTGATTCTGGGTCTAAGGCAAGTTTGCACAATTCCTAAAGAAGATGTACGACTAGCATTGACTCCCTAACTCACAGCTGGAGCTCCTGACACCTTACTGCATAAATTTCCTGCTATTTATATGCACCACAACTGGAAATTGCCATATTGCCATAAAATTTGAATATCAAAGTGTGCTTGTCCACCAAATTGAACTTTGCTTTCAGCACACGGAATAAATTAGCCTCCCCCAAGAGGGTGAATGCAATCCCAGGTCTTACCTCTACACTGCTTGCCTATCCTACTGTGATTGACTATGTCTGCAGATATCTTTTTTTTTTTTTCTGCTAAAATATCCTGGAACATATTTCATTTGATTCTTATAAAAATATCACAAGCCTCCATGAACTTATGGGACTAGAAGCTTATTAAGCATGAAGAATGTGATTTGGTCTTTATTGCACCTCTCACCATAATTCATATATTGTCTCACATAAAGAAGATACTCAAACATTTATCAAATGAGTCTTGTACCCCTCTCATCACCTGTTTTTACCCCTGCCAACCAAACCCAGATTAGAAGGGTCTTTTGGCTCTTGACTTAGAGAGGAATTTGCTATGACTGACTACTCTGGTCATGATTGGTCCTTACAGAAAATATGTCCTAAAGTAACTTCTATATGAAGAAATGAAGATTTAAAGCTCTTGAAAGTTATAGAAAAGACTTATTGATGAACTTTGACATTTTGATGAATTTTGAGAATACATGTGTCTGTCATAAGACACTGTAAAGTTGCTCAATGCTTTATTTTAAATTTGGGGACATTTTTATGCTTCTGCCACATTCTTTAGGGACTGTACAGTTAGGTTTTTTTTTCTCTTACTTGAAAAGCAAAACAAAAATATCACAGAATTTTAGAGAAAATAAAATTTTGCAACAGGCAAGCTCAAATCTTTCTTTGCCAAAGAGAAAACTGACACACAGAAGTAGAGTGACTTCCAAGGCCAACCAAGCTAGAATATAAACAGCTGTAAAGAGTGGGGGGAGGGTGCTTGGGTGGTCAGTTGGTTAAGCATCTGACTTTGGCTCAGGTTATCATCTCGCAGCTCATGGATTTGAGCCCAGCCTCGGGCTCTGTGCTGACAGCTCGGAGCCTGGAGCCTGTTTCAGATTCTGTGTCTCCCTCTCTCTGCCCCTCCCCCACTCGTGCTCTGTCTCTCTCTACCTCAAAAGTAAAAATAAACATTAAAAAACCTAAAGAGCTGTAAGGAGAAATTGGGTCACAAAAGAGAATGCACTTTGAGAAAAGTTCTTGAAATAGATATTGTTAATTTCCCTCCCATCTTCATTCTCTTTCTTCCAAAAGCAACACATGCACACCCAACTAAAGACTGCATTTTGAAGTGTCTCTTATAATAGGTGTGGCCATGTGATTAAAAAGCTTGTGTTTCCTTTCCCTTTTTACACCTTCCCATCATTTGGAATACAGACCTGCTTCAAACTGAAAATGTTAGAGCAGCAAGATAGAAAGAAAAAGGGAGCCTCTGTGGACTTGCTTAGAGCTGCCTGCTTTCCCTGGATTGCCTCCTTTTATCTGGACTGTTCCGTGAGGAATAATCTTGTCAATGTTGGAACCACAATATTTGGATCTCTTTGTTATTGCCTCTTAGGCTACACCCCGATACAGTCTTCAGGCCAGTTTTGCAGACAAACAGAACATGGAACTTTAGAGGTAAATGGGACCTTAAGGAATTCCTGGCCCAATCACTGCTAGTTGATAGATGCACAGTTAGGTAGAGTGTTTCCTTGAGTACCTGCACCCTACAGTCAAAGGAAACATCTTAGCAACTGATTATCTCAAAGTTGAGTTGTCATGTTTTTCTCCACTGAAGCATCATGTTCAAATTTTATGTCAATGAGAGCAGCAAACTCAAATGTCAGAGAAATGTATGCGTTAGTACTACCGGCTACTCCTCGGAAGCACATAAAACTTTTCTTCCAAATTTAAGTTATTAATTCCTCGGTACTATTCATTCATTGAGATATTTGCTCACAAAGAGTTAATGAATAATTACCACTCATCAGGAACTGTGCTTAATGAATGAGATAGCTGATGCTCTTCTTTTCATATCTGAGAAAAAACACAATCCTTAAAAATAATTAAAGTAGCAAGCCTAGATACCATTATCAAAGGGAAGCACAGGGTGGTATTGGAGTAAGAAACAAGGGAACCCAATGTAGCTGGTGTTGAGAATGCTAAACACTTTGTTTTAAACTTGTTTTAGGTACAGATCTGTTGTAATGTTCTCCTATGTTTTCCTCTATTATGGAAAATCAATTCAACATTTTGAGAGCATGGGGAAGAATAGAAAGACAAGACATCATCTTTCATGGTGTGGGGAAAAGAATCACAGCTTTGGAGAACAGCAAGGGGATTTCATACACCTGTTTATTTGTAGGGCAGGATGGGAGGTGGAGAGAATAATTGAAGCCCAAACCAGAAGCTGGAGAGAGAAACACAGAAAAAGGCATTTTATGTTGTCTATCCAGAGAATCATACCTCAACTGGCCCTTTCTAGGTTAAATAAGCACAACCGTTTAATGCTTTGAGTGCGTGATTGCCATAACTTTTAGGGTTATTGGAAAAATGAAATGGTGTGTGAGTGTGTGTGTATGCTCACGCATGCATATGTAAATGAATCTTATGGAGAATGTGGCCATTATTATGTAGTAAACTGACTGAATTTATAGATTAAAACTTGATTTCAGTAATTTTAAATAACTTATCATAATGAGTTTTATATTCTTAGACTTGAAAATTCGGTGAAACACTGAGTTAAAATGTGACTAAAGTCATCTATTACCTAAATGTTGGCTTTGACTTTTGAACTCTACTTATCTCTAAATTAATAATAACAGTAACATTAAGGGAGGGGTGTCTGGGTGGCTCAGTACATTAGGTGTCTGACTCTTGGTTTCGGTTCAGCTCATGATCTCATGGTTCCTGAGTTTGAGCCTGCCCCCCGCCCCCCCAACCGCATTGGGTTCTGCGTTGACAGCATGGAGCCTGCATGGGATTCTTTCTCTCTCTCCATCCATCCCCCACTCACTCTCTATCTCTCTTAAAATAAACAAACAAACAAACATTAAAAAAATAACAATACGGGAGAGGGGAGAGGGGAGAGGAGAAGCCAGTAGTCTTTCATGCTCCTCCCTTTAAATTCATTGCTGTGCCTGTATTGTAGAATGGTATGTAAAACTGAAAGAAAAAAAAAGGACAGATGGTAAATCAGAACCCAACATAAGCTTGCAGAGTATCCACTGAGAAGAAAATGCTTTATGATTGGTAAATACAATAATGAAATATGTTAATTCCTATCACAAGGATTTCACAAGGATTTCAAGGCCCATCTGTGTGAAACAAATATCACCAATGAAGATGTTTTCCCGCCTGGATTATCAGAGGATCAAATAGTGATTTTTGACCACATTTGAGAAATGAGCCATATGCTAACAAGTCTTTCACTTTTTAGAGGCAGCAGCG